>NC_089140.1:110590312-110895298 GCF_009819655.1 Sylvia atricapilla | reverse complement strand
ACATTAAAGAAATTTGCCCTTAGATAGATGCATTAAGGCGCATGGGCACGATCTGAATCTCTTCAATCTGGTAGTGTAAAGATGGTCTTTCTGTTTGACCCCTTAGACTAGGGAACAGACATATACTCAGTTTGACAAGTGGGTTGCTGTTGAATTATCTAATTTAGTTGGGTTTTATGTGCTTTTTCCCAAGATAACTCTTTGAAGGGACAGTTATTGCAAAGAAAAAGTACAGTCGATTTTTACTCCAGCATCAATTGTGAAAAGCATTCTTTGCCTGTTTTTTCAGATTCAACCTTGCAAACTTCATAATAAATACCTAACATATTAATTAGCTTATTAAATCGTTTATTTTATAAGTAGTGGAGATACAAGGCTTTTTTGGCAAGGAAGACCTCATGTTATGTTGTCACGCCAAGTTGAGATTTTTATCAGAGGGCATACTCCTCCTTTTTGTCCCACCATCCTCATCCATTTACTTTGCTATGAATTGTTAGAGAGAAGTCATTAAGAGATATTTTTCTCCTACCGTCAGTGATCCAGAAAGTCAAGCAGATGATGATTCTCGGGAGATACTCAAAGTGGCAAAAGAAATGCTGCTTCAAGGACTGACTGATGAGAATGCTGAATTGCAGTGAGTAGAGAGTGTTGTGACAACTGTCTGAAATAAAAATACCTCCATTTCTCTTCCTTTGTCTATAGCAAAATAGTCGATCCTTAGAGTGTTTTAAAGTAGTATTTTTTTTTTTATTTTTTAAGTAATATTTTATGTTTTTAATTATAAAAGAGTAACACTGAGATAATACCATTTCCTTTTCTTCTAGTAAGTTAATTTATAAAATCGTGTCTCATGGTGTTACACCAAGTGTAAGTGAAGCTTCTAAGCCATGGGGAGGTTGTTTCATTATGTTAAACCTAATTCTGCATTAATGTTCTAGAGTTTTTGAACAAGGAGGACCCTGCTATACACAAACACACAACAGTAGATTAATCTTGGATTTTTACAATTTTTTTTGGTGAAGCCGAAGATAAAATAGGAGATCTTGGTGCTTCTCCATCTATAGTACTTCTCAAGATGAAAAATGTTGATGGAAATAATTTTTTCATGGTAAACCTTTTATATGAGGCACAGAACATGGTAGATGAATGAGGAATTCGGTGTAATTCAATGGAAGATTAATGGCTTGAAAATGTTAGTTTAAGGCCTTAACAGTTTATTGTTTTGTAGATTTTTGCTGGGTTTGGGTTTTTTTCTCTTTTTTACTTGGCTTTTTTAGAAGGGAGTGGGGAAAGGATGTTCTGTTTGAAGATAACCAAGAATAACTTTATTCTTTGCCTTTACAGATTAATTGTTAGGAATTTTTGGAGTCATGAGACAAGGTTGCCCACAAATACTCTTGATCGCATGCTGTCATTGTTAAGTTCTTTATATTCCACCAAGATTGAAACACAGTACTTGAGTCTAATCACAAATTTTCTGCTTGAAATGACAAGCAAGAGCCCGGATTACTCCAGGAAAATATTTGAGCATCCACTGTCTGAATGCAAGTTTCAGGTGAATTGTACTGTGTTGTCCTGTATGCAGCTGTGTGACAAATTCTACTCCTTAATGTAGTTAGAACGTAGAAAGGAATGGCATAATGAAGGAAATTTTTCAAAGTATTTTGTGCTCGAAGGGTTAACAGGTGCAGCAGTTACTGTGTACACTATCAGAAGTTTGATGATTTTGTGGGGGCAATAATTGTACTTTCTTTAAAAAAATGTATGTTTAATTGAGATAATATACCAAAAATAGCTGATTTGTAGAGTACTGAAATACTAAAAAAGAGGATAGCAAAGAGAGGCACCATCAACTGGAGAAGTACAGTCAAGAAATAGGAATACTGGTGCAAGAGCTGTAAATCAGTCCTCAACTGACCAGTCTAAATTAGTGAGCTTTTTTTACTTTTTAGTAAGCTGTGGAGAATTTGTACATGTTTGTGGTTTGTTGGGGTATTTATTATATATAGTCAGGTTCTGCCCCTGTATCTGGGAGAGTGTTTTGATTTCTGGACTGTAATTTCTGCTGTCATGCTCAATGAAGAAATCCATCTTTATTGTTCTACTTAAATCTTTCTTTATTCATAGGACTTTGTAGTTGATTCCAGCTGGCGTTACCGAAGCACTGTGCTCACACCAATGTTTGTGGACACTCAGGCTTCTCCAAGTATCCACAGGAATGTGTCACAGGAAAGATCCCTTTCTTCTTCTGGGTCAGTCGCTGGGCAAGTGAGGGCTACTCAAAGGCAATATGAATTTACACCTACACAGCATGGCAGTAAGTCTAGACCAGTGTTTTCTTTTTTGCTGTAGGAATGATGTAATTTCTGTTGCATATGATTTTTTTAATGTGAAAGTGTAAATGCATTTCCAATTTTGTTTTCAAGGACTTTGTGTGTGTGTGTGTGTGTGTGTGTGTGTGGTATGAGAAAAAAAAATCACATTTTTATTAGTCTTGTATGTATTTTATGTTCTGCCTAATGTAAAAGAAACACTGTCTTACCTAGCAGCTTGAAATCTATTCTGCTCTTAAACACTAGGAAATTATATTTTTAGGAGATAAAAAATACGTATCTCATAGATATTTTCACTTTATTTATATCTGAGTATGTTACAGCACTTTGGCAATTTCTTGTTACAGGTGGTAGAAGTTCTTTTAATTGGCTGACTGGAAGTAGCATTGACACGTTGGCAGAGTATGCAGTTCCTTCATCCTCTGAATCCTTGTCTTCATCCATGCTGTTGGTTAGCAAACGGAGTGAGAAATTTAAACAAGCAACCTTTAAACCAGTGGGGCCAGATTTTGGGAAAAAAAGATTGGGTTTGCCTGGAGATGAAGTGGACAGCAAAACTAAAGGTCTGTAAGCTTTACTGTGCAATTTCTGTGCAATTAGTACACTTTTATAAACCATCCTTGTCAGTTATTTGGCTGGCAGTTCCATTATCTTTGAGACAGTCCACCTGAGGTTCACCTTGAGAGATTTTGTTTCCAGAGTGTGTGATGATACACAACATGTGCCAAAAAGCTAGGATTGTGCTAGGAATTGTACAATTACATGTTGCTCTTTGAAAGAACTGACTGGATGAGAAACCAGTTGGTGTGATCTCTGCATTCCTACCTCTCCCTAGGAGGATCACAGCATGAATATCAAACAGTTCTGACCCTTCTGTTTTAAATTTAACTCCTTAAAGAAGAAATATTTTTAAACATATTTTCTAAATCATTTCAGCTGATTCAACTGATCTCCAGCATTTTGCAATCTGTCATTAGAAGTCCTTGCTTTTTTCGGAGAATGCTCCTTTTCCCACCCAGTCAATAACTGAAAAATATCAGTACTGCTCTGAAGTGATTTAGGATCCTTCTCCTTCTTTAACCCTTGTCTACTTTGTCATTAAAATTTTGACCAAAAGGATGGCATTAGGAGTTCACATAGAGCTATAAAGATCAACCTTTTCAGTACCTGTGAGGTGTTTCAGGGCAGTTATGAATAATGGACTGTAGTTCATGCAGAACTACAGAAATAGAGAGCTCAGTCTATCTTTTAATTAATCCCTGGTCTTCTGCCCAGGAAAATACCTATTAGAGTGGTATGTTTTTGTTTGCTCACTCTCCTTTTCTAGGAAATGGACTGAACTGACAGTCAGTTAAGTGGCCTTTCCCCGTGACTGTCCTGAGCAGGAATTGATCCAGTGGCAGTTCTGTAATTGTACCTTGAAAAATACAGTACAGTATTCTTACTCCACAATATTTGAATATCTTTTAGCACCTCTTTTATTTAGAAGTTATATATTTTCTGGAATATAGTGCAAATTCATGCCATACATGCCTTTGAGATCTTTAAATCTGGCATGTGGGGCATATTTGTTTATGAGTTTTAGTGTCTTTGCCTGTACAATAGTTTGGTCTTTATACCTCATCCATGCACTTGAAGTCTCTATTATAAATGCTTATTACCTCTTCTCCTAAGAGCTGCTTAATTTGTTATCATTGGCTAGCTTGTTGAAAGGCTTTGCATTGAGTTTAGGAGACCATCTGGTAAGCTAGTACACACAAAGATGATGTTTGTTTTCATATGATGCTTTTGCCTTAAATCTGAAAGGAAAAGCTGTGGACATGATCATATGTTCCCTAGGTATAGAAGAACGAGCAGAAATTCTAAGACTGCGGAGACGTTTCTTGAAGGACCAAGACAAACTCAGTCTGATTTATGCCAGAAAAAGTCTGGCTGAACAGAAAAGAGAAAAGGTTTGTCAATCCAAATGGGTTTAAAACTTTAAGTCTCCGCGCCATTTGCAGTTTTGTACTTCATCTCTTGTAGTAACTTTGTGAGGAAAGGGAAGGTGTGAGGTACTGGTTGCTGCTTTAAGAGCTTTAGAAGGTTTTATTTGGGAATAATGCTATTTGTGGCCTTAAAGATGTTACTTAGCATGGGCAACAACAGAGGTGGATGATAACACTTCCAATCTACCACCTAAAGTGCATGGAGTGATTTTGTGTGATGGGCACCCCTCACAGCTGTTGGGAAGCCCTTTACAGTTGTCATTCTGGAATCTAGGAGCCTTAGAGCTACAATGCACTGCAGAAGTAGTTGGAGATCATTATCCAGCATCTGAAGGTGAACTCAAAATGTGGTACAGTTGATGGACTAACCAGAACTGGTTTGAACTTTTAACCTGAAGGAATTTCAGTAATAATAATTTGCTGAGTGATTATCAGGGCTAGGAACTTACTACTTTGTGGGTTTCCTGGTTGTGTTATGTACTTACAATAAATCTAAGTGGTTTTAAGCTCTGTAGCACTTTTTCACAGGTTCCTGTTACTAAAAATAACACACGTTACTGTCAAAAACTGATAGCATTTAGTCCCAAGAGCAAAGGAACCTGGGATTGAGAGCTACCAGTTTGAGACACTCCTGTAATACTCTGCAGATGCAGACAACTGTGTAAACAGAACTTCTGTCTGGAAGAACCACACAAACACCTATTTTAGCCCATTTATGTTTTCTTACAGGCTAAAGCTACCATTTCCTCCCACCCTATGAGAGACAACCTGTAAATATATTCTGTATGGCAGTCCAAAATACAACCAACAAAATCCCCAGTCTTTTAAACACCTCCAGTGATGGTGTTTCCTCCACTTTTGTGGGAGGCTCATTCCAATGCCTGACCACTCCTTCTGTGAAAAATTTTTCCTAATATCTAATTTAAACCTCTCCTGGCACATCTTGACGCCATTTCCTAACTATTTTTAACATGATTAACGCATTTCAGGAGGTGAAATCTGAGCTGAAGATGAAGTATGATGCCCAGGTTACTTTGTACAGAAGTTACCGAGTGGGAGACCTTCCTGACATACAGATTGAATACAGCAGTCTCATTGCCCCTCTGCAGGGCCTTGCCCAGGTCTGTATGCTTTCAAAGGTCACTTGTGAAGTTTTCTGGTCCTGTAGGGAAAGTGTTATATAGCTGGGCAACCACTTGGAAAATAGATTTGCAGTCACCCACTGTGATACACATTTAAAGAAGCTGTTTTGAGGGAGTGTTTCTCCTGTGCTGGTGCAATGTTCAGAGAATAGGCTTTGCTTGTCTCACCTGAGCAGTTGGGGACTGGATACATCAGCTGTTGTATATTTCTGCAGGTTCCTTTGCTTGAGAAGCAGATGGTGGTCTCTGCAGACATTATTGCAAAGGACATCTCACTGTTCAGTAACAGAACAGCCATTTCTCTTCTATTATATGTCTGTAATAGACCTGTAAAAATACAAATAAGCTTAATGTAACTTAAGACTGGACTCAGACTGCTCAGTAAAGCTGATCTAATATTTCTTTTCCAACATGAGAGTGGTAGAAACTGTAGACTGAATTGAACAGCAGACTGAATCCCGTTTTATAGTCTTTGGGAAGTCACAGTCTTCCCAATTACCTTTTGTATTTCATTACTTCTGACAGTCCCTTATCTCTCTGTGAAGGACGGAAGTAGCACACTCACTAGTTTTCACTATAGCCTTAGATAAAGAGTTAGACCGAATTCCAGACCCATGATAGACAAAGATGTTACACACACAAATGTGTTTCTGGATTGAAAAAATGCCTTTAAGTCTCAGATGAAACTGCTGTCTGTACAGACAGTCTGTCTCTCTGTTAGCTGCCTCAGTTTTTAGGACCAAGTCTCCTCACACATTGATGTCTTATTTTTTTCTGAAACTCACTTAATGGACTGTGTTGTCCCTCACATGATATTGCATGTCTGGTTCCTGTAATGGCAGTTGTGAGTATGTGAAAATGGCAAATTCCACCCTCTCCACCAAAACTCTGGCCTGAAAACCTGCATTGCCTTGGAGTTTCTTTAAGTAGAAGAATTAAAATGGGATTTGAATGGGTAGTACAGTGATTCCCAGCACAGGTGAGATGCGTGCCAGACTAAATAGACCACTCCCAAAGAGTGTCTAGGGATTAGATACAGGGTGGGTCATATATTTTAATTTTATTTAACAGTCTATTGTGTCACAGCAAAATTCAGTGACCTTACCATTTTTGTTGTAATTTACAGAAAGATCCAACATTTGCCAAGCAACTTTTCAGCAGTTTGTTTAGTGGAATTTTTCATGAGGTAAAAAAATCTAAAAACCCTTCTGAGAAAAACGCCATTGTCCAGAAGCTGCTGAACGACTTCAATAATTTCCTCAGCATGAGCCTGTCATACTTTCCACCGTTCATTGCCTGCATCCAGGTAAGTCCTCCTATATGGCATGAAAGTAACTGGATACAGTGTCTCTGTCTGAATGTGTGATAAACCCAGTGGTAATGAAGGTCAAATACTGTCAATGAAGTTTAGACAGAGATGGAAGGATAATTGTTTACCAAATGGGTATTTCGAGTGACACTTAATGTGAACAAGGTAGTTCATACCTCTGAACTGACTTTACAAGGTTTCTACGATTTCTGATCTCTAGAGTTTGAGTCACCTTTTAATGTTTTAAAGTAACAAGAAGAGGTTTTCATTACAAATGAAAGCTGTTTCAATTGAAGTGGGAATTGAGAACAATTGAAAGGCTTATGTGGGTGTTGTGCTTATCTTCCTGTTTCTGGGAAGTGCTTACTGAGGAATTCTTTGATGTCCTGAGGATATCAGTAGCCGTCAGACCATTTGTTGTTAACCTCTCTTGTTTATTTTTTTCAAATTAGTCCCCTGAAGTAGTTGTCTGGGGATTTTCAGTCATGAAGGAAGGGCTCACCAGAGGATGAGTGGGTGAACCACAGTTGTGTCACTGGAAAGGAAACAGGAGCATTTCTGTTGTGAGAATATACTGACCTGGAATAGATTGTGAATTTCATCTTTTAACCAAATTTTCAGAGAGATAAAAAAAACTTTGTCCCAGTACCTGTTAACATACCCATTGTCACTGTATTTAATGATTCTTATCAACTGTATTGATGTTGTGTCTGATTCCTAGCTCTCAAAAGAATCTTTTCTTCAGTGGCAGCTAATGGTTTCTTTTTTTTTACGGAAATTTAAATACTCTATGACAGTAGGTGTCATTCCAAATAGGAGAGAACCATCTAGTTGGAACTAGCTTTGTAAACAGAGAGAAACTTTGCTTCTTAGGACTTGCAATTACACATCTGAAAAAATGTAGTTTCTTGTTTACTTTTTTCTGTGCAGCTGCATAAAAGGTCAAATTCAATGGGGATTTTTCTGGGCTTCTTGGTATAGTTTTTGAGCCAGCATCTCACAATAGCTATCTGTTAATATTCCCTCTTGACACTGCATTTGTTGGTTCATTGTCTTGATGATATTATTTTTGTTGAATTATGCTGTCTAGACCCTGCTAATAACACTGTTGCATTAGGCTACTTTTTTTTTTTTCTGAATAGACATTAAATGAAGACTCAAAAAGTAGGTAAGTTCAGTTTCCTCAAAAATACAGACTTTGTAAGAGCAGTAAGAGCACTTCCTTTCCATCCTCATCAATAACAGAAGTACAATATCATGAAGTCCAAATAGCCTGCAAGCAGTGAGAGGAAGTTTTTTCCCAGTAGGGAATTGAGTTCACATTGATCAAGTGAGCAAGCTGGGAGAGTGTGAGCAAGAGTACAGCAGTGTTAAGGCTTTCATTTGGCTCACAAGGACTCTCCTAGAGGCTTGCTCATTTGGAAGTACAGCTTTTCTTTCCTGTATACCAACAGCATAATAAATACTGGCTGGTTTCACAAAGGCTTCCTACTTCCCTGCTGTTTCTTTCTGGTTGTTTGACTTTTCAGTCTTCTACAGGTTCATGTCCCATTGTAAGTTGCTGGGTTAAAAGAGCTGGTTTTGTCTACTCATATAATGGTAAAATTGATTTTGAAGCTCTGGGATTCACTTTCTGGGCAGATTAAGAACCAGCTGAAATACTAAAAGAGGTTAACTTCATGACAAAAGTTTACATAGCCTCCAAAGACATGCTTGGCCTCTGAAGAACATATAGTTGCCTTAGAAATATTTTAGCTGCCAGGCCAGCTGGGATGCCATTCTCCCTAATCTTTGAACATATGGTGCAAGTAGAGAATCCTTGTTACATATGGAGCAGGGAACATTCCCTCTGCTTTGAGAAGATAAGTGATCAAATAGTCACCAAAATGCAGTAAATAGAAAGATACCTCCTTTGATGTGGGATGGTGTCTGTAAATTTTAAGTTTGAGAGGATATTCATTCTTGGCACATACCCTTACATGTGCAGAGTTCTTACACTTTTTATGAGAAAGGGCTTTTGGTCTTACCTTAGCAAAATTCTTCTTAAGGTTTTAGATTGTGCAGTTGTCACTGTGTTCTTTATGTAACCCCTAAAAGCTTGCAGTCAAGGAATTTGTCTGAGGCATGTGTGCAGCTAATTGAAATTGCCTTAACAGTGGTTAAGATATATGTGCTAACCCCTCACTGGGGTCTATTGGTCTGTAACTTAGGAAGCTACAAGAGGCTATGGTTTTTTCCTCTTTCTTTACTAAACACAAATTTATTAGTGTGAGAGTTCCAGCTCTACGAAGTATGTCGTGAGTTTGCTTATATCAGGTGCCTCCTGTAGTTTTTCTGGTGGTTGTCATTTATCAGAGGAGTGTAATTTGGTTGTTCTTAGTCTCCTGTTGCAATTTCCAAACAGTGGTTTCTTTTCACATAGTATTCTTGAACATGCTGTGTTGCAAGAATTTTCCCTATAAAATATGGTGCTGTTTCTTGTAATGAAAGCTATACCACACCTCTTCCATGTTGTGAATTTTTTCTTCTTTAATTTTAATTCTTGAAGATACTGTTGTGACTTTTCTTTAATGGAAAAGAAAACTAAGGAACAAACCTAACACTAGATGTAATAAACATGCTGCTTTCTTGATTTATTTTGTATTAGAATTAGAATCACCTGTATTTAGGATAGTGATTTAAGTATTTAAAAGAAATTGAACTAAACAAGATTGTTTAATCCTGAAGAAGAGATTGTTCCGTAGCTGGACTAATGTTAAATATGATAAAGAGGAATATTGTCATGTCTTTAGATCAGGCAGGAGTAGATGAGTACAGTGCTGGAGGAATCTAACAGGGAGCTGTGATGTGCTAAAACTGGCTGAGTGTGTGGATAGAAAGAAGCTTCTCTCCAGCTCAGAGAAGGCTTCATGGTAAATCATGCCTTTGGCTTATGGCAGGAATGCACCACTGAATAGGCTAAGTGAAGCACAGCTGCTGTGTAGCAGGCAAAATCCTCCCCAAAACCAGAAGGAAAAGTTCAGGCTGTCAATGTGTCCATCTGCCTCTCTCCCACTTTCCTTGTGATTCTGTCCAGAGAGTTATCCCATGTCCTGGAGCCAAAGTGTATGGGGTTTCTCTTGTACTGTTCTGTGTCCAAAGAGCAACAGCACAGTAGAAAAAGATTCCAATCTTCCCCGAGTTGGGAACTTCTGGAGGTCTAATGGCTTATTTCCAAAGCTTGCACTATAAATAAAAGGATACCAAAAAAGTGATCTGTCTAGTTTTACACTGAGTAGACACCTGTTGTTTTATTTTACAGGAAATGAGTTACCAGCACAGAGAGCTACTGGAACTGGACTCAGCTAATGTGAGCACCAGCTGCCTTGCAAGTTTGCAGCAGCCAGTGGGCATCCTTCTCCTGGAGCGTGCCCTGATGGCTCTGTCCCCTGCAGAGGAGCCTCCGTCCAAAAGGATGCGTGGGAGGACAGAGCTGGCCCCAGACGTGATCAGATGGATTGAACTTGCTAAGTAAATTCTGGTTTGAGATCAATTTGCTCCCACTTAGGTTTGCCTGGTGAAGAGCTCTGCTTTTATGGCTTGTGGGATTTCTTTTTTGGTCTTTCTGTCTTTAAGAATTATATATGTTTTTAATTTCTTCTGAGTTAATACTGTCAGTGAGAGCAGTTAGACTTCAAAACTGTGCACTCTCATGATGCTGTCAGACTGCTGAAGAACATCTTGTTCATAGCTTTCCAACTGTAGGAGTTCCCATAGTTCAGCTATTGCCCTACAAGTTGAAGTTTACGTAGTTAAGTATGTATTTCTGATCTTACATAAGAAACACTTCCTAAAAATTTACTATTTCAAACTGGTACTATTACTGTTTATTGAATTTTTTAATAGCTTCTATTTGCATTGATATTCATCTGCTAAGGTATTTAAAAGATTTCTCTTTTCAATTTTACTAGGCTCTATAGATCCCTTGGGGATTATGATGCCCTTCGTGGCATTTTCAGTGGTAAGATTGGGACCAAGGAAATTACACAGAAGGCTTTGTTGGCAGAAGCAAGGAATGATTATGCTGAAGCAGCTCAGTATTATGATAAGGTAAAATTACAACAACATTTTTTTTCATAAATCTCTCATGACTTAAAACTAATCATATTAGAAAAAAGTGCAGTTATGTAGGCAGACAAGTAAAAATACATGGGCATACTGCAACCCCAAGCAAGCAAATTGCATGTGTTCATGGCATGAGTTGCAGTGAGTAAAAATGAAGACAAATCTCAAATCTTCATTTAAAATGTTCACTCTTCAAAAATGCAGGTTTACTGAAGACAGCTACCTGAAATCAATTTATGTCTAAATTAATTCAAGCCAAGCTTGAATTTTCTTCATTTAGTGTTGCTGTCACACTGTTAAATGGATAGATATTTTATGAGACTATGAATTACAGTTAAGTTGCTGGTGACTTAGAATTGAAACAGGTTCTTGGCTGGAATCTGGCACTATTCACCCCTCCAAATTCATTCCCTAGGCACTCTCCCAAGAAGACTGGCAAGATGGAGAGCCAACAGAAGCAGAGAAGGACTTCTGGGAACTTGCATCTCTGGAATGCTATGACCACCTCACAATGTGGAAGTCTCTGGAGTATTGTGCTACTGTTAATATTGATAGTGGAAAACCTCCAGACCTAAGCAAAACATGGAGTGATCCATTTTTTCAGGTTTTTAGAAGTTATCTCATTGATATTGCACCATTTTTACCTCTGCAGGGATGTCCTACAGTATTGAGATTATGGGTGAAAATCAATTGCGTTGTTTGGATTGCTTCATTAGGGAAATTACTGGAGAATCCAATATTAAAAGAAATTGAAACAATTTCTTCTGCTTGTTCTTTTTGAGGTTTAATTTTTACCTCAAGTCTATGGCAGATCCCAAAGGACCAGCTTTACTGTCTCCTCCTTCCTTTTGCAAACCTTTTTTGTTGCTTTTCTCACTAATATTTGTTTCCTGTTTTAAGAGTTACCAAACCATGGATTTTGAAACTGGTAGAATTTACTAACAACTCCTTGAGCTATAGGAAAAGGCTGCTGTGACTCGTTAGCAAATAGGAATTTGCCTAAAGAGAAAATATCTTTTTAAAAATTCAAAATGTTTTTATATTTATTTGATTTATCACTGATAGCAAAAAATTTGATCATCTAATATTCTATTCCTAGAAATAAAAACTATGTTTTCACCTTGTAGGAGACATATCTGCCCTATATAATACGCAGTAAATTGAAGTTACTGCTCAGTGGGGAGAATGACCAGACTTTGCTAACCTTTATTGATGAAGCAATGAAGACAGAACAGAAGAAAGCCATTATAGAAATGCACTACAGCCAAGAACTTAGTCTCCTGTACATCCTGCAAGATGATTTTGACAGAGCCAAATATTACATTAGCAATGGCATGCAGATATTCATGCAGGTAATAGTGTCTTCTGTCTCTGGTATGGAGGTTTTTTGTGTAAACTGGAACAATGAAACTGCTGTTGCTATTACTGCTGCTAGATTATACTCTCAAGAAAAACACTCACTCAAATGCAATGAAATTTAGGTGCCTTCCATGTCATGTGACAAAACTTCTTTTAAATTCACTGCTTGCAATGATGGAAAGTGAGTGAGCCAGTGAAGTGCATCCTCCTGTTTTACTTTGTTTTGTTTTGCTGATTTAAACTTTTATACGTTTTTCAGAGTAGTCGTTTATGCAGACAATAAAAATTTTATTTCATTCATCTTTTCAGGGGCCTTCTGTCCCCAGAACAAGCTTGCAAAGCATTGAGAAATTACAAATTCCATCCATTATCAAGTTTTGATTAGACTGTAAGATTTGCTAAAATCTAGGGTACGAATTGCAGTTCGAATATGACTCTGTGCTTTTCCAAAGCAGAGCTGCTCTCTGATTATCAGCTATTAAATTACTTGTAAGATGTAATGGATAATCTGTAGAGCACTGAAGAGAACCATGCTTTAAATTCTGTCTCTGATTCTCTCCCTTTCTTTTCAGAGCTACTCCAGTATTGATTCCTTATTATATCAAAGTCGAATGACCAAACTGCAGTCTGTACAAGCTTTGACAGAAATACAGGATTTCATCAATTTTATGACCAAGAGCAGTAATTTTTTTTTCTCTATCAGTTTTCTTTTTGTATTCAGTAATTGTGGTTTCCTGAACTTTGAATTTCTAAACTGCTGTTTGAAGAAGCATAAGTCTGGAATTACTTCTTACTGTCTTCTTGACAGTAAGACCTATTACAGTTTTGTAAGATAGGATTTAACATAACTTTGTGTTCTATTGCAAAATCTCATTAGCATAACTCTTCTGATAAGAGTCAGGCATCTCTTTTGAAAGTGTCAGTTAAAGTTTTAAACTAAGCTTTTTTGTTGGTTTAACTTTTGGCAGTAAATAGCAGTTAGCAGAGGTGAAAAAATGGATGTGGTATAGAAATTGCACCTGCTGACGTCGGCCCGAAGTGCACATAATGTGCATAAACCAAATTAGATACTAAATTTAGTTAACAGTTCCACTATATTCCTGCATGTTCATATATGGAAAGGCAACTACCTGGTGGTGATCCCCAGTGGCAGTTGACACAGGTGTCTTTATGGAACTCTCTGTGCTTCAGCAACAAACAAAAGTAACATGATGATCACTAAGTAGCATTTCTAGTTCAAGCCCAGAAATGCAAGTGGGTTGCTTAATTGCAGTTTTCTGGTCTAAATGTTAGACTGTATTTTGTTTAGCCTGTTTTCATGCTGTTTGGCTTCAGATGCATTTAAAATGTTCTTTATTGATTTCTAGGTAACTTAGCTTCGGAAGCTTCCCTTAAGAGACTTCTTAGAACTTGGACAAGCAGATATCCAGATGCTAAAATGGATCCTATGAACATCTGGGATGATATCATTACAAATCGGTAAAATTGCATTCTTGGGTTAGCTTGAGTTTCGTGTGCCTGTTGAGTTCCAGGAAGTGCTTTTTCTAATGCTGCTTGTTTTCGTGTGGGAGGGTTTTGATCCAATATATGACTTTGGTTTTTTCTTTTTTAACTGTGGCAGTAGCTTTCTCAGTGTAACTGGGGAGTTTATGTGACTGATTTGTGGTGAGGAGCAAAATGAGGTTGAGAAATGGCCAGGGAATAAATTGTATTTTGATAGGGAAACATAGATGTAGGTTTAAGCATTTTCTTATATCATTGACTATGCACTGTGTAAACTGGCCCATTTCAGCAGCCCTTAAACATACTCTTAAATTAGTGGATTAGCTGCATTTAGCTCAATGATACACCACCCAAAGGCCAATCAGTTATAAATAAAAATTCATGCCTGCTTTGTAGGTAGTTCCAAAATGAGGGAGCACACAAAACAAGCCCAGCCCTGTCACTCTCAGTGCTTCGCCTGTTTATGGGAAAGTTAATGACCACTGCTTTAATTGGAGACTTCTGTTGTGCAACTGTTGCTAGAAAGAACAAAGGCTCTCTGGAGACTCCTTTGGATTAGCTCTGAGGAAACTGGAATGCTGTTTGAAATTTGAAAGTTTTTGTCCTTTGCCGTGGTGTCAGTCTTCATCCCAATACATTGTTCAAGTGAAAATCTAGATTAGATTCTAGTGTTCATGTGTGATAATTTCTTCAGTAGCTCTGCTAACACATACTGTGCTCTGTGATTTATTTTGTTCTCTCTTTGTGTCAGGAAAACATGGCTATAGAAGAGCTTATTGCAGTTCAGTATTAGGCAGAATATGTGGCATGGCTTACTTTTGAAAAAAGTCTCTAAACTTTTATGGCTTGAAGGGTTTGCCAGGGTTTTAAACATTTTATGTGCTTTTAGAAAACCTTTGGCTCATCTTAAATTAGTAACAAAGGATGTGCCAAGTACCACTTCAGAGTGTAGTGCTGTCCTCTGCTTTGAGTAGCAGTCTACATAATGAGATGTGCTATTAAATTAGATAGGACTAGTTGTGAAGTGACAGGGTTCAGCATTGATTCATGGCAATTCCCTTTCAAAAGGTGAGTGTGCTTGCTGACCTGTTCTGCTGTACACATTTTGATGTTGGCATGTGTTGATGTGATAAATATTTGAATAGCAGGTTGATATAAAATACAGCCTGGCACTCACACTAAATAATTGAGACTCCTGTTTGTGAAGCTGGAATGCAAGTTATGGCTTGGTGAACTTGGGGACTGGAGCTTGCACAGAGGAACTAACTAACAAAAAACCCCACTCTATAATGAACATTTTCTAATACTAAGCTTGTCAGTTCAAGATCCTAAATGGTCTCAGGATCAACCCGACCACTGTTAGGAGTGTCCAGTCTCTGAGGCCTCTGTTTAGCCCTGCTAAAGGTGATAGCTGTAGTTTGACATTTTTTATTAGCTTTGTTTGCTGTTGGGCAGATCAACACTTTTGAACATTCATTTCCTGGAATGTATACTAGAGTGATCTATACCTGTTGTTGTTGTTGTTGTTGTGCAGGTGTTTCTTTCTTGAAAAACTGCAGGAGAAACTTCCCTCTGATCAGGCCAATGACAGTATGGAGGTGGATGGAGAATACAGTGCTGGTGGCCAAATGGAAGTGGATCAACAGAGTGAAAACATTCACTCAATGATTAAAAGCTGCAAATTTAATATGAAAATGAAGATGATAGAAAGTGCCAGGAAACAGGTGAATATGCTGTCTGATAGCTTCCAATTTGCCGAGAAAATACAGAAAAAGCTGGAAAAGCCTTTTAGGTGGTCTTTGGTACCCTTTTACCAGGGCACACGTTATCTCTTTTTGACTCTGCTGTCCAGGACATTTTGAAAGCTCAAGAAAGTCAGTTCCACAATGAAAGAAAACAAAAGGATAAATGTTAATTACAAAGTTGTTGATAACTTGTCATTACTGGAAATGTGCCTGAAGTCTGCTTTGATAAACAGATGGTTTTGGACACTCTAAAGGGCAGATAAAGTATCTGAAATGTTTTGGTCTTTAATGGAAGAGATGCTTGCAGTCAAGCATTATGCTTCGTATTTACAAATAATCTCTTCTGTACAAGGAAGCAAATTGAATTCTGATTGAGTTAGTATAATTTACTTCAGTCAGCAATGCTGAATTTTTTTTTCACAGTTTTCATTACTGCTGTTAGGTAACACTAACAAAGAACTAAAGTAAAGTGACTTAGGAAATTTTGGGTTGAATCTGGCTGTTGAAATGACCAAAACAGCCTTTTTGATGTTGGGACTTTGGTGCTTCAAGCTTGAAAATAATTAAGATGAATAATTAAGTCAAGGTCTTCCATCTTCTGATGTGCTGCAGAAATCTGCAGGCATCAACAAGAGTTTATTTTAAGCAGTCTGATAAGAAAATATAACATTGCTTTGTTGACTGTACACTCTTGAAGGAGTAAGTGAAAAATAAGATTTCCTTTAATCTTCCATGAAACTTCTCATTGGAACACAAACATAAGTGATTTTCTAAATGATATCTTAAATCAAGTTGATTTCCCACATGTGTTTGCACTACAGAGCAGTTGAACGCTTCATGCAGCTGGAATTATTTTCTCAGTTTTTAAACCTCTGTTCTTCTCTTCTGCTATTTGCTACTCTCCATTAGCACAGATATGGTTCTGGATATGAGACCAAGCAAGCAGTGAACATCTCTTTGCCTTACTGTATCTTTACTTGGGTTACTTAAATCTTCTCATCCCTAATTTGGTCATGGGCAGGTTTTAGTTCCTCTTCAGATATAGGGTCTGAGAATTCTCTCCATCTGAATACAGAACAGCTTTGCAGTGGCCAAGAAGCTCCTGAAGGACTTGCGGAAAGAGGCCAGAGCAAGGGAGGACTGGCTGGTGAGGTGGAACTATGCCTATTGCCGCTTCACTCACAGTAGCAGCCGCAACCTGAGCTGTCCTGAACGCATGCTCTCAGTGTTGAAAACCATCTCCCTGCTTGGTAACAGCCTTTGCTTCACCTTGTGTATTTTACAAAGTTGCTTTGTTGTCCCATTACCAACTTATGTTTTTGAATTCCAACAGAAGATACCAAATCTGACTATCTCAGCAAGAATATAATGGCCTTCCGGAACCAGAATCTTCTTTTGGGTACTACCTGTCACATCATGGCCAATGCTCTTAGTCAGGATCCAAGATGTCTTGAGCAAATTGAGAAAGAAAAGGCTGGGAAGATATCACTAATAGCAGGAGAAAGCCTTGAGAACCCTAAAAAGGTAAACAAGAGGGGAAGATCTTTTATTAATTTCAGTGTCATTATTACTACAAATTACTACTTCAGTAGGTAGTGATGGCTGTGGATAGATACAGAGCATGTGAAACCTGTCTGCTCTTAGCAGTGATTTGTCCAGCATCACTAGATAGAGAAAGGTGGGGAAAAAAAGGCTATGATTCCTGTTTCTTCCAGGTTTTGTTCTCCTGGAGGTCTGCATCATGCCAGCATTTCTAAATAGGAGAATGTTCTTGTGTTTCTCTGTGCCTGCATTTTGAGAGGAGGGGGAAGACATAGTCACAGCATCTGTATGCACAGTGGTCAGACAAGGCTTGGGATCCTCAAAGAATGCCTTGATTTCAACTGGGCATTTGTGACCTGCTTCATGCTCTCAGACTATTCTCCTTGATAATGAGATTTATAATATAGATACACTTACTTTATGTATAAAGTAATTTTAATGGAAGAAAGAAGAGGGATTTTTAAGGCAGAGCACATACAGGTAGTTTTTACTTATTTTGGGTAGATGTGCATTTGAA
Organism: Sylvia atricapilla; assembly: GCF_009819655.1. Taxonomy (NCBI): domain Eukaryota; kingdom Metazoa; phylum Chordata; class Aves; order Passeriformes; family Sylviidae; genus Sylvia; species Sylvia atricapilla. Next base: position 110,877,756 of record NC_089140.1, on the reverse strand, counting down.
GAATACAGTACGAGACTGTGCTGCAACTGAAATTGTATTTGCTGTCAGTTGGCCCCGATGCTGTGGCATTGATTTCTTGTCTGTCCGATGGATTGAGAATTTGAAGTACCACTGCTGGCTTATTTCTACTAATTTCTAAAGCCACCATGAAGACACTTTCATATAGAATCATAGAATGGTTTGGGTTGAAAGGGATCTTAAAGTTCATCTAGTTCCAACCCCCTTGTCATGGGCAGGGAGACCTTTCATTAGACCAGGTTGCTCAGGGCTCCATCCAGCCTGGTCTTGGGCACATCCAGGGATGGGGTGTTCACAACTTCTCTGGGCAATCTGTTCCAGTGGCTCACCACCCTCACAGCAAAGAGCTTCCTCCTAATATCCAATCTAAACCCACTCTCTTTCAGTTTGAAGCAATTGCTCCTTGTCCTGTCACTATATGCTCTTGTAAAAAGTCCCTTTCCACCTTTCTTGCAGGTTCACTTCAGGGAATATGAAACACATTAGTATTAAAAAAGAAATCTTAATTTGTGTTTTATGGTTGTTAAAAGTAAAGCAGATCAAGAAGAAATTCCTGCAAAAAAATGTTTCAGGTTTTCTGGTGTGTAGAAACTTAAGCAAAAGCTTGAGCTTCATTTGTTAGCTAATTCTTCAGAGCATTCTTCTTTAGGCAATCTAAAGGATGAGCATAAAAGTTCTTCAATGTCAGATGAGTAAGATTGCCATAGCAGGAATTTCTGTAAGATTAAGAAGCTTAGCTTTATTTTAACTTAGTATGTAGTCTCCTCCTACCTGCCTGACTGTTTAATTTCAGTTAGAGCATTTAGTGTGGCCAGAAGTGATTGTCCTGCTGTACTTGACAGTGGTGAGGCTGCACCTCAAATCCTGTGTTCAGTTCTGGGCCCCTCACTACAAGAAAAGTATTGAGGAGCTGGAGTGAGTCCAGAGAAGGGCACTGGAGCTGGAGAAGAGTCTGGAGCACAAGTCCTATGAGGAACAGCTGAGGGAACTGGGATTTTTTAGCCTGGAGAAAAAGAGACTCAGGGAAGACCTTACTGCTCTCTACAACCACCTGAGACGAGGTTGTAGTGAGGTGAGGGTTGGTTTCTTCTGCCGTGTCCCAAGTGACAGGGTGAGATTAAATGGCCTTAAGTTGTGCCAGTTAGGTTAACATTGTATATTAGAGATTTTTTTTTTTTTTTTTTTTTTTTTTTTTTTTTAATGAAAAAGTGGTCAGGCATTGGAGTAAGTTGTCCAGAGCAGTGGTGGAGTCGCCATCTCTGGAAGTGTTCAAGAGGCATCTGGATGTGGCACTTTTGGATATGGTTTAGGGGTAATTGTGGTGGTGCTGGGTTAGGAGCTGGACAGATGATCTTGACAGTTTCTTTCAACCTTCATGCTTCTGTGATTCTGTAAGAATCCTGTCAAGTCACCCTTCGCATGAGCTGCATTAGAAGTGTATGGTGAATGTTACTGTATTTATAATAGGGAAAAAGGCATCAGTGTAACTGTTATGCAGATGTTGTAGATATGTCTTAATAGGAAAAAACCCTGAAAGTTTAATTATATTTTCTGTTAACTGTTTCCAAAAGCTCCAGTAATGTTAACTTTTTTCAGTGACAAAAATTCTATTTAACATGTCCAAAGGCTAATTTAAGTTTATATATTTCCACTGAAAAATGTGGAAAATAGAATTCTGGAAATCACTGCTAGAAATAACATCCAGGTTTTTTTCCTTTATATCAGCTGCTCAGAATATCTTAAAAGAGTTAAAGTTTTGTCTACTCAAGACCTGCAACGAAGCTCCAGTTTCGGACAGGGTTGTTCAATGTTGCTTGTTAATGTGTGGTTTTTTTCCTCTTATGGTTGAATTCCAGGTACTGGCAGGTCTGAACAAGAAGGCTTTTCAGTGTTTCAGCTGTGCTGTGAGGAAGTCTGAAGAGGAGGTGCAGTCCCAGTCCATGGACCATGTGGATGTGGTGGGAGTTGTCGATGCATACATGACTCTGATCAACTTCTGTGACCAGTATCTGCGCAGGGAAGAGGAAGGCTTGCTTGGTTAGTCAGGATTTCTCCTAAGCTTGTGAGGGGTATTAATCTGTGATCCCTGAGCTTTTGCTATACCCAGGAGATGTCCGTGAGCAGCACAGCTTGAATTTAAATGGAGCAGTTTGACCTCCAGTTCAGCATTATTTGTGTGCCTTTTTTCACCTCCACCATTACTGCAAGCTTTGGTGCTAGTGGATCCCTTGTAGTCTCGCTCTTACTTGTGAGAAATATACCATATCCAGCAGATGCTTCCCTTGTTCCTTCCCAGACCACAGCAGCCTTGTATTTAAAGCAGGCAAGATACCAGCAGTGATGCAGCTTCCTGATAAAGCTAATCCTTACAGTCCCCAAGTACATGTGTTGCAGATGTGTGCAGTTCAAACAGATGGGAAGGAGAACAAAGTAAAAATACAAAATACACTTGAAAAAAGAACACCAAATTGTAAAGATGAATGTTTCAGATGATCAAAGACATGGAACAAGTGATGGTGTTTCTGATAATTCTTGTTTAATGTCTCTTGGCAGAAATTAACACTGTGGATCTGCAGCAGTTCCCAGCTATTGTGGTGGAGAAAATGATAAAAGCTTTAAAACTGAATTCCAGAGAAGCCAGGCTGAGATTTCCTAGACTGCTCCAAGTAATTGAAAGATATCCAGCAGAGACATTGGGTCTAGTGACACGAGAGGTTAGTTGCTTCAATTTTTCTGACAGCAAATGCTGCTGTAAATCAAATTTTATAGGTGGGGGTGGAGGTGGAGGCTGGATATGTTGAGAGGTTAGACTGGTAAGTTTTGCTTCAGGGAAATCAGATAAATTTTATCCCATCATTGTTCCTTGTCTTTTCTGTAACTTACTGAGTCTTAATTCATGTGGACAGAAATTTTTTCGTAGAAATTTAACTTTATATCATTATTCTGATTCCAAGTGTTTGTTTGAGAGCTGCTGGAGAACAACTGTGGTATGCTTTGTCTTTTTTTTTTCCTTCAGAACAATCTAAATGGGCTGACAAAGGTGGTTAGCTATTAGGGTTAGGAATGCATCTTATTCCTACAGACTGAGTTTCCTGTATGCAGGAACCCAGCAACTTTTCCAGACACATTCCTTGTCTCCCACCTTTCCCTGTCCTTCTTCACTTCAGAGGTTACTACAGCTTTCTCTTCCTTTGTATTTCCCACTTCCTTCCTTCCTTCCACAACCTGTCTTTCCATTGCCATTCCATGGCAGGATACCAGGAGCCTTCCCTGCTGCTATCTGTTGGACAGATAAGCTGAGACCTTCTCTGTGACTCATGCCTGTTCCTGCCTTGGCCTGCCTGCCTTTTCAAGCCCATGTCATTGTGCTGCTGCTCCCAGAGCAGCAGGCCCTTTCAGAGAAAGAAGTCAAGTGAGGCAGAAACTCGGGTTAGTTATCCCAAGGAGTTGAGAAAACAGCAGAAATGGCTGTGGTGCACAAGGTGTGGCCACGGAGAAACAGCAGTAGTTCAAACAGAACCTGACACCAGCTGATAAATCTCACCCAACAAGGGAGTTCACCAGTCATTTATTTATCCTATCCTCTGTATTTCTGTGAAATAAATACTGGCAATCTGACACTAAATTCTATTAGAAATGCTTAAAGATTAACAAAGAACAAAACTGTGATAGGAGTTTCAGTTTTCTCCTTTCTGGCATTTTTTACTCAAATCAAGACTTCAACCCAATGGTGTTGGAACTGAATTCCTTCAGATTTTCAAGTTGTATGTGGTGGTCAAAAATTATCATTTTACATCCAGAGACAAAAGCCACAAGTTTGAGTGTAAAGCCTCATATTGATCAACAGGCTGCAAATCTTTATAATGCAAAAGTTATTAAGCAGCAGTGGTGGTGGTGGTAGTGGTAGTGATAGTAATAATTAAATCTCTGCTTCATTGGGGGATGCTTTGCACATCTAGTTGACATTCCCTGTTTCCATTTCATGTTTCTCTGTCAGGCTGCACCACGGAGCAGTTTTGGGTTTTATTTTGCTGTGTTTGGTATTTTTGAAGAGGACTAAAGATGAAAGCAGTGTCTGTTTTTGCAGCTTTCTTCGGTTCCCTGTTGGCAGTTCATTGGTTGGATTAGCCAGATGATGGCACTACTTGACAAGGATGAAGCAGTAGCTGTACAACATCCTGTGGAAGAGATTGCAAATGCCTATCCCCAGGCACTCATCTACCCTTTCATGATCAGCAGTGAAAGTTACTGCTTCAAAGATACTGCAGCTGGCTGCAAGAACAAGGAGTTTGTAGAAAGGTGAATTTGCAATTGGAGTAGCTCTTTTGTATGTTTTTTATTTAGGAGTGGACAGATTCATTTATTTTTCCTGCACAAATCCTTTTCTTTAGCAAGTATGAGGAATTTTAGAGGGTAGTCTTGAGTTTTCATTTAGAGGCACAGAGAAATGCAATCAGCTCTGTCAGTGTCAGACATACTCAGGTTGGTGGCATGAAACTTTATGAAGTATTGGGTACATATAGTTCCCAGGCTGTTAAAAGTTTTCCCAAGATAAAACAAAAAGACCACAGAGAGGTGACCCCTTTTTCCTTGTTGTTTTGTTGTTCAACACCTTGTGATATTGACCATTTATCATCTTTCTAATACCAAGAGGAAGCAGCTATGTTTAAATAGAATAGATGCTTATACCAGACTTCAGAGAGGGCAGTGAAATGGATGCGTGTTACCTTGGGAATGACTGTGTGTTGTTCTTGGCTGTGGTGTTCTCTGCTTATTCAGTGTGCAACATACAGCTTCTCTTACAACCTTGTCCCTTTTGGCATGCAATAACACTGAGTTAATCCCCAGGCAAAAATTAGTTTCTATCACACAATGCTGTAGAACCACTCTTAAAATTTGATACTTTTGCTGAAGAAATTTTTGCTTAAAATAAAAATACAAAGTCATGTGTTTCACAGACAGTATCACCCTTCAATAACTGTCGTGACAGAGCATATGGTCTGGTCAATGCCTGTGTCTGTTTCAAGCATGCTTTCTATTCACCCACCAAGTTCCCATTTTCATAGTGGGACATGTAATTAAAAAGCTGGGAGCTGAGTGGCATGTTTAGTCAACACAGAAACAGTCATGCAGCCCAAGAGGGAATTCTGTGGGAGTCTTACCTATTTACATCTGAATTATTTTACCAGATTGTTGTATATAGCAGACAGTCTAGGTCATTGCTTATCTGCAGGTGAGGTGGTGATGGTAGTTCCTGTTGCATTATGCATTTTTCTCTTCTTTTAAAGGATCAAGAACAAGTTGGATAGAGGAGGAGTAGTTCAAGATTTTGTTCGCTCACTGGAGCAGCTCTCTAATCCTGTAATGATTTTCAAGGTAAAGTGTATTTTTACCCCTTCCCCTTCATTCCTCTCCCTCTGTTCAGAGGAGCAAGTGCTAGGTGGAGCCTGACACTGTTCAGCTGACACCACAGCCACAGGAAGTGGCTCAACCCAGCACCAGCTCATGATGATGATGATAATGATGATGATGTTGGGGTGCTGTCAGCAGCTTTCACTGGTGATGGACTCCCTCTCTTGTGCCAGCTGGACGTTCTGCTCCAACCCTTTTCAACTTTCCACATCAGGGTCTGTGCCCTGCCCCATGGTCAGTCTTCCTTAATCATTCTGAAACCCTTACAGAATTATCATTTGTGGCCATCTTTATAATTCTGCACTACTTGTGTTCAACTACTTGTGTTCTTATGCCCTTTCCCCACTGGCATCTTTGTGTTCTGACTTGTTTGTCCAAAGGATTCTAGTCCTGTGTTTGGTGCCACTCCTGGCCCCACAGAGGCATTCTTAGCACTAAACACTATGGTAGTAAACATAATTATCATAATAAAGTAGAAACATTTTATCAAGACACCAAATGAAAAGAAAATATTTCTTTTGGTTCTCTTTTTTTTTTGTCAAAAACACATAATAGATAGTTGACTATTAGTAAATTCGGTAGTCCTGGTGCAATCTGAGTGGCCTACTAAAGAGCAAGGGTCAGTAAATCTTTTCTCAGTACTCATCTGTTTTCTTCTCTTTGCAGGATTGGGCTGAGGATGTCAGAAATGAGTTGTCAAAACCTCAGAGAAACAAAAAGAAGCTTAAGGAAATGTATGAAGAAATGTACAAGAATTTGGGAAACTTGGAGGCCCCTGGCCTTGGATTGATGAGGAAAAGGTTTATTCAGGTATATGTGGTTATTGAGTAGTGTTGGCATCATGGCTTTTCTAGAAGGCAATAGAAAGTCAAAAGAGGGAACCAGATCACAGCTTTTACAGGTGCTGCAGGACTTGATGAGACTTGATCTAGTCAGGAGTACAGGACTGGGATTTCTTTGCTAGAAGCCATGGACTTAACATAGTTCACTTTCCACTTGTAACTGCCCTGCAGGGATAAATGTTCTGTCTTACACATCTTCTACCTCTCCTGTCCTGCATGTTGCCAGGTTCTTAGGACCTGAGCCTCTAATCATCTGTGGGAATCTGGCCTTGTTTTTTGTGCACTGCTGCCAAAGATTTATGAGCACCTTAGGGAATTTTGCTCTATTATACCACTTGAATTTGCTGCCGATACAAAGTTACTCATACAGAAGAGTTACGACTATGAAGAATTAAAGAGAAGACTGTACAAAACTGACTGAATTCCAAAGTGGTGAAAATCAGACTGAAAATGAAATTACACACGTGGCAAGAAAATGTAATTACCCTTGTATCATACAAAAATTCTGCATATTTTAGCTGACTATTGCAGTTCAAGAACGAAACCTTGATTTGTGATGGCTCTTTGAAAAAAACGTCAGCTGTTAAAACTCAAGGGCAGTCAAGAAAGAAAAGCAAATGTTCATCATTATTAAGACTAGAGAACTAAACATGGATTTGTATGTTGGCATAGCAGCCTTCTCTGAGTTTTGCTTCTTGAGCATTATAGTCCTTGTCTGCAGTATTCTCAGCACAGATATAGTAAAATCGGATGAGGTTCAAAGTGGCGAGAATAATCAGAGGTACAGAGTAACCACTGCACAAGCAACTTTAGCATTCCCCAGCTGGAAAATATGCAGTGATGCCAGATACAATAAAGCACTTAACATCAGTCCCATGGTTGGATTTGGTGAACTTATAGGTCTTTTCCAACCCTAGCAATTCTATGATTCTATCAGGAGTGCCAAACATGAAGTAAATACTCCATGTAAGTTGCAGGCTCAGACAAGTGAGAAGTGTTTCCTCATTCAGTGCACACTTAGGTGCTGAACTCCTGCTGCAGGGTATTAGGTGCTTTCATGGGTTCAAACAGCAAGCAGGCAATAGCACGGAGAGGGGGCGATGCTTTGAGAGCTTTTACATACAAATGCACACTCCCGGGTCCGGGAATCCCTGAGCTGCAAATTGCTGAAGCCAGGAGAGTGATACTCCTGTAGAAGGAGCATTCTGACTGTATGCTTGTACTGTATGTGCAAAGCCCCGTGGCCAGGGCGGGGTGCATCCAGCTCTCTCCCATTGTGGCCATCCTTATGTCACATTAGCATTAGATAAACTAACCTGTGTGTCTGTAGGGAGATTCCTTCCCAGTGACTGGAAAGGTGGAGAATGAGAGTAAGGTGGAGTCGGGAGGAGGTGATAATGAAGCAGAAAGGGTAATTGGGAGTCGAGGGGCACACTAGTCCTCTGGATGTGTTGCTGTGAGATAAGATGGGTCTTTGATGATAATGACTTTAAACTCAAGAGTGGGGGATAAGAGTGTGCAGATGTGCCCGTGTCAGGAGTGGGTGTAGGGAGAGGGGAGTAGCTATGCAGGGTACATGCACATCAAGGGACAGAGCAGGCATAAGCACAAAGGCTGTTGGGACTGTGTGCCCACACACACAAGAAAAATCCATGTCTCTTTAAAACGTTGAAATGCGCAGTATTAGAGGATAGAGAGAAGAGCAAGGGAGATGCTGGAGAGGGATATCAGGGTTGTTCCCCTCTGTTGAAACAAAGAGGGAGAGCAGACACTAGCTGCAGAAGAGAGTCAAGGCGATGGTGCACAGGCTCTGAATTCTTTGCTTTCACAATGCATTATTATGAAGAAACAAAGTGTGCTGTGAGAATAACTATCATTTCTAGTGTCCTTGCAGGGAAAGAAACAAATTGTGTCTCTTGACTGACACATAAAATTGCTCTGCTGTGTGGAGTACTTCAGGCTCATAATCTGGAAATAGATTTAGCAATAAAGATGTTGTTGACTGTAGAAATCTTCTCAAAAGGATAATGGTTTTTGTATTCTCATTTACTGCAGTGAAATAGCTTTGTCTTCATAGCTTGGTAGGAAAATCATCAGGTATTAAAAAAGAAACATCTTACCAAGCCATTAATACCCAGTCCAAGAAGGAACGTTTGGTTTTTCTAGAACCTTGAATTATGAGCACAGGAACTCAACTCAATTAACTATCTGTAGATAATACTTACTTTGTTCATTAAATGAATCTATGTCCAAAACTTTGCTTGTTTTCCTTTATCAGGATATTTAAAATACTTTAAAATATGGGTTTATATGTTTTATGTCCAAAATTATTGCTAGGCAGTAATAAATCCAAAAATAATCTGGTAGTAAATAAAACATTTCATAGAGTCACAGAATGATTTGGGTTGGAAGGGACCTGAAAGATCATCTGGTTCCAACACCCCTGCAATGGGCAGGGGCACCTCCCACTAGACCAGGTTGCTCAGGGCCCCATCCAACCTGGCCTTGAACACTCCCAGGCATGGGGCATCCACAGCTTCTCTGGGCAGCCTGTTCTGGTTTATATTAAGAATGTCTTCGTAATATCTGAACAAACTGTGTGTATATATAGGAAGGTACCCTTTTGGTGCTCTTGGGTAGTTTCTAGCACTGTGTAAACAGGATTTCTTTCTATAAACAATTGGTAGGCTATTGGGAAGGACCTGGATCATCATTTTGGCAGAGGTGGTTCAGAACTATTGGATATGAAGACTAGTGACTTCAATGAGATTGCAACTTCTCTTCACTCAAAAATGAGCAAAACCCATAAAGAACCTGGGAACCTCAAAGAATGTTCACCGTGGCTGAGTGAATTCAAAGCTGAGTTCTTGAGGAATGAACTAGAGGTTCCTGGTAAGATCCCCTTCAGTGCTGATAGTGAATTGTCCCTCACAAGAAAGTTGCTCTTGAGCTTTGTTTCTTGTATTAGTTATATGACCCCTCCTTCTGGCCTTAAGCCTTATCTGGCCTTACTTGAATTGATTCTGTTCACTCATTATCTGTTAAATCCATTCTTAAGGTGTAGTCCTGGTTTTTTTTTTTTTAATTGTATCTAAGCTTGTATCTCTTACCTAAGAATTTAGTATTTTTCTAAAGGCCTGACTCTAGGAAATCTGATCTATAATTTTCTAAAGGTCTGACTCCAGGAAATCTGATATATAAATCTAATACATGTTTAAATCTAGTTCAAAAAAGGTTGTGTCTTCTGAAACTATCAAGAGCTTAATTCTAACAGCTAAACAAGGAAAGGGTATCAGTGATTCACAGATAAAATCATACTATGTGTATGTTGATCTTTTTTATGCATTTAAGAGTATTTTCTTCACAGTTGTCATTCTACCAATTTGACAAAACATTTGGATGTGTGTTCTGGTGCTAAACACGCTTTAAAATAACATCAGGCTATGTACTAATATTTTTTTTCCTTCTACCACTTCAGGTCAGTATGATGGAAAAGGGAAACCACTGCCAGAGTACCATGCAAAAATCTCTGGATTTGATGAACGGGTATGTGTTCAAGACTGAGTCAAAATCCTGTGTGGTATAAATCTGTCCATATACCATTTGAAGTATTTGGTAGTGGCAGGGTCATTGCTTGTTTACACTTCTTGCAGCACACAAAGGAAGGGCTGCCAGTGGGCATTTGTTTTTCTGTTATAATTGAGTAACTTGATTATGTCATCTAGGAATGACAGATACACTTAACTCCAGTGATGATTCTGAAGACCACGAAGAAGACCAAGTCTTCTGTCACAAATGTTTGTCTTTTTCCTGTCTTTTTCCAAGATAAGCGTGATGGAATCCTTGAGGAAGCCAAAACGTATAACGATCCGTGGTAGTGATGAGCGGGAGTATCCTTTCCTTGTCAAAGGTGGGGAAGACCTGAGGCAAGACCAACGCATCGAGCAGCTGTTTGATGTAATGAACATTATCCTTTCAGAAGATGCTACATGCAGCCAAAGAAATATGCAGTTAAAAACTTACCAGGTCGTCCCCATGACAACAAGGTAGGTGTTTATCTTGAAGGAACAGAAATCCTTATGTTAACATCTATTACTTTTGGGATGTTGGAAAGCGAGAATTTTGTGTGCCAGATTCAGCTTGAGAGTGTTTTGTTACTTGGCTTTATTTATTTTTTTCCTTTTCCTTTTTAAACAACATTGAAATTGCTCTGTCTGGAAACTGTATTTCAGAGTGTATTTAAATTGGTAGGTTTTAACTGTCTTTCAACAGGCACTAGAATGTGTTAGTTCTCATTTGTGGTGTTCCTCTAAAGTTCAGCTCTGAGCTGCTTGTTATCTCTGACTTACTTTGTTGCAGACTGGGACTCATCAAATGGCTGGAAAATACTTGCACCTTAAAAGAATTCCTTAAAAATAGCATGTCTGAAGAGGAAGATACCAGCTACTACAGGTGATGCTTAGTTTAGCTGTCTGCTTTAATAGAGACTACTACTACTGAGTTTTTGGAGAACTGACCGTCTTGTGGCAGGATTGTCTTTTACTTTTTTTTTTTTTTTTTTTTTAATTAAAGAATAAAAGAAAAGTACTTATAAGCAAGTAGGCAGTTTGTACTTCCTGACCCAAATTAGTAATTGGCAACCGTTTGTTTAATGAGTGCCATTGTAGCTGGAATATCCTCCACCCAGCTTGTTTAAACAAGAGGCTTATAATTATAATCACGTGTGACGTCATTATCATCACCATTTCCTTATCAGCAGATTGATTTTACAAGCAGAGGATTTTGATCTCTTGATTTGATCAGGCAGGAAATGGACTTAGGTCAATGGGGGGCAGGGGAAGGGAGTAGAGACAGCTATTCAGAACCTGGGTTCAGCAGTGAGTCAGTGATGGGGGATGGAAATTGGCAGCAAATGCACAGAGCACAACTGTAACAGAGCACTCTGTCTGACTTGATACAAATGCTGGGTTGGAATAAATTATATTGCTTTCTCGTGATTGTAAACTGGAGATTGAATATTTGTAAAATTGATTTTATTCTGGCATTTCAGCCTAGTTCTGTCCTGGAACTTAGAAATGTGGTTTAATTTACAAATGTGGTTCTTAGTTACATAATCTCTGTTTGGGTTTGTCTGAGTGTTGTTGTCACCATTTATTTTTATTAGTTAACATTTATGGGGCAGGTTGGAGGAAACTCCAGCGTGGAGGTTGGACTCCAAAGAGTGTTTATTTCTATGGTTATTTGATTTGTGAGCAGTTTAGGAACTGCTAGAGTTCCTGCATTACTGCTGTCTGATTCACTGTTGTGAACAGCAGTGATACTGTGTTGATCTCAATTCACTGAATGGGAAAGTGAAGGAAGACTCACATGGAACCATCTCGTGAGGGGAGGAAATTTATAATATTCTCAGTGTAGAAGATCAGTGTCTCTCTAAAAGCAGGTCATAATTTATTAAAAACACTCATTTGCTTTATTGTGTACAGAGACGTTAATATTTTCCCGTATGTTATTCAGTCAAAACAATTAAGACCTTATATACTGAGCTATGGTTAAGTGACAGCACTCACAAAGGAAAATTTTGGTTGGGCTGTGGGAAACAACTTTTTAAATTTTTGAAATCCTTTTCTTTATCCCAAACTGATGGCATACAGTTTATAACTGATAAATGCTTCTTAAATGGAAATGGTATTCTCTATCTCAAAATATGCTTTGGAAGGAAGAGAGAAGGTGGCTGCTCTGCTAAGTTGCTGCCTCTCTGAAATAGAAGTTTAAGATCTGATATATTTAGTTAAGATGGGAGAAAAATATCAAATTGTTTCATAAGCAGTGCAACTAATAAATATTGGCTTCTTACCGATTAATACTTCAAGCATCCATTCCTCCTCTCTTGTGCACAGTGAGGAGGTACCAAACTGCCTTCCTGCATTCCCTGCCCATTTGGAAGGACAAAGGGCAGCATGTACTGTGATGGACAGCATAATGTTTCTCAAAAGATTACAAGACTGTCAAAAATACCTTTCCCTCCCTGCAGAAATTATTTTAGACCTTTCTTCTGGAGGTGCTCACAGTACCTATTGACAAATTAACACCTTTGAGATGTGTTATCTTCTGTCAGGTATCACTGAAGTGTGTTCAAAGCTGGGGTGAAGGAGATGAATGGACCACCCTATACTCTGCATAAACTTCATTTCCATAGCAAGGCTAAAATTAATGTAGGCTGTAGCTTCCTGACTTTTCCTTTGCATATAAATCTCATGGGTCAGAGTAGCACACAGCCTGTGGATAATCAAATAGAGTGTGATCCTACAGGGAAATCATTGGTGCTTTTCTTCTGTTTTTGTCCCTAGCCTAAGAGGACCTCGTGCTACGTATTCTGAGTGGCTCTCCAGGATGGGTGGGAAAGCACAGGGCATCTCTCGGTACCATGCTATGTACAGGTAGGTTTCAAAAGAGAGCTGCATGTGAAATAGAGAAGCCAGAGTGTGCACACATGCAGAGATGTATAAATTCCAGGAAGAAAGTACGATCTGCGTTACAAAATGATGAGTACATCTGATTTTTGCTCATTTTACTGCTTTGTCTTCCTGGAGATGCTCTGCAGAATTCCTCTTGCCAAAAATCCTACCAGAGTACAGGAATGCTTCCAGAAGCTTGCTCACTTCCTTTAGAAAGTGTCTAGAAGCAGATGCTGCTCTTCAACTTTATTTTCTGGGCGTCTTCTTCCTGATTATGCAGTTAGGTAGGCTGCCTCAGAGCCCGAGCATCTGCTGGAGTTGGACAGAGAAAATCACCGTGATTCACTGAGCATTTAAGAATATTTGATGGTTTAGGTTCCGACTTGAGCATCTTCTCAGAGGAATTTCCACATCTACCTAGATTTAGCACTGTGAGTGATAAAATGAAGTGTCCAGAGCATTTCTTAATAAGTTCATAACTTAAGCATCTTGCTTTTTAAAGGAAAACTTTCATTCGTTTAACTGAATTAATACTTGTATTCAGATCCAGAATGTGCTTTTGAAGTAATTGCCAATCACCCCCATTCATCTTCAGTCTGCTGTATCAAAGAGCTGTCCTCTATTTCTCAACTCTGCTCCTTTCAGAGGGAAATGGACTGGAAGGAAAGCACCCGGCATATTTCAACTCTCACAGGCATTCAGAACTGGATATGGGCTAGGACAAAGCCTCCTTCCCAAAATCTGCATGGCATGAGTGCCCTCAGCACCAGTTCTTTAGTTCTGTTGCATCCCCTCTGCTGCACTACTTTTCTTGTGTCAGTATAGCCTCAGACTGCTGCTGAGAGATGTAACTGGGGCCTTAATTCCTCTGCTTGGAAGAGACTGTCCAGGCAGAAAGAACACAACTTTATTGCTTTGTTAAAACTTAACCCATCGACTTAATTTGGAGGAAAATACACAAAACCACATACTCTTTTGTATTTAGAAATGTCAGTCTTGGAAATACCTGTTGAGAGAAAGATGGAGGATGAGGCACTTCAAATAGCAGATAAAATATGGGGAATGAACCATCTGTAGCTTGCTGTACTGTTTACTGGAGTAAGCACTGCATGCTGCTGTGGTCATGAGTGTATCTTGACTTTCAGCATCCAGGAGGCTGTTATTTCAGCGGCCACTTTTATTTCTCTTCCTGCTTTGCAGAAATGCCAGCCGTACAGAAGCAGTCACATCCTTCAAAAGCAGGGAGAGCAGCGTTCCAGAAGACCTGCTGCGGTAAGTGCTGCTGGTGGCTGCACATTGTGAAACAAACCAGTAGTGTTTCTCTGCATTCAACAAGTTCTTTTTTGTTAAGGCGAGCCTTTGTGAAAATGAGCACATCTCCCGAGGCCTTCCTGGCCCTGCGCTCCCATTTTGCCAGCTCACATGCACTGATGTGCATCAGCCACTGGATACTTGGGATTGGAGACCGGCATCTGTCCAACTTCATGATTAACAAGGAGACAGGTGGCATGGTGGGAATAGACTTTGGATATGCTTTTGGTGCAGCCACACAGGTATTTGTTTTCTACTAATTTGTCACAGCTTTTGCATTTGTTGCATGGGATTAAGCGTGTGCTCTCAGTACTAAATTTGATGCTCTTCAGTTGCCATTGTTCTGGTGCAAAATAATCTTTACAGGTTGTTTCTAGTCAATTGAATAAAACATCTGAGTCCAGATGTTCTCAGACAGCCGGTGAGCTATAGAACTCCACAGAGCTAATATGGTGGTATTTTACACGATTGAACCGTGCTTTCAACTACTGTCACTGAATACTCATGACTAGAGCTTTGATGTCACAACTTGGTTCAGTTCTACTTTTGCACGTTATTTTAAGTGAAGTGACAAAAAAGGGTTTCAAGGCTTAAAAAGAATAAAATATTCCCATCTAATCCTTCAGTTCCAAGACCTACTTCTTGTTTTCTTTTGACTGTCCTTCCCCTTGGCTAGTTCTTGAGTGTGCCGGAGTTGATGCCCTTTCGCCTGACTCGCCAGTTTGTTAATCTGATGATGCCAGTGAAAGAATGGGGACTCATTTACAGCGTGATGGTGCATGCCCTGAGGGCTTATCGTTCAGATCCAGACCTCCTCATCAGCACCATGGATGTGTTTGTAAAAGAGCCTTCTTTGGACTGGAAGGTGGGGTTTTGTCCTCTTTAGGAGTTTTCACTTGAAGAAAAATCAAAGTGTAATAAGAATAAAACTGATGAAAAAGGAAGTATTCCTTGAGGCTCACTCTCAGTACTCCTTTTATCTTTCTTTGGTTTTTTTAAGTTCTCAGAGAAACTGAACTTAAAAGTATTTTAAATGACAGAATTCTATACTGATGCACAAAAAATAGTAGCATATGTCTGTATTATCAGTGTCCTGTTCTTTATCTTTCATGATAATCCTAAAGACGTGGATAACTCTTGATCACATAGTAATCACGTAAGTGGCATATCCCTATGCCACTTATGGCACCATCATAAATATTTTCAACTTTCTGCATTCAGCCTCTTAAATTTGCATAACAGTACTGTGTATATCAAACTAATAGTTACAGAGAAAAAAAAATCTGAAACTAGTTGCACTTCAGTAACTTCAGTTGTAAATTAAAGTCATAGGCAAGTTAGATATTATCTCACTGCTTTGTCCTCCATTGCATCTGCAGTTAAGATCCTGGCTTGACTTGCTATGATCTGCAGCTTAAAGCCTTTTTCAAGTGTGTGATTTATGATAAATAGGACAAATACGTTTTCTCCTTAGAACTTTGAACAAAGACAGCTGAAAAAAGGAGGCACATGGATTAAGGAAATAAACACATCTGAAGTAAACTGGTACCCTTTGCAAAAGGTCAGCTACGTCAGAAGAAAGCTTACAGGTGCCAATCCAGCAATAATCACTTGGTAAGATGCTCTCCTTTTGCTTTAAACTGCTACACTAAGAGCTGTGGAAGGCTCCTGTGTCAGAGTTTGCTCCCTTGGGATGTTATGGCGGCTAGGAAAAGAGAAGAGACAGACAGGGCAAAATTTCAGCAAACCTTCTGTCAGAATAATTTTGGTCCACGTACAAGCTCTGTGAATCACCCTGCCAGCCAAAACACCAGATATCTCCCTGTGAGTTTTCCTGATTCAGCTCAGGCCTTCTGAGCAGTTTTACTGCTCCTGGCAACACATGCCTCCTCTCCCTGTCAGGCTGCTTAATCTCATACTCCTCAGTCCCACTGTTCTTTATGTTTGTCTCCACTGCTTTTAGGGCAGGGATAATATTTAAATTAATATATGCTTCTGATGGAGGATTGCTTGAAATGTACCAGCTGTAGAGGAGGTATGGTGGAAAGCTGCTTAAGAGAAACATCAAATTCAAATCTGGTGGCATTCTCAGGTTATTTATGTCAGTCTAGTCAGGTCTGGCTCAAGCCAGAATGTCTTTTAAGTTCAGTTAAAAGTACAATTAATCCCTTCCATCCTCTCTTAAAAAGTCATTTTGGATTAATCAGGGGAA
Source organism: Sylvia atricapilla (assembly GCF_009819655.1). Taxonomy (NCBI): domain Eukaryota; kingdom Metazoa; phylum Chordata; class Aves; order Passeriformes; family Sylviidae; genus Sylvia; species Sylvia atricapilla. The sequence goes on along the minus strand of NC_089140.1, from coordinate 110,861,506 downwards.
AGACAGAAAAGCAAAGAAAGCAAGCCTGTTTTAAAACCATACAAATATTGAAAAGTGCAGGACTTGGGAGGAGTCCCTTTTGCGGTCAAGGCTGAACTGGAAAAGGCTGCAAAATACTTGTTATAGGCACAAACCAGGAGAGCAGGTAAAAAGATCAACAGCTTGGATGTGAACTGCTGCATCCTTCTTTCAGCTGGAGACCTTTGACAAGATTGCTATATTTGTGGTAAATACCCACTAAAAAAAGACCCCTGAAACCACCAGTCTTCACTGGCCAAGCCTTCTACAGCCCTTGAGCAGCTTCCACATCTCAATCTCAATTCAAGCTTTATTTTTCAAGTGCTGTTTTGTAGTTAAAAACCCCTCTCAGATTTTTTGCTTGTTTCCTTTAGTAAGAGCTTATTTTTGTGTTCTCAATTTCAGTGATGAGCTGCGCCTGGGCCATGAGAAGTCTCCTGCTTATAATGATTTTGCAGCTGTGGCTCGTGGTAATTCTAATTACGATATCAGAGCCAAGGAGCCAGAGGATGGACTTTCAGAGGAGACCCAAGTGAGATGCCTCATTGATCAAGCGACAGACCCCAATATTCTTGGCAGAGTCTGGGAAGGATGGGAACCCTGGATGTGAGGAACTGCCCTCTACAACCCTGTCTGCCAGGGGCCCTGTACCCTAAAACACAGCTGCAACCAGATCAGAATTTTAAGGAAAAAAACCGGAAAAAGAACTCTTAACTATTTTTATCACCAGTTAACTTGTCCAATGGAGAAAAATAAACTTTTTGTATTAAAGCTGTATACAAACCATGATTTTTGTTTCTTTTTTCAAATTATTTTTCTTGTGTGTGGTTCTGTAACAAAGCAGCTTTATTGTCTTTGTGTTAAAATCAATGTAGAAACAACTGGAGAGGCTATAGAGCTTAAAGATTTATTTGCAAAGCACTGAGATCCCTCAGTGGAAAGCAGATTCATACCCTGCGAACTTGTGGGCATCAGGGTAGTGATGGAGTGAGCCTGTGCTTTTCTTTTGCAGAGACCTTGATGAGAATCAACTGAAACCATGCTGCATATATTATTTGTAGTTAAAACTTGAAGATTTTCCTATCAGTAGTATCAGTGGACCACATGGTGAAATTAAACAGAAAACGGCTCTTAGCTCCAGATAACACCTAAAGTATCTGAACAGCTTTTTCATTACTGGATAACGAGATAGTAATGAAGAGACTGTTTTTAGCAATTAGAGGTTATATACCCTGTTATCTTTGTCCTTTGGAAGTCTGCGTTGTTCTTGCTGTTATTTCCAATTTACTGTTTGGCGCAAGCCAGAAGCAGTCACTGGCAACAGAGCTGAGCACAGTAAGCTTCTTGCCATAACTGCAGCACAGCACAGGAATGTGTACTGCACTTTGGAATTTGCTTATGCCAAACTGTGAGGTTGTGCCAGATGTGACTCTTCGTCTCCAGCAGCCAGTCCTCAGGTGTGCTGGGTTTGGCTGGGATTGAGTTCGTTTTCTTTAGAGTAGCTGGAGTGGGGCTGTGGTTTGGATTTGTGCTGGAAACTGGTGATAACACAGAGATGTTTCATTATTCCTGTGCAAGCTCTGCTCAGAGACAAGGCCTCTTCTGCCTCTCACAGTGTGCACAGCCAGGGCAGCTGACTCCCAAGTGACCCAAGGGCTGTCATGTATCACAGGGTGTTGTGCTCAGCATGTAGAGCTGGGGGAAGAAGGGGAAAGAGGGGGAGATGTTCAGAGTGATGGTGTTTGTTTTCCCAAACTCACTGTCATCCCAGCTTTTCTGGGGAGGGCTGACCACCAGCCTGCCCATGGGAAGTGGCGAATAAACCCATTATTTTGCTTTGCTTGTGTGCACAGCTTTTGCTTTAACCTCTTACCCCTCTTGATCTCAGCCCCTGAGTCTTGTCACTTTTCAATTCTCTCTGGGGGAATTGAGGAGCAGCTCTGTGGGGCTGAGCTCCCAGCTGAGGTTAAACTGCAGCATGGGCAGGGAGGGAGGAAGGGAATTCTCTCAAACACTACTGTTGCTTATTACCCAGATTTACTGTAGGATATAGATTTCATTGAGGTTTTTAATAATTATCATAAAGGGTGTAATAAAAATTAGTCTTTGCCCTTTCACTGCCTACGAGATTTCTCTCCTGCCTCTGAGGCAGTTGGGGCAGTTCTGGTGTTGCTGAGGGCCACATCTGCTTCTGGCGCCAGTCTCAAATGATTCTGTCAGCTGGAGAGTAGAGAAATCTGCCTTCTGGATACAACTCCACGGAAAACTCAAAATGAGGAAGATTGCTGAGGCCTAAAGAGAATGGGAATGGAGCCTGTCTGTTTCACATACTTTCCAGCAACAATTACTATTTGTTACCTTTCTTCTTAATAAACATGCTCAATGGTTTGTGTCAATAGTGTTATGAATCAAGAAATTCCAAACATTTTTATCACTTTATTAGTTTAAAATATTGTTTGGATATATATTTTTTAGATGAAACATTTAAAAATAATAATAAACTTTCCGCTGTATACCTAATTTCAAAAGTTAATTTAGGGCGTTTTAATCCCAAAAAGCTTCCACATTTACCCATTTATAGAGATGATGACTAGTGGACAGTAAGGTGGGGGGTTTTTAATAAAAGTTTGATACAGTCTGTTTTTATATACACTTGAGCAAGATGTCATGGTGTTTTGTTCTTTTGATCTCTGCTAACAATTGGGACTGTGATCTTATGACTAAAATTTGGTCAGGTGAGTTACTCTGGCTTCCATGCTGTCACTCTACAAATACAAGAAAGTTTAAAGCACAATAAAAAAGGCAACATGAAAAGGCAGGGGACATTTAGAAATTAGGTGGCTGAGTGTACGAGGTGTTTAATGGCACTTCTGGCACATACCTCAGATAGTTATTGGGTACTTTGACCTGCACTGCAGAGGACAAAGTTTGGGTTTATACTTTAACGAGGCTCTTCTCGTAGGACTTTTGATATCCTCAGCAACAGCAGATGTTTGTGCACAGCAGGCCTCCCTGCTGGCCTCTGGGAAGGGGAGTTAGAGCAGCCTGGCCCTTCCTGGGGGAGGGGGCAGGTGGTCACTGCTCAGTGCTCTCTGCTCCCTGAGGTCCACGGAGAACAGCCCTCAGGCTGGGGGTGAGAGCTTGTGAGACAGGCAGAAGTGACATGGGCTGAGGACATGTGCATGGCAATTTAAATGGTTAAAAGCTCCATTTTGGCCCTAAAATAAGTGCAGTAGTGGGAAGCCTCAGCTATGTCAGCGCTTATTAGTCATGTGTTTGTCAAGCTCATGTGTCAGCTGAGGCACAGAACACGAGGCTGCTGGGTCTTCAACACAGAGACACATCTTGTGCAGAGCAAGTGGATTTCCCCTAACTTTCTTTAGGGAGCTTTCACCATGAGGCTGAATGGTCCTGGAAATAACCTCCAACACGTGTCCTGTGTCCCCAGGCCTGGCTGCTCTCAGTAAGATGCAGCAGCTATGGAAATGGAAAGGCTGGAGCCAGCCTGTGAGGCAGCAAGGAAGGTACTGACACAACGCAAACCTCACATGGCTGGGCTCGGTGCTTTACAGGACAGGTTTAATTGGCTCCAAAAAAAGAGTTAAGATGATGTGAAGATCACAGTCAGAGACTGCATCAGGTCTCATGATGCACAACAAAACTTGGGAACTATTCGCAAGTACAGCGGAGTATTTCCTTCTCAGATTAAATAACCAGATGGATGGGCACTATATCTGGAAATCCATTAGTTGTATCTAAAAAGTTATGTAAAACACTAGCATATATTCTCACTAGGTTTTTCTTAGAGTATAGAATGATGTCGTGTTTAAGCTAATCCTTAACATCCCTGCCAATCTTATAATTTCCCCCTCTAGCTAAGAATAACGGTACTGCTGAATCCAGAGAAAAACTCTGGATCTGCCGCCTACTGTCTCCTTTCACAGCTGAAAGAGAAGTTTCTGCATGCTGCTTCTTGTGCCCAAGATGTTTCCCCTTAGTGGCCACCACTGCTTCCCAGTTTAAATTTTATCTTGAGGCCTCTGTGGCTGAGAGGTGATACAGCACCAGCACGCATTTGGGCACAGGAAGGAGCCTATGAGTTTTCCGCAATAACAATGAATTGGGCTCATATTCAGACACAGAATAAGGAATTTCCTAGAGCTCTTCTGGTCTCACATCTATGGGCTTGGCCAGCTGCTTCCAAAAGTAAGCATCTATATTTAGAGGCACTTCTCCCCAAAATTCTTGCTTTTCAAAATCAAGGATAAGGATTTACTACCTCTGCTTTAAAATATTTTTTCCCCAAGGTTGCGGGTCTGCCGAGTCACTTTGTTAATACTGTGCCTTATTTGGAAATTACATGGGCTTTAAAAACTTCATTTTCAAGTTAAGCTCCCTGTAAGAAATGGCACCTACACAGATAGCTCACACCCTGGCAGACACCCACAGCTCCAAATGGTGTCACTGGTCTTGTGGCCAAACTACCAAAGAGCCATACCTTATGTCAAACGAAGATGTATCCAGAATAGGGTGTTTAGAGGGGTATTTTCTTGTTGCAGAAAGGTTGGGAAGTTTTTTGGGACACAGAAATTATCAGAGTATTGAAGCATCTCTCCAGTGAAGGCAGGCTGAGAGGTTGTTCAGCCTGGGAAGAGAAGGTTCTGGAGAGACCCTATTTCTTTGTGGCCTTTCAGTACTTAAAGAGAGCTTGTAGGAAAGATGGAGAGAGACTTTTTATCAAGGTCTGTAATGACAGAACAAGGAGGAATGGTTTTAAACTGAAAGTGGTTAGGTTATATTAGATATCAGGAGGAATTTTTTCACTGTGAAAGTGATGAGACACAGGAACAGAAAAGGCATGGATGCTCCATCCCTGGAAGTGCTCAAGGCCAGGTTGTATGGGGCCCTGAGCAAACTGATCTAGTGGAAGTTGTCCTGGCCCATGGCAGGAGGGTTGGAACTAGATGATCTTTGAGATCCCTTCCAACCCAAACCATTCTGATAACATGAAGGAGTGGCCATAAGGAACTGGAAAAGTTTTGGTTACAGTTTCTACATTATTCACAGGGTGGGGGTTTTCTTCATCTTTTTGATGGGATAGAAGAGGGTAACAATAACTACTTGTCCATTACACTCACAATAGATTATACCACACAAGATTTCATTTGATTACACAGAAGATGTAGCTGTCAATTTGATCACATGAATGGAAATTCATGTAAAACCTGTATCAGGAAAAAGTTCTTGAGTATCCACCAAAGAGTGTGAGAAAACAAGGAGCACAGGTTCTGAGGCATTTTGCTGCAGTAGCACTTGGCCTTTTGGGAACGTGGATAATCTTATTCAGCAGCTCAGCAGCCACAGGTGCAGCTGGACAAACCCAGCCCGGGCTGACATCACCAGGGCTTAAACGTCTGCAGTGAGACAAAACATAGAGCTTCAACTAAATGAGCTAAAAGAAAAATTCCTTTTCAATTACCATCAAGTTCTTCAGCTGCTAAGAGCAGGGAGGCCACGGTCAGGATCAGTGCAATGATGTACAAGTACAGTACAGGTGACAAGCAAAATTCGGTGACAATGCTTCAGGACAAGGGAGAGGCATGAGCCCTGGCAGAAGAGGTGGCACGAGCAGGCACTGAGGGGTTGTCCAGCAGTCACTGTGCTGGCTGACAAGAGCCAACACCAACCTCAGGTAGGTACTGCCCCTCCCTAGGAGCATGCAGGCAGGTTTTTTTACTCTCCCCAGACAATTTATACTTCCTCATTTAAGTGTCCCTTTCCCTTGTCAGCTCCCTTGTGCCATTGCTGGCTTCCAGCTGATGAATGAAAGGATACTTGCACACCTGCTGCTTTTTGAAGGGGGGAGAAACGCAGCAAACAAGTGGTCCATCTTTTTCCCCTCCTGTCAGCTTAGTCTCTACCCATGAATCCCCCAGGACCTGATGTCCTGCTGGTGCTGTCTCAAGCCCAGCAGGACAAGTATTAAGAGCAGAGAAGGGCTCCTTATGCTCCCCAGGACCAGCACAGCCTCACCACGCTCCTAGTCTGTCCCAAAAAGTCCTGCATGCCTGGCTAAGTTGCTGAAGGTGAACATGCTGAGGCATTACCCTCTTTCCTTACCTTCCCTGAGTGGCCTGTCCTCTCTTTATGAGGAAAACGTAGTCAGAAATACAGTGTGATTTAACTGCCATCCCTGAAGGGCTCAGGGTTCTGGTGTTAGTCTCTGAGATTCACAGCCAGCAGTCCAGAGCAAGGTAAAGTTTTGTCTTTTTTCTGCTTCTTAGAGAAAGGTTTCTTGGACTTTCTTGCCAGGTTTAAACACTTTGCTTGATTTGGAGCATGAACCTCAAGCAAGTTTTAAAGAATTTGTTCTGAAATTCAGATGATCACCTGCTTCTCACTGTTGTTTAAAATTACTGGATCCCAGAGACAAGCCTGGTTTGGTGGGTCAGGTACTCAGCAGGACAGATGAGGGAAATCAAGGGCTTGTCTGTACTTCACTGCTCATGAAATTGTATATGCAGATGGGAACAGATTCAGCTGCTGAGATGCCAGACAAATCCACCCCGGGAAACAGCAGAGCATGGATGTCATCCTGCCTTCAGTGCACTGCTTTGCTAAGTGCCAGGTATCACTTTCTCAAATGCTCCTGGATGCTTCACTGCAGGTGTTGCAGCACCCCAGGGCTTCACACCCAGCATGGCACATGGGAGAACTCCCTCAAACATTTTCCTGAAATCACTCATCTCAGGCTCAGGAACAAACACAACCAACTCACCCTCCAGGGGGTGGCTCCTGCTGCTTGGGTTTGTGGGACAGGCATTGACAGGTCCAACCACGAGTTCTGAACACACCTCCAGGTCCTGAAGACCCTGTAGGCAGTGCTGCACCCTCTGTGGTGGTGAGGCTTAGATGTGACACAGATGGCTTATCCTGAGGTTTACACAGCAGTTCTGTGCCTTTTACTGAGGGATTTTGAGAACGTGATTGCCAGGAGGCAAGTTGCCCAGCGGGGGTCGGGTGACCTGGCTGGGAATTGGGTGTCTTTTTTGGAGTAACACATGATGGGCATTAAATGGGCATGTTCAGGCTGGCGCAGTGGCATGCCAGTGCTGGCTGACCTTTGGAGTAAGGGCTTCGGTGAGCTGGATGTGTAACACTGTTCAGCATGCAAACAGTTAAAACGAGTGCTTTCCAAGACAAACCATAATTTTATGACGACAATGGGTGAGATCTAACCCCTTCCAGCAGAACAAGGGGACAGACAGCAGACATCAGACTGCATCTCATTTCTGAACTACCTTCCCATGCCTCATGTCTGCACTCCTCTACACTCCATACAGAGGAAAAGGGTCCAGGAGTAGTACCCTGTTCCCTGCTGGATAGCCAGGCCAGGGGCAGGTGGTGCAGAGTTGGGCAACGTGAATGATGGTCTGGGGCATAGAGGAGGAAAAAAACAGCATGTAAAATGGTTTGGGGCATATTATTTCACTGACAATGTGGAAAAAACAAAAGCAACCAATTTTTGTGTCACTGTCAAGTGCAGTGCTTAATGCTGGTGTAGATAGAAGCTGTGTGATAAATCCTCTGACGAGAAAGGAAATATAGTTTATTTAAACATAATACATCTGGCAGAGCTAGAGTTAAAAGCAAAGCCTCTCCAAGTGAAACCTTACCTGCCAGATGTAAAACCCCACCTGCCAGGCACTGCACACTTACCCTGATCCCACAAGCCTTCCCACGAGGAGTTTACATCCCAAGGGAGAGCATGTACCAGTCTTGTTCCCAGCTACTTATGCTAAAATACACACCCCTGTGATAAACAGCTGCGGTCCTGCAACAGCTGCGGTGGCGGCAGATGGAGCCCTGCCCGGAGAGGGGCAGCAGGCCCGGCATGACCGGCACGTACCCGCGGTCCCCGGAAAGCCACCTCCGGGCGAGGGGCACCGCGCTCCGCGGGACACAGCTCCGTGCCAGCGGCGTCAGCTGGGCGCTGGGCTGGAAAGTCAGCGCCTGGGGGTAGTCCTGTCTTAAATATAGAAGGGTCTTCTGGAAGATAAATAAATAATTAAACATTAAAAAAAAAAAAAAAAAAAAAAAAAGTAAAATTCAGGGCGTTTTGTTGTGGGTTTCTTTAGTAATTCAGTCAGTGGAGTACCTGGGGGGTGAAGCAACGGGTTTAGAAATTCTTACGTAAGTAGAAAACTTGTCTTTTAGCTGCAAGTATTTTCAGTTTCCTGATAGTTGCCAGTTTGATAGTAGTAATTTGTGGGATGCAAGGGGGCCGGGGGTCGACAACAGAGATAATTACTTAATCTAAGGCTTTAAGAGGCATAACTTCAGGCAGACAGCGTGAGACGGATAAAGATGCCTCAGAGACCCTTTTCCCACAGGAGTTGTCCCGCCAGAAGAAATCCAGGTGGCCGCCCTCTCCCCGGAGTGAGGGATTTACATCCTCCTCGGGTGAAGCTGCCCGAGCCCCAGCGAAGGGAGATGAGCCTCCGGAGGGCGCTCGGGTGATGCACAGAGACACGCGTGGGGCGAGCAGCATCTTCCCCGTATCGCTCCATCCCGGGCGCCGCTGGGGAAGCGCGTGGGGGGATGCAGCGCGGTGCTGGTGGTGGCGGCGGCGGGGCAAAATCGGCTTTTTTTTAGCCAGCTTTTCCGCTGGCCCTCGTGGAAAAAGGAAAATTGACTCTCAGCAGGCGGAATGGGGGTGCCGGTACCGGCGTCGGGGCAGCGCTCCCCGGGGACGGGACGGTGCGAGGAGGGCGGCAGGCGCCCGAAAGGCACCCGCACCGTGCCATGCCCGCGGTGGGGGCACCTCGGACGGCGACCACCCTCCGCCGGGAGGTGGCAGCTCGCTGCGGCGGCAGCCCTGCCTCCGCGGCCGCGCACCCCACCCGCTCCCGCCCCCGGGTCCCCGGGGGTGCCGGGAACAGTCGTTCCCCGTCATTGGGGCAGGAGGCGGGGCCCGCGCCGTATAAGAAGGGACCGAGCGGGCGTTTCACTCCCAGGTCCTGAGACGCCTTGTCCCATCCCCGCCTCCTACCGCTGCTCACGGCGTGACCCGAGCCCGGATCGGCCCCCTCGGGGAGGCGACAGCGGGGCTACAGCGGCAGCGCCGGTGTCACCGAGCAGTAGCAGCGGCAGCGGCGTGAGCAGCGGCCCCGCTCGCACCTGCCCGTGCCAGAGGCTGGAGCTGCGACCGTCGCGGAGCGGCGTTTGGTGCCCGCGCCCCGGAGCCCCCGCGCCGCGGCCGTGCGGCGCCGCGTCCCGCTCGCCCATGAGCGCCGCCGCTCTCTACAGCCTGGACTCCCCGGCATGTTATAAGAGCTGGTGCCTGGAGCCCGCCAACTTCTACGACGCCAAGGTGGGCAGCGGCGGCGGGCCGGGAGCCGCCTGCAAGCCCGGGGCCCGCGGCGGCTGCGGGATGAGCGGCGAGGAGGCGGGGGGCGGCCTGGGGGGCAGCGGCACCAACCTGGCGGAGCTGAGCGCCGCCGCCCCGGCCATGTACGAGGACGAGAGCGCCATCGACTTCAGCTCCTACATTGACTCCATGTCTGCCGTGCCCAACCTGGAGCTCTGCAACGACGAGCTCTTCGCCGACCTCTTCAACAGCAACCACAAGCCCGAGCGGGGCGGGGAATACGGCGAGTACTTGCCACCGGGCGGCGGCGCCGGCCGCGACCCTGCCAAGGACCTCGGCGCTGCCATGACCACCCTGCTGGGCTCCGAGCCCCGCACCGCCTCCTCCTCCTCCTCCTCCTCTTCCTCCTCCTCCTTCTCCTCCCGCGGCGCTCTGAAGCAGGAGCCGGACTGGAGCGACAGCGACCTCTCCTCCTCGCTGCTGCCCTCGCAAATCGCCACCTGCGCCCAGACCATCATGAACCTGAGCGGGCAGCCCACGCCGCCCACGTCCCCCGAGCCGCCGGGCAGCAGCTCCCCGTCCAGCTGCAGCACCCGCTCGCCGGGCCCCGCCGCCGTGGCCGCCGTGCCCGGCCCTGCGCAGGGCGTCCCGCCGCCCGCCGCCGCCGGGGGCAAGGAGCGGGGCGGCAAGAAGTGCGTGGACAGGTTTAGCCCCGAGTACCGGCAGCGCCGGGAGCGCAACAACATCGCCGTGCGCAAGAGCCGCGACAAGGCGAAGCGGCGCAACCAGGAGATGCAGCAGAAGCTGCTGGAGCTTTCGGCCGAGAACGAGAAGCTGCACAAGAAGATCGAGCAGCTCACCCGGGACTTGACCAGCCTCCGGCACTTCTTCAAGCAGCTGCCCAGCGCCTCCTTCCTGCAGCCCGGCTCGGGCACCGACTGCCGGTAACCGGGGGGGAAGCGGGACGGAGAGTCGGACTCCGGGAGACGGTGGATAAATACCTCAGAGGGCCGTGCCGAGCCTCGCCGGGCCGTGCCGCGGCGCCCCGGGCCGGGCCGGGCGCGGCAGGAGGCGCGGAGCCGCGGCGGGACCTGCCGGCCCGCGGCCGCGCTCGGAACGCGGCGGCGACGTGGAGCGATGCCTGGGTCTTTCACCACGAAACTTGCGAAAAAGGGAAAAAAAAGCTAAATATTTTTTTTTCTTCTCTCCCCTTAAATTATTTTTGTAATGGTAGTTTTCGTCTTTTCTACATTTTAGTCATACCGATGCAGCTATGGTACATCTGTTAAAATGATTCAAAATCCCATGTATTTTAGACAGTAGGATGGAAAAAAAAAAAAAAAAAAGACTTGAGCATGCTCAACCTTTTATATCAATTTTTACAGCATTTCTAAGAATAAAGAAAAGCATTTTAAGTCAACCCTGCTCTCGTTTGCTCTGTGTCGTGACAGCAGCAGTCTGGCGGCGCGGAAAAAGCTGTGCTGCCTGAGGGGGCTGACCGCGGGCGGGAAACGCGGCGAGGGCGGGCCCGGGGGGCCGAGAGGGGAGGTGAGGGCCAGCGCCGGGCGCTGCCTTACTTCCCAAAGCATCCAGGGAGCGATGCGGGGGTGGGAACAACCGTGAGACCCCTCGGCCGCGGCGGTGGCGAAGTCTGCTCCCCTCGGAGCCGCATCGCTGAGCCGGAGTGCTGAGTCAGGGGTTGCCGTGGCGCCTCTCTGCACAGCAAGAGAGGCTGCTCTGTGACCAGGACTCTGCCAGAAATACATGATTCTATATTTAAAAAAAAAAAGAAAAAAAACCCACCCAAAACTTAGGACTACAGGAACACGCCATTAAAAGAATGCCACTAATTATAATTCCTAGTTATAAAAAGAAAAAAACCAACTTCCAAAGGGTTTCCATTCCAGATAATGTAAAGTTGCACCTACACTAACATGTTCCAGAGCCGGGACCAGCTGTAGCGATCCCCAGAGGTGTTGGAGTATCCTCAGGATTCAGCCCACTGCAGGAGCTGGACACTTTCACTGATCCTGGCTAGTGAAAGTGAGAGTAGGCAACTGCTGCTGATCGCAGAGTCAGTGTTCACAAAGACTTTCACTGATCCCCGCTAGTGACAGCGGCAATGCTGCTGCTCATTGCTGAGTGAACAGATCACAGAAGATCGGGCAACTTGTCTAAATTTCAGTAGTGCAGTGTTAGAGCACCTACAGCATCTGTAGGGCAGCGGCAGAAAAATGGCCTGACACAAAACGCACCTCCAGCTTTCTCAGAGACTCAAGTCTTAAATGGTTTTTAAGGGGCAACCCCAGTCTCACATACAGACCTCTACACAGGGACTTTCTCCTTACAGGGTGGCAGGTAAGAGACTGAGATGCTTGGAGGTGGGGGGAAAAGGAATTCAAAAGCTGGGTTGTACTATTAGTAATTGTGACATCCATAGGATTTTTCACTATTGACCTGAGCCGCAGAAATTACCAGTGTGGCAGTTTTCTGCTGGGAAATCACATATGGGGCCTGTGCAGAACCACTTGTTCCTCCTCCTGTGACCTGTAAGGGGCTTTTAAACACTGTGAAAGAGTAAGGGGAAAAAACCCATGCAGTCTCTAATTCTTATATTAATTCTTGCAATACACACAGAGGAGGAGTTTGGCATTTATCTGATCTGTAGTCTCCACTGTCTGGGTGAGGATAGTTGTGTGGCCTACAACAGTTTGCTCCTAACCCATAAAAGAAATGATAATGAAACACCGGCTTTGTGGGAAGCTACAGATAACACACAACTTCTATGCTGAGAGACCAATTAGCTGTAAAACATTAACTGTATATGTGTTCAAATCTCTGTCTTTATAACAACTATTGCAAAGCGATAACTCAGAACTCAAGCACCACGCAGCATTTTGCAGCAGGTCTGGCTGGGATACACTGATAAAACTCACCTTAAACCAACGTTCGCTGCCCAGAGCAAGGTATTTATTTCAAAAATATCAGTAAAATATTTTCCATTGACACATAATAAATACAGTATTATTTAAAAAAAAAACAACCGCTCAAAACTTCCAGAAAAAGATGTTTTACATTACATAACAGCAAACATGACGAGAACTGTGTTCTTGGATTCTGCACTGATCAGAAAAAGAAGAGTTCACAAAGTTGAACAATACATGAATATTTTTTCACTGTTAGCACAATGTGCTTTTTAAATCACAGTTTTAATAAACTATCTTAATGCTTATCACACTTGCATTATATATTATCTGTGGCACTAGTTAACAGATAATCACATTGCAAAGTCCACAGATACTGTAATAGCTGACTAGAGTTCAACTCTGTCTCGCTGCAGCTTCCAGAAGAACAATTTCTTCCAGCACAACACAGTTGGGGTGACTGGTTACGGAGTGGACGTAGCAGTTCAATATCCCCACCTCCTTTCCCAGCACACTCTGCACCTCGTAAGTCTGCAGGAATAAAAGCATGGTGAGTAAAACAAACAGTGCTGGACATTCTGTTCTAGGCAGCATTCAGCTGGGAAGATGCAGCACACAAGATCCTCTTCCAACTGACAATTTTTTTAAAAGACTCGAAAAATGCATTAGAACTAATGGAAAGAATGAATATATTAACTTTTCAATAATTAGATCACACTCCTGTCTCAGCAGCTGCCCTACCAGGCTTTAAAAATGAGCTGTTTAAAAAAGAAAAAGTTACTGCGGTTTTGAGCTCAGTTTTGCTGAAGCACAACACCTACAAATACTCCCTTTTTCTTCCTTTCTGATACTTGCAGGACTTCATGCGTGCTGGCACTGCGTACATACGTACTATACATTGATTACCTGTGCTAACTGATCCACTAAAGGAAAAAAAAAACAACTTTGTAATTCCTCTTACTCTCCTCCTTCTCCCCTCTTTTAAGTTTTTGTTGTTCATGTATTATCACCACCAGCACCAACACAGTCCCTCCTGTTAATGATCTGACTGGCATTTCACCAACAAGCTGTGCCTGAGCGGAAGTGCAGAGGCTGTGCTCTGTGTGGAGGAGAGGGATGCAAGGCTGCCATGGCTGCACTGAGAGAAGGCACCACGTTAACACAACAACTGGTAACACTCACAGTTGATATTTCACTTGAGAGGGTATCTCAGGTGGCAGGTTCGCATCCATTTCTTTCCTTAATAGCCCTTGCCTACAAGCCAGCCTCTGACTGTGCCCCTGCCTTCATCTGTGCTGTGCTTCTGTACAGGTATGTGATACCCATGGTGTTGCCTGGTTCAAGGCATAAACAAGCTTTTTTCTTTTTTTTTTTTTTCCTAGATTATTTTTACCCCAGACCGGTTCTGCAGTCCAGTTCACTGTGCAGCTGCACAAACAACTCCACTGGTGTGACAGAAGGGCTGCCACAAGGTGAGGAACAAGTAGCCAGGGCCAGTGATGGCTAAAACCAACCTCCCTGCCAAAAGAATTGATTACAAAGCTACACCCTTAGAAACTTTAGCAACACTGGTAAAAAAAAATGCCACCTCAAGTGGTATTTCTTGTGGCTAATCTTTATTCCTGTGTTTCAGCCAGGGAAGAAAAAAAAAATCTGAGTCGCTAGACTTTTAAATACTGGCATTATACAGACTGAAACATGAAAAAGAGATTGTTTGAATTCTAATAACTCGAAAAAGAACCATGTTTTGCCAGTCTGTAACCAGACCAGACACATCCTGTAAAACTCAGCAAGACTTAACTGCTATGAAAGGAGCAAACACGTTTTGGAAATTTCTTGTATCTCTTTGCTTAAATAAAATATACACTCTCCTCCAGCGTAAGTTAAAAAAAAAAATTAATATTTCAGAGTAACTTTTCACTATAAACATTACCCACAAATCCCACTAAAAGCATGGAGCATGTAATTGGAAAATGCTGGAAACCCTGTAAGACAGGGAAAGCAAACTGACCCCAGTACATATCACCTAACTGAAGATATTTAACTGGGATGATTAAACAAGACAACAAACTGACCCTTGCTCCCGTTCACGTGCAAGGGAGAGGGAAAATCTTGGAATCCTAATTGGGCTTAATGACTTTCTGAAGGCTGCCGACCATCCAGCAGCCAATGCCAGCCAGGCACCTACCCAGGTGCCTCCCTCACCCATGATAAATCTGGGTCACTGTGCCAAGTGTCAGGGTTCTTCTGATATCTCAGATTAAAGGAATAACTACTTCGCGATTACATAAACTGTACTTTAGCACATGGGTCCCCATGGCTCATGCATGTTTCATTCATACAATTATGAAGTAACGTCTTGCATGCACTTGCAAATCCTTCTGCTATTTCCACCTGCCAGTGCTTTCAGTGTTGCGCTGTTACAAAGTGGTTGTGGTTTATAGGATTTAGAAGACCAGACCCAAAAGGTGGGATGCATGGAGGGTATCTTTGCTGTCTCTGGATTCTCAGCCAGAGAACACAGCCAAGTCCAGCACTGCTTGTGGCAGCCCTGAGTGCTGTTTGCAGGTAGCTCTGCAGATCCACAGCTGAGCTGAAGCTACACAGCCCATCTGCAGCATCCCCCTTCTAAAAAGAAGAGTGTGAGTCTGATGAGATGGCAGGGCACCAGCAGCTGGATGATGGGATTGCAAATGGGCACAGCCCACTCAAATCGCAGCCTGGACATGGGAAAAAAATCATTTCACTTGCAGTGAAATCTCTCACCACTCTTAGTGCAGTTCTGAAGTGAACTGCCTGGAAAGTCAGAATCTCCATCACTGGAGATTTTCAAGACCCTGCCACCACAAGTCATAGCTGGCCTGCCAACACATTGGTACTCTGCCTTTCCATTAAGTTCTGTAGTTCAACTTTCTTTGGTCAGCATTCATTATACCTACCCCATCCTCACTGGCGGAGGACATCAGGAGAGAAGAGATTGTCCTTTGCAGCAGCTGGAATGAGAAAATTCACAGGTTTTGTTCATGACAAAAATCTTAAGTGTGCAAAGACATTCTGTTTGCAGTCACATAGAACAAAAATTTATCATTTTAGTATCAAACAGTTTTGTTTCTCTGGCCAAGAAAGCAGAGAAGAGGTGACAGAATGGAAAAGATGTTCAGAATGGAAGTCTAAAAATACACATTCCTTTTAGACTGTGTAGACTAAGGTTTCCAAAGACCCAACCCAATAAATCCCTTCATCTGGGCCATAGAACAGTTTGCAAACCTCAGGGTGAACTCAATGACTGCATTATTTGAGCAAGATCTGGGAACTGAATTCTTAGCACAATGAAACACAAGTTTAGTATTAGATTAAATTATGGGATAGTCTTACATAATTTAATTTGTCTTCTGACAGAACTGTTCACAGAAGTGTGGCTTAGAATACCTATGTGTCTACACATCTAGTCTCACTGCACCCCATACACCAACACCCATTTCATGCCATACCTTTACTTTTACTGTACTTAGAGATCGGGATGGACAACTCAAGAAGACTTCCAGCTGCATTTTCAAAACTGGTGTTGTGACAACTTCAGAGCACTGGTTACAGTATAGCAATTCTCTGAAACGCACAAAATAATGATGGAAAAACACAGAGAAACAAACAAGCTATCAGTCATAAATCAAAAGAAATAACACCTCAGTTGGTGTATTGTCTAAAACACTTTGCTGGTAGACTTTCAGTAGCAAAGCCCTGGTAGAGATACAGTTGAGAATAGCAAATAGAACTCTTCTCTTGGCAGTAACTCCCTTGGAGGACCTAAACTCTTCTGGCAAAAGGATCTTCCTTTTACAATTTCTGGCATCATGGAGAGAGGTTACTATTTATAGTCACTCCACTTAAGCAAATATTAATCTCATAACCTCCTAAAAGTTATGGCAAAAGAAAATTTGTAGTATAGATTTGGCCAAAGTGAATTATTGACTTAGGCCCTCATTCAGCAAACGTTCAATGTTTTCAGCGCACACTTAAGTCATGCACAAAATTAAGCTCAGCTATAAGTGCTTGTTGGAAGCACTTCTTAAACAAATATTGATACTTCATTTGTTCTCCAGATGAAGCAGAAGTGTCCTTCACAGGTGAGATACTTTTTAAATTGGACTACACTACTATGTGAACATAAACACATCCTTATTTTTTGCATGATAGTATAATACAGGACACCTGGTTTTGATTTTCAGCCTTTTTTTTTTTTTTTTGTACAACAAAGCATAAAGGGCAAATCTTCTCATCTTTAGGAATATAATATCTGTTTCAGTAAGATCAACCCAATTTCTCCTTATGCTTTTTCTGTAAGCTTTTTTCAGTAGAAAGAATTCCTTCCTTCCTTCCTGTCTTCCTTCCTTCCTGCCTTCCTTCCTGCCTTCCTGCCTGCCTTCCTACCTTCCTTCCACACTCTGACTGCTTTTATCCCTTGGGCTTTTATTCCAACAGGTATCTCACACACTGCAAGCACAAGCTGGCTAGGCAGCTGCAGTGGAGGCTTTCCAAAATTATGTCAGTGTGACACAGGTTCAACATTTCAGGTGGCAACAGGTCCCGTCAGATCAGTCCTCACATTCAGGGCAGACATACTGCCAGAATTATTCAACATCCTTTTTAGAAAGGTGACTAATTTAATAGGTCTGAAATGCAACTCTTTCATACTTAGATAAATTGTAGCAGAGATCACAGTCCAGTACAAAAATGAGGTGAATTTGGGATACACAGATTAACACGGCAAGACACACAAACACATGTATCTATTTCTAAAAGAACTTAAAATCAGGCCTATGGTTTTTGGGCATATTTATTAAAAGTAATTTTATAATGCAGTGGGCTGTGAAACCTTTATAAGCAAGATTGGTTTAAAAAAATAGTAATAACTGCAAATAATAGTAAAAACTGCAAAACCAAACCCTTTCATATCTACTTGTATCTTTCTTAATATATTAATGTAACCTTGCAGGTTTTATCAGTTCATCAGCAATAAAAATACTACGTCTTAGCTCTAGGAAGGAGCAAAGTGCAGCCTGTGCCTGCAGGAATCATTGCATCACCTGCTGCTGTTATGGCTACATCTACAAAACACCTGGAGTGCTCTGGAGCATGCTGACTCTCACCTGTCCTGGGGACACAGTTCCAACTTTCCATTGCCACATCTGTTGCATGTAGGCCAGGAGAAAGCAGTGCTCTCATTAACTCCAACAACAGTACCTGCAGAACATGGAATTCTTACAAAATGCTAATGTTAAGCCAGCAAACACAGTCACTCTTGGTTTCACAGCAGATTTGAGCCTCTCTGACCCACAGCTTAAGGCTTGTCAGAGCAAGAATCAGCTCTTCCAACAGTCTCATTCCCTTTCTCCTTTGTCCCTTTAACAAGGGATGAGAGTACAGCAGAGTGTTACATTCTAACAATACCAGAAAGTAGATAATTGACAATTAACTTTCCAAACAGGCTCGTTTCTTTTGGTTTGGATTTTACAGCTTTTCTGATTTGTTTTTGCTCGTTTGCTTTCTTTCTGGTCCTCTGATGTTTTCTTGGCAATAAACAGCTATAAAAATCATCAGATCGAATAGCTTGATATTGATATTTAGAAAATACAAACCAATAGGAAGCCCCAATCCCTTCTGAAAACAACAATGTAGATTAAATTCCACTAACAATGGAGTTATTATTAATTTATACAGATTTAACAGAGATTAGATCTGGCTGACAGTCTTAAGTGCGTGCGTAAGAAGGGAATGCCAAAGATACTTTGGACTAATAAAAAGGGCTTCGCTAGTTTTGGCAAGAAAAAATATATTCAGCATTTTATGAGAAGCCAATAAAGAGTGTATTATATTTTATAGTAACAATATACTGAAATTATGAACATTATTTATGAAGAAAAACATTCACCTGTAAGAATGGAATTACACTCACTACTGAGAATAAAACCTCACTAGTACAACAGAACTACAGACTTCAAAATCCAGCCTCTGTTGGGCAGTAATCTCACAGTTCTATACCACTTTCAATGGAAGAAAGCCTTGGAGACTATGGAGCATTACAGTGTCTGGACTGTAAGACATGGTGTTAATCCCTTGCTTTTCTGGTTCTCCTGGGACAAGGAGGGAGCTACACCTGCACAACAAAACTGTAATTTTCTTTGGGAATTCAAAGGAGAGCGAGTCTGAAGAGATGTAAAGTTGCTTCTCGAATACAACATTTATGACCCAATTTCTAAGTGTACAGCAAAACACCAGACATTTCTCTGACAGAATAAGATATTCTGTTTAACCACCTGGACTCTTAGAGGAATAATTTTGATTCTTTAGTGTTCATGATAAACTGGAGTTTACACGGGTATGTTTCTCTTTGAATGATGTGAATGCTGAATGGAGTGAAACCTACTTGGTGGCCAGTCACCAGTGGAATTCCCTAAGGCTCAGTATTGGGGTCACTCCTTTAATATTTATATTAATATTTTAACCATTATTTAAATATTTTAACCAATAATATTTTAATATTTAATATTTTAACCCACGATCTGGATCAAGTCCACCCTCCATGAGTTTGCAGATGACAACAAGTTGGGAGGGAGTGTTGATCTGCTGGAGGGCAGGAAGGCTCTGCAGAGGGATCTGGACAGGCTGGATCAATGGGCTGAGGCCAGTGGTGTGAGGTTCCACCAGGCCAGGTGCCAGGTCCTGCACTTTGGTCACAAAAACCCCGGGCAGCACCACAGGCTGGGGGAAGAGTGACTGGAAAGCCAATGGAAAAGGAGCTGGGGTGTTGGACAAGAGCCAACTGGACATGAGCCAGCTGTGTCCAGGTAGCCAAAAAGGTCAGTGGCATCCTGGCCTGCATCAGCAGTAGTGTGGCCAGCAGGACTAAGAAAGGGATCATCACTCTCTACTCAGTACTGGTGAGGCTGCACCTCGAGCCCATTTCTGGGCCACACTTCAAGAAAGACATTGAGGTGCTGGAGAGGGCACACAGAAGGGCAATGGAGCTGATGAGGGGGAGCTGGGATTCTTTAGCCTGGAGAAAAGGAGGCTCAGGGGGAACCTTCCTGCTCTCTACAACCGCCTGAAAGAAGGTTGTAACCAGGCAGGGGTCGACCTCTTCTCCTAGGTAACAAGTGACAGCATGAGAGGAAATGGCCTAAAGTTATGCCAAGAGAGGTTTAGATCAGATATTAGGAAGACTTTCTTCACTGAAAGGGTGGTCAAGCATTTGAACAGCTGCTAGGAAAGTGGTGGAATTCCCAATCCTGGAGGTATTTAAAAGACACGCAGATGTAGTGCTTGGGGACATGGTTTAGTGGTGGACTTGGCAGTGCTGGGTTAATGGTTTGACTTGATGATCTTAAAGATCCCTTTCAACCTAAATGATTCTATGATTCTGTGATTTTATGAATCTTGTTCATCAAAAACCTACCAATTAGTTTGCCAAGTATGTTTCCTTCTTCATTAAAAATCATTTTAAAACCAAAACAAATCCCCTTTCTCTCTAAGCCTTTTCACTTTCTCCCAGCTGTGAGACATACTCCAACTGCAAGATGCCAGTGCAAGTACATTTGAAGAAAATCCATCAGGATCATACTGATGTGATTATGTCTAGTGGAGAAGATTATTTTGATGATATGTAGAGCTCCCTTGAGAAAACCAGCAGACATTACTGAAGTCAGACCAACTCAAAGCAGCAACAGGTGCAGCAATCTACTGACAGTCTTGTGCACCCTATATGCAAAGTGATTTCTCAAGTTTAGGATGCTGAAATGCTGCACATCTTTTTTTCAAGACTCTAGATTTTGCCTGACATACACAAACCTTTTGGATATTTTCCCAAGATCCTTCTTTTAAATGAAAATGCTCATAGATAAAATACTATTTTTACCTCTAATCTATTTTTAAGGGTTGTGGCTGGCACCATTAAGAAGAAACTGACAATAGGACAACATCTGGAAAAGCAGGTCTGCCACGTGGAATGCCAAGGACCACATTGGTTGAAACAATTAAAACATGGAGGCGTTGTTTTGGATTTTTTTTCATCCAATCAGTCATCCTGATTAATGGGACAGGAAAGTCAAACATTCAATCAAAAAAGGAAATCTAGGTAAACTGACTGACCTCATTTTAATCCCACTATTAAGTGGAAAATTAACCCCCCATGCCTGAGTAAAGGCTCAAATATGAAAATATCCAACGTCAAAATTCAGTCACTGTTGGTGAGTCATATACTAGGCAAATAGCATTAATCAAGTAATATTCCCCCATATCATATGTGGTATAGACTAAGTAGAATTTGCTCAAAGCATGACTAAGAGGAAAAACAGTTCTGTGCTGTATGAACAGTTCTGCCAACATTTAAGTCATCTGGACTGCTACCATACAGCAAAAAGAGGTTAGAAATTATCTTGCAATGCATAGTGATAAGGAAATAAACCTACTAACCCTAGGATCTCAGATGAAATTTTCACCTGTGGTGAAAACCACAGATTCATTTTGCAATGAAGAATAAACTTTTCACTAGAAAGCAACCACAGGGTTTCACTCATCTGTTGAAGAACAACACACTCCATTACCCCAGAGTTGGTATGACTGGACCTCCCTGAAACAAGGATTTCTGACAAACTCATTGCATCTGCTTGGACTGGAACATTTTCTATTTTGATGGGGAAAGAACCTCTGAAGAACATTCAGTCCAGGTTTGTACCAAGTTGCTCAGGGCCCAGCTTTAAACGGGATCTTGGGTGTTGGAACTCCAGATGTGCCTTCCAAAGGAGCAGGAAGGCACAGTCCTTCAGGAAGGGGTAGAGAAAGCCTTTGCAGCCTCCTTGCTAGATGGGAGGATGCCAATGTGCAGCACACATAGGTGACCAAAAGTACAAGAAATGAGAGGATGCACAAAGAAAAAGAATGAATGAGGTAATAACTGCTTCTCATTGAAAGCCAGACTCAAAACTCCCTGACTCAGGGGATAAGAGACAGTGACTGAATTTCAGAGATGACACATCTCCCTCCATGCATTACTCCACCAAAAGTATATTCTCCCACCAACAAATCAGGGTCAATGCTATTAGTTTCATTAGCTCAGCAGAAAGATGTAGGCACTAACTAAACTGAAACCCAAAACAGTGAATATGTCTCTTGAATGCTATTAAATTATTTCAGCACACACAAAAGTGAGAGCTTTCATCTATATATTGCAGCACCATAAGTTTAAAGAGGGTGTTTTATGTTCTACGTTGATATTCAGGTGTGGGAATGCACTGATAACAGCTACTCTGCACAGATTCCAGATTAAACAAGACAAAGCTGTAGGATTAATTTCTCCTTTTGTCATTCTTCTATCTGTAATACAGGACAGGCAAAGCATGACATCTCCCACATGCATAAAGTAAGTACTAGTTTACACAACAGATCACAAAGGTGTACTTTCTTTGCTCTGTTGGAAAAAGAAAGGACAGAGAGATGTTACCTTTATCCTACTATGAATATTGTCAGCAAGAAAAAAAAAAAAAGACAGGCACTACTCATAATCACAAAATTAACAGCAGAGAACTCTTAACAATTCTTGACGATTCTCAATATAATTACTGGAGAAGTTAAAAAATGTCAAAAAGCATTTCGCACCCAGTGACAAAAGTATCTTTCAGGTAGCTGTATCAATGCAAGATGTACATAACAACCAAGGCTTTGAGTGAAGTGCCTCTAGCTGTGCTTGGTTTTCATTATGCACCATTCAACATTTGTCACTGCAAGGTGCTCAGTAAGTAATCACAGAGGCATTGCTAAGTTGTGGCTCTACCATAGCAGCAGGTACGTTTAGTAAAGGCTTTTCTGGGTTTCAAACTGTCTTCTCAGTCTATCGTATTATAGCTGAAGAATTAATTTGAAAACCATTATTTGTTGTAAATTTAAAATTAATTTTAAATGCTCCAGTGAATACTTGAAGGTACAAATGCAAAAGTGCATCAAGAACTTTCTACAAGGGCTACTGGAACAACACAAGTTAAATTAAGAAGGAAATAGCCTTGAAGAGTTGATGGGCTTCTAAGGATTTTTTCTCATATGCACTGTACACCTGGGAGGTTTAAGAACTTGCCTGGACAAAGCATTAGAAAATACACAGTACAGAATGCTTCTGCATGATTTGGAAACACGAGAAAATCAGTAGTAAGAAATGTTTCTCCATGGTTAGTGGTAAGACCAAGATATTAGACAAAGCTATGATCCAAAGTGGTTGATGAGCAAATACTGGCCACGTTATGCTAAATTACTATGGCAAAATAATAAATTGTTCTACTGCAGCAAACTCCAGGGAAATCAATCATTAACCCCTACTATTCAAGATCTGGGTAACATATCTTACGCATCTGCCTAAAAAATACTGGCACAACTCATTGTTGCCAACATCAACAAGGCTGGTGTGAACAGAAGGCTCCTGAAAGAAGACGGTGAAAGAAGGAATATAATGAAACAGATTGTGCATTAAAACATTTATTCTGGGGTATGAGTGAGTGGGAGCAGAGCTTGGCCAGCAAAAGGCAAACAAGCCCACAAAGAAGCATAAAATCTTAAACATCCTAATGACCCACAGCAATGCCATGCTTTTTTTATCCCTCCACGCTGTTTGTGCAAGAAATCAATATAAAGACACAAAAGATTAAAGTGAGCACAAATAATTAACCGCATTCATTTCAGGCAAGGCCACACAAACCTCTGAGAGCACAAATGGAGTTGGCCAGTGTTGTAGAATCCAGCTCATCGAGTCTGACAGGGCCAGTCAGCTCACTGAGGTCAGCACCGGCAGCCGAGCACAAAAGAGGCTTTTGTAACAAGAGAACAGTACGTTCAACACAAATAATCCTACCTGCCAAAAAAGACATTTCAACTCAGTACAGTAACAAGGAAAGAGGTGACCACGTTAATTGTCACGGCCAATAAAGACAACAATCTCTGCCAGCTACTAAACAGATGAAGAGACTCCATCAGGTTTTCTCAATGACAAAATATTTTGCTTTCAGCGATACATGCACCACGCTTCTTGTTACACTTCGCAACTCCCGAGGAGAGGAAGAGATCTGAATTTGAAGCAGAAATTTAAAAATCTGAAACTTGCCAGAAGAGAGTCTGATGCCACCCAGACTGCATCGCATCTCGTTCTCTTGGTAATAATAAGCTTGGGCACCCCTTCAGGTGGTCCTACTTTGCTTCAGCGGTTACAGAGAGTAGATGCATGCAATGCTTTAATCTTCAGAGCAGAGATTTTTGCTTCAGGACACACAGCCTTTTGAACAGCTTTGTACTTCCAGTTCACTTACACTCTGGAACTGACCAAAGGTGCAAGATGTGAACTAGCCCTGCAGCCACCACACACAGCCAAACTTGAACCTCAAAAAAGAGTGACTAAAATTCAAAGTGAACAACCATAATTTCATGATCTGTATGGGAGTGAAGGCTCACAGCTAAGATGGTTTAGGAGAGCTTGTAAAATTTCTCTGTCTGAGGACATGCAAATTTCTTAATATTTTTGAGCCTTCTGCTTTTGAGCTCACTAATTTGATTCACACTGGTCATCGTTCAACAGTCATCAGAGAAGACTGACAGTAATACTGCTGAACCTACAACAATATCACTGAATTTCTCCTTCACTTTCAAGATCAAGCAAAAAATACAGAAAAAGAAGCCTTACAAGAAAGCTGAGATTACAATACTTTTCAAATTTCTCACCCCAAACTTTCAAAATCTCATCTTCATCTGATAATGAAAGTGACCTCTCTGGAGGTCACATATGGTGGTGTCAGAGATAAGGGTACTGTTTCTGTGGGACTCCAACTGCTTCCAAACCACATGCAAAGCTTACCATTTCCCCACAGAGCATCCTTGAAGAAGACAAGTTGAGAGCCAGCACTGAGGGCTTCTATGATTTCCTTGCTGAGAACACACGACGCAGTGACTGACACAGCAACAACTTTTGGAACCCCGTGAACCTCATTTTGCAGTGTGGAGTCAGTCACAAACAACAACATTTCTCTTTGATCTACCGGAACACTGTGTTTTGACTGTGATTAGGAAAGAAAAAAAAAGATACAAATTTGGAAAGCAATTGTTAATTTTTTTAGTAGAAGGAAAGACTAAATATCTTCATATTTAAATAAAGATTTATAACTCATAAAACTGACAGAAATTATCACAGTTAGGGCTTGTACAGGATAATGAGTCAAAGGTTTACTAGAATTTTTTGGTATTCCTTACTTCAGATAAAAACCTTAAAATCTTTACCTTAAATTCTTAAATTCTACCTTAAGTTCCACCTAAAATTTCTGAGGTTGACTGTCTTGACTCTTGGCTTTAGCCCAGTCAACCATCACACTTTATCATAATTTTCATGGACTGTACATGGGATTTGAAAAAAAAATTTTCTAAAAAAATAGGTATTATGTATTTATACTATATATATGGCATACATAAAAAGATAAGTGGATGGGTTTATTAAAACTTACATCATCTTTGTCTTAAAAAAAAAAAAGAGGAAAGAGCATTTCTACTACTATTATTCCTCTGTGGACACATTTTCTAGGTACTGTTATCAGATTCCCATGCATAACCAAGTTGCAAAGTGGAGCTTTTTCTTTCAGTTGAACAAATATCCCTAAATATTCCAATGATGCATAAAGTTAACGAAGTAGATAACTCCTAAGTAAGAGATATATGAATCTGAAATGACAGTGTCAGTTTTCCACCCCAGACACATACAAAAATATCATATCAAAGTGCTTTTCATATTTACCAGTGCAAGGAACTTGTGAATTTTCAAATTCTGATATTTTACAATATCTAAGATTAAATAACTTAATTAATTTAAAATGCTTTTGTAACTCTTTTAAATTAGTGTGCTGATCGAAAATGCTTAAAACATTTAACTGAAAATTAAATACGATAATGCCTAGAAAGACATGTAGCACTTTATTCTCACAGCTGCATGTCTGTAGCAGAAGATAATGCAACAAAACCCCCAGTATTCTGTCTTTGGTTGAATTCTAACTATGAAACCATCAGCCACACTAAACCTGGCTTTCTGTTCATGCTCCCACTCTTACAGCAAATGAGGTAACTGTAAATAGTCACTGGAAAAATTCACAGCTCAGATATGACAGTTATGCCTTAATACAGCATATGCTGCCTATTGCACTGACGTTCTTGTTTTGCCTAGTAACTACATACATTTGGGCACCTCCTCTGCATAGATAACATTAGGACAGCTTCAAAGAAAGAATATTTACATCTATCCCTTGAGAATTACTAACACATTAAAAACTGTCTTTCAGGAAGATCATCCAAAAAGTAAATAATAATAACAGCAAAAATCACAAGTTAGTATAAAATCATCACCTTGCTATGTGTGACAATTTGTTCTGAACAGGGAGGACACAACAGACAAATAGCAGCAGGATTGAGTTATAAGGAAGGACAGCTCCTTAACCACAGATGGAATATATTTCCTCATATTCCTTCTGAACCACAGTTTGGATTCTGACTAATAAAAATTTATTTCCATTTACATATTTCCATTCCTCCTTCACACAAATTAAGTCACATTAATTTAAGTACTTAATACTGTAGCTACAGAGAATAAATACTATTTTTAAGGTACATCTGAATTAGCCCACATGGCAGATTATTTAACAATAAATCTGAAAAACAAAACAAGCCATTGTCCCTTCCTCACGTATTACAACTTGGTGATTTTGCCTGTGAAGGGTACGTCCTCTTGGCAAAGGCAGCTGCAGGAAACAAGCTGCTGTTTGTGATCTTCTAGAAGGACTAAGCAAGTGATACACTTGGAGCTGGTAAATACCTTTAGATTCCTAGAGCAGTTATCCAGACAGTTAAACATAAGAAGAATATCTTCTATTGCTTTTCCATCATTACTTTCAAAAAATTACGAGCACCCATGTTGTTCACTTATACAAATTTAGTGCTTACAGTTCAGCAAGTGAATAGCCATTAAAAAAACAACTAATAAACCTCCTCAGAGCAAGAAAAAAATACACTTTTTTTTCTACTATTCAATATTCTATTCTTCAAAATCTCATCTGTTCCTGCATGCTTCATCTTTTCTCTAATTCAGTGATGAAGTGCTTTTACACAAGAATACTGATAACCCACATCAGAATTTCAGATGTAGACATTCCTGAATTCAAAAATTTGGCTAGGATGCCCTTAGTCTGCAATTTTATTTCATTTTTCGCTGGAAGAGGTTTCTTGGAAATAGGAATTTATGCATGTATGTGTCCATTTTTCTGCTAGCACACTAAGGATCCCATCCAGCTAGCCCTAATTCCATGCTTGCAAATGCTCTGTTACATTGTCAATTAGCATGGAGAAAACACAAGAGATATCCCTCATCTCCCTGCCTAAAAATTAAATCATAATTCATTGGCCTTTGAAGCAAAAGGGCAAGACCTAAATTAAATTTATGTCTCAAACTTGTGGGAAGCATCTCCAGCTATTTTGCTGGCCGTTCTGGAATTTCTTTGTCTTTGGTTCATATGCTTTGATTCACACTTTGTTCCTTGTGGAGCTGATGGACAATTGCAAATTATTGTCTGTTAGAATTCAGTGCTGGCTGTATTGAGGATCCAGTCGCCAGGAGAAAAAAATAAATCAGCAAAGAAAAAAAAAAATCCTTTAACTACTAAGGGAGCTAGCAACATTTTGTAAGAACATGGTAGCATCATTCAGAAACAAATAAAACACAATTGTAAGCTTTCCGGCACAGTATGGATGGCAGATGTATTTACCTAGGAGTTCCTCCCTTTTACTACTTACTGGACCATAAAAGCCAAATTTGCCTGAGGGGCTTCTATGGAAGTCAATGAAAATCACCCACACACTTGCATGAAAAGAGCAAAACTATTTTTATATAACCATCATCTGTTCCATTCTATTCCCCAACACCCAACTACACTGGGAGCTTCTTGCTACGTTCCTAAGGATAGCACTCAGCTATAAATTGAGCCTCAACTAACTTCCTGCGAGCTCCCTCTCCAGAGTGCAGCATTATCTCTGGTTTGATAGCAATTTAGTTATTCAGGAATAATTAGCTTTCTAGACTGAATGCCATTGAAACTGGTGATGCAGTTCATTTTACCTTTCACAAGCATTTTAAACATGGTGATAATTCCACCCATACAACTCTTGAAGATAATCCTGGCACTGGGGTTATCCCTAAACAAGATGAATCTTCTCCACATAAACATTATGCTGATTTTACGTTGAATTCATTGCTAAATAAAAAGATTACCTGCAGCCTTCTGTAAAGCACTTGGGCCCAGAAGCTACACCTCTCGTTACAACCATCAATCTGAAAATAATGCAAAAATAGGGAATGGGACAACTGTTGCACCAGAAATCCAGTGGCAAAAAGTATTTGTTATCTGATTTGTAAAGCAGATTACCCGAAGAGTTTCCTTTAGACCATGAACAGCTGGTGGCTGGTACAAATTAGAAATCTGTTCTTCCTCATCCACTTCCACATGTATTTCACCAGACTGAACAGTAAGAATGTAACAGAAGCTGGGAGGAGGAAGATTAGTTGTCATCTATTAAAAAATAAGAAAAAGAAATGTGACCATAAAAAAGGCACTTTAATTTAGCCAGTCAAGTTTTACAGCAATAGGCAAAATGAACAAAACAATTTACATTTTAAGATGGATAGGGAAACAAAATTATATGGTTAATAACAAGGACTCCAATGTAGAAGCTGAATTAATAAGACAGTCACAAGTTTTAAGTGAAATCAGCTTGTGTGTATCATTCTTTCCATAATCTAACATTGATCCTCATCACAAAAAGAACTCGTAATTTGGCATACTTGGCAAACACAGCGACTATTTCAAGGTGCTTTTTGATGTTTTGTTTATTTTTATTATGTGGTAGGAGTCTGTCAATTAGTATTTTTTTTTCTTTTTTTTCTTTTTTTTTTTTTTTTAACATCCATAGCTTTTCTGAGATTTGGGGACTTTTGCATGTGGGTGGGTTTTTGTGATAGTAAACAGCTGCCGAACTTTTAAAGCTGCCAAATTAAATCCAGGACGGCACAAAGAGATAATGAAGAACAGGAATGCAAGAGCTGCAAGAACTGCTCTCTTTGTGGTATGCCAGATTTTTCTTTTCCCCTTAAAAAGTACCATGACGTAACAACTTTATCAATCACCACTTCGAGAGGTCCCAAGCTGGAAAGACTTCTCAGAAGAGACAAGACAATGCTAGAAGATAATTTTTATTGCAAATATGGTAAAATTCTCTTTTAGCAACGTTTGTTGTTAATAAAACATTTAATCTAATAGAAGAAATATGAATATATTAAAGACAATTGTCCACCCATTAAAAAGAATCTGCTGAAAAAGAAAAACAAAAGCAAAGGAAGCTGATACCCAAACTCTGTTTGCCTCTGACAGCATTAAAGAAAGCATTAGAATGTACACACAGCTGAAAAGAAATCCGTTCCACAGATCACTTCCCAACAACATTATCCTCGTGCTGGCAATACTATTTATGTACTAATGTATAAAACTGCCTCCATAAAACTGTGCATAAACCTATACTGTTTGTATCACGAAGAACATATCTCAGTTGAAAGAACTCCACTCAGCCAAAAATGTGGAGCATCAGAATGCAAGTTGTGGTTCTTTGTGAAATTAATTTCTATTTCAAACCCACGACAGAAGTATAAATTACATGGTTATGGCGGGTTTCCTCCATTTTTAGATTGCTAATAAAACAGAAAAATGAAGAAATAACAAGAGTCATAACAACACAAAATGGCATTTAAGAGCTTTGCCTCAGCCATGGATATTCCCATTCTGTTGCCCACATTATTTTAATGCACAAACCCATCCATTCAACTGAGACTTCCAAAATATTTCGATGAAAGGGTGAGTCAAAAAGAGCACAGTTCTTTCATTCAGTTTCAGTCTTGATTTTATTTTTAACTGAGGTCTGAGCTTTTTGTTCTTTAATATAAACCCCTGGACAATGCAAAGAACACTCAACATCGCAGAGGAAAGATTCTTGGACTTTAGAAATAACTAGTAATATCCATCTTCAATATTCCCTGGTTTTGAAACGTGTTTATTTCCAGCTTTCTCTTCTTTTTTTTTTCATATTGACTCCTTTGGTCTAAACCAATTTTTAATACCACTAACTTCTTCCTAAAGAACAGCCTATACAAGAACATCAAGAAAGCTGAAGCACTTGCCTACCCAGAAGCTTCTTAAACAGTCTCGTATTACCAAAATGATTTGATGTAACAGAACACCTTTTCAAAGACAAAAACTAATTACAGACATGATTTCAGCTTTGCAAATATATAGTAACATACTTTAAATCCACTTCTATACTTTCCCACCCATTAAAATCACAGAAACTTTCATTAATCTTTAGGACCTACTTTCATGTTCATCCTTCTGACCTCACATGAAACAAGTATCAGTCAAACGCATCCTAACTAGTAAGAGACCTGATTCCAGCAGTCATTCTGTCATTCACAGAAGCTAATCTTCAGCAAAATTCTTTCAAACCTAAGGCTGACAAGTGCTTTTAAAAAACAAGTTAGCATCTTTCTATATAGATCTATTTTTTTTTTTTTAGCAGGCTCCATAATATCTAATATCTCTTTACTCCTGCAAGGAGAAGAAAGGAAGAATTTGTCTGGACATCTTACCATTCTATTTCTAGAGGATTAGTAAGGGGCTAATTGCATCAATTTGGAAAGATGCTGCTGATCCAGAAGGGTTCAGGTTAGCCTGGGAGGTTGTCAGAATCAGTAAAACAAAACTTGGTAGGTAAAAAGAGAGTCTTGATTCCCCAAGTAAACATGATTATACCACGACCAAAAATACTAGTTGTGAGTGAAAAAATTCATCTCCATAACAACAAGACTTACCATTTCACAGTCTTGACTTTGTCCAGGAACTTTTACAGGCCCTACTGGAGGCCACAGGCTGTCTATCAGACTAAATAGTCCTAATGCCCTTCAAAGAGACCAATAAAATCAGGTTTAAGATGTTTTCCAGTGTTACACATTATATTAAAAAGATTCATTACGAAATGTAGTCTAAACCATTGCATGATTATGAAAACAATTTAAAATCATATTTGTTTTCTGGAAGATGGTTTTGATTTGGTCTAGTTAAATCTCCATCGCTTCTGCTGCTGGGCAGAAAGGGAGGGAAAGGATGTATCACAACCAGTGACAAGCAAGTCATGTTTAATCCTTTGCCACAAACAGCTTGCTACATGATAGAATTCAGGGGAACTGGGGTAAATGTTAGCTTGGGAAGGACACAGATATCAGCACAACTTCTTTTAAAAAGTAGCTTTTAGCTATGCTATTTAACTATTAAAACCTTTTGCTTTTAACATTTTCATTTCTGCTGGGTTTTTTTGCAGGGGTGCTGTGCGTGTGTGCTTTTTGCTTTTTTGTTTGTTTGTTTGTTGTTGTTGTTGACAGCAGATTGTAAGTGCTTTCAGGAAAGTCAGCAATTATCAGATACAGAGAAACAACAGGCAAGATTTTGTTAAGTACATGGGCAGAGAACGATCTCCTTCCTACACAGCTGCTTAATTTTGCAAGTTTCACATTTTTGATTTAAAAAACAAACATAAAATTAACAGTCCATCACATTAAGGTAAGATGTTGACCACTCTTTGGCAAACCAAGCTGTACTTTGCAGCAGTTCAGTGGCTGCCTTGTGAGTTGAGGGAACATCTTTGCTGGACAGGCAGGAGTAGCAGAGGGAGGGGAAACAGCTACAGATAACTAACTTGAAGACATGCATTTTTGAGTTAAAGCTCTGAGTTATCTTGTCCCAGTTCTCTGCTCTGTGCAGTTGTAGCACAGAGATCTGGATTTTAACCCCACACTGCCTCCAAGTTGTTTGTTCCTCCAATTAAGAAAACCACTATTTCTGAAACAACTCTTAAAAAATGAAGTCCAAAACTTGTTAAAAGTAATATTAACTTCTAAACCCAACTCTTTAGAAGGAAACCACATACCCTGTTTACAGAGCTAAAGCACATTGCAATATGCTACTTCTCTTCAAGGGGTCATGGAAACTTTCCTTTTAAAGTTCTGCTTTTAGCTCACTTCTGCTTAAGCTTAATTATTTCTGCATTTCCTTAGTCCTTCTCTGGATTCTTAGGCTTTGGGTGTCTACAAGTGAGCTTCTCAGCACACTGCCTGTGATTCAGTGTTAATAGTGATGCCTTTGGACCAGCTCTGCAAGAAGTTTTATGGCTGTAACTCTCAGGGGAGATCTTGGGGAATACAACTTGAGGCTCACAATTCAGGTAACAAGCTGGCAGACTAGCAAGACATTGTTGCTACTACCTGTAGTTGTGTTCTCCATATGAATGGACTAGAGATACAAAAGTGCTGCTTTTGTACAGAAATGGACTTCCTGACTTACAAAGCATCATCCCCAAGTCTGTAAAAGGAGAGAGACTTTTGGTGTTTCAAGGGTTTTTTTTTAAATTTCAGTTTGGGTTTTTTAGCTTGTTTTTGTTTTTTAACAGTGATGGCACTACAACACACAAAGCAATATTCCCTAGGTACTGAAGATACTTTATAGCAAACTGACCATTTCTTGAATGCTTGACCAGGGCAAGATTTTCTGGTTTGTATTGTACAGAATGATATATGACACAAGGAAGCTCAATGCTCAGAGGAACCAACTGGTCTTGCTAACTGGGAGATGAACAAGGAGAGCTTCAAAACGAGAGCAGAGCCTCCTGTACAACTCAGGCAGTTGCATAAGTGGCCTTCCTCACATGACCCACAACACAAGGTCAGAGCACAGAAACGAATGTACCACAAACTGTGCACAGAGACTGCACATTTATCAACTTAGAGCAACTAAGCCCTGTTGTTTGTGGCATGTTCACATCTTCAAACAGATTGATCCCTCATATGCATCTTAAAATGTTCATAGAAGAAATGAAGTTGTCCCTTCTTCTTTAGCTCACTTCTAACTTATCATCCTGTGTCAGAATATCTAAGACATATGGTACATTTTCTTATACTCCTTGTGTCCTTTTGGACAAGGCCATCTACTGCTTCAACTAGGAGCATTTAATCAATAGAAAATTACAGTATTTGTTTGCAAGAAGGCAGAGGATCAGTGCTGTGTGGGGTAAGCCTCCTGAACATCTTGGCCCCATCATTTCCTTGACACCAGTCAGGCCAAGGGCAGAGACAAACTAAAGGATTAGCAAGTTCCAAATCACATCCTGCTGTGATCCTTGTCTATGAGCTGGGATGTTCTCTCCTGGAGCTCTCACTCCATCAGTCAGTGTCCCTGGTGGGAAGCTCCCTGGGTGCTCCAACCCGCTTATACACCTCCAGGAAAGTTAACTCTCTCTTTACACTTTGTGTTGGTTCAACTTAGCCAGAAGGGAGAAGGAAGTGGGGGCACTGACAGTGGAGAAATGACAAAGACATTGTGTCCTCCTCTGTAGAAGATCATTATCCTCACAGAAAGAATAAAATTAACTCCCGTCACTGGCCAAGTAGCACTCAAACTCCAGTTCAATCCGATTTGAACAATGGGTGCAGTTTATTCAATATGTGTAGCCTTCTTCAGCTATAGTCAGGACAAGAGATGAACAGCTGGCTCTGTGCTGCAGTGAAGGGGCATGGTTAGCTCCCATGTACATATGGAGCCTCTCTGGATACACAAGACAAAATAAAAATGTTAAAATTTTGCTCTGTGAGTGTAATTACTAGTTACTTTGAAAAAAAAAATGGATCACAAAAGGATAAACTTATAAGAAAGGAAAAGCAGAATAAGAAGTGAGAAGAAACAGGCTCAAGGATCAAAAAGAAAAACAAACATGTAAAGTATTTTGAATAACTTTTTTTTCTTTTACTTCAGAGACTAGGGCTATATTGTAACACACTATAACTTTGAAAAAAAGGACTGACTCTATAGCAGAAAAAGAAAAATCATCCAGAAGATTCTAAATGACAGACTCAACTCTCTACTTTCCTTGCCAGGCTTAACTCTGTGTTTAGTAAAACAATTTTTGTCCCATCCCAAATATGTATATTTCCACTGTTTAACACCACACAATAAGATTACCAGGTGTTAATAAGATGACAGGTATGTATGCCTCTCTTCTCTAAACCCTCATCTCCAAGCTTTGCTTATATATAATGAGGTTTTATATATGTCTGTGTGTACATATATATGATGAGCAAAATAGTGGGTTTGGTATCTTTATTTTTATTATTCAATGTCCTCAAAAGACATCTCTCATAACTTTCCTTGCTGAACTTCAGTATATCTTTTCTCTGTATCCATAAATGAAAACTGCCTGCTGTGTACCCAGACATCAGGCAGAGAATTTTAAAGATACAATACTGTTAAACAGGCTAAATACATGACTGATAAACTAGTGCTTACACTATCAGAATTCTGATCATGTGGAAATTCCATTTATTTCATATTACAAGCCTGTGTTTCAAAAGTGAAACAACTCTGATTTTTCAAAACTGCATTTCACTGATTCTGACCTGACAACTTGTTTCATAACCTAAGAAGATTTTGTTTATTTCTCTCAAAAACATGAAGTTTCAGCTACAGTTCTGGTCCAAGAACTTGGTGTGTGCCATGCCTGTCCAACTTTTAGCATACGGCTTATAGTTTGGGGAATTTTTCAACTTTAATAATCATAACAGACTCCGGGGAAAATTACTAGAGGGAGAAAATACCGGCAATATCAGAGAAAAGAAGGCACATAAACAGGGAAAAAAGGAACACTATATAAGGTTTACAGCAAGGAACAGAAAGATGCTAGGATTCTCTTCCAACATCTTCCACAGCTTTGCTCTGAGGACTCGGGACTTGGAACTTCTCTGCCTCCTCCTCTCCTACTTCTCAAACTTTTTGTCTAAACCAAAACAGTTTTCTTTGGCAGTGTCAGTCTCAATTATTAAGAACATAAAAACAAAGCAATTCCTAGCCCTCTCTGCAAAACTAGGAAATTCCTTAATAATCACCTAGCCTGCATAAGCTTGAACTGTCAAGGGACAAGCAATCCAAATATAAAGCTGATACTGTAGGCTCTCTCTCTCTCTCTCTCTTTTTAACTGACCTACTAAGAACTTGCAGTGCACAAACTATGCAACACCACATTTTCTTCGTGTTGAGTAATAAAAGCAACAAAATCACAAAGTAAAAATCTGAACCTACTAAACCAGCATCTCTGTCAAAATACAAACAGGGAGGAAGGGCTGCTAACCTCTTTTTTCAGGTATTGTTTAAATGTATGGAATTACATAGTTGAATGATTTAAATACTTTAGTAATTCAATTTTCTACAGGATACTAGAAATTGCACATACTACATTAAACCACTGAAAT
Organism: Sylvia atricapilla; assembly: GCF_009819655.1. NCBI lineage: Eukaryota > Metazoa > Chordata > Aves > Passeriformes > Sylviidae > Sylvia > Sylvia atricapilla. The sequence goes on along the minus strand of NC_089140.1, from coordinate 110,826,744 downwards.
TATAATACAAAAGTACTTTTGATTGAATATGGATATGCCTATGTTATTGCCCAATGCTGGCTATTAAATAGATTAATGACACAAGCACTATGATACAAGCAGCAATTCATGTTTATTGAAGAATAGAAAGTTCAGGAAGTAAAAACCTGCTTTTCTGTTACAAAAGCAGCCAAAGGAATTAATATAAAAATCATGCAAATATTCAAAAGTTCAATGTGATTACTGAAATTATGCTTTAAATGAAACTCAACTTTTAACCACAGAAATTACTGAGGTGTTTCAGGACCTCAGAACCCAGAGACGTGGGTGGATCTTTTAGATGGCAGTCTTTCTGGAGGAGGGAAAACCAAAGGAAGGAAGTTATGACCTCTTGTTCTGCAAAGAGCTCTTACTATTATACTTCCTTGTCAATGTCTAGCAGTTGAAACACTTACTTGTGCAGCAGTTAGCAGTGGTCCTCTCTTCTGAGTGCCAGAAAACAAAATTAAGAGAAAGTATACAGCAAAGAGCAAAGGGGAAAAAAAGAGAGAAGTTGAGGCCAGAGAAGTCTGTGACTCAAATAAAAAGGGAAAGAAACAGAAAAGAATGAAAACCCTCAAGCACAAGAGTGACTACTACAAACATACAGGGAGATTTCACATTTCAGTGCCTAACATTTGAAAGTCTAAAATGACAAACAACAGAAGCAAACTTTATTTAAACATGCAGAAATTTCTCAGAAAAACGTAACACTGGTTGATGAACTCAATATTCAGAGCCTGTTTACTCTAGAGGAAAATGTAACAGATAATACAGCCTGCCATGAATTAAATGTTTGCTCAAACTTTATTTTTCAAAGCTTATGAGTTGGTGAATCCTTCAAAGTGTTTTAGACTATCCAATACAAGTACGGATTTTCGTACTCTACATGCAGCAGTTGCCTCCTCTTTCAAAGATTATTAACCATTTTTTCAATTTAGGGACAAAATTTGTACTGACACTCTGCGTTCATCCTCTCCCATCCATTTTTAAATAGCTGTCATCTTTCTGTTCTGCTGCAGAGAAACTCTTCATATTTCTAACATATAAGAAAGCATAAAGAGAAGAAGCTGGTACATCTACTATACTCAGCAGTAAAACAACTCAGTGGTAGGAAAATCAGGTGAAAAGACCCAAACTGTCAAAATCCAAATCATTATTCTCTGTGGAACTCCTGGTATGGCCTAAAAAACCTGGTATTTTTGATAAAGACACGTCTCTAACTCCAAAGATTATCTCAGATCATTGAAATTAATTTCTGCTAGGAAGCAGGAACCATGACAATTTATAGGTTATTTACTCCTGGGGCATTTCAGTGAGTGCTCAGCCCCTGCATCTAATTGCATTCATTTAGTTCCTGGTTATACCTGACACACCTGAAACATGCCTGGGCCCTATTAAAACAGGGAGGTTGCATGTGCTGCATAAGGATTCTTAACCAGCATTCCTGCCTCTAGCAGCACACCCCAAAATCTCACTTCCTCTTCCTCAAGGGCCTGAATTTAAGACTCACACATGAGGCAGTTGGAGGGTGAGAACATGAGCCTCTGAGACAACACCACCATCAGCCTTTCAATTAATATTTTTCAGTCTTCTCCCTTTAAACCACTGTACTTTATTTTCTTTTTTGCTCATTCTAAGCATGCAATCCAGGGAATAGTTGTAGGAAAGGCTAGGTGACAACTATGAAAGAGGGCAAAGAGAAAAGCTGTCAGGAAACAGATACTGAACCACAAAAGTTCAGTCAGTTGCCACACTACTGCTTCCTACTTTACTCAACAGCCTCACAGAGCAGAAAAAACTGCTGGAAATCAGGCACTGAACAAGCCATGGCAACTCTGCCATGACTCAGCCATGTTCTTCTGTCTTACAGGATTGCCAGAAACTGGACTGCAAAGGGAAACACCACTTCCTTTACTGGACTGCAAAGGGAAGGATTTCTTGCAGGGATGGTTTAGGAGAGTATGCTTTACGTGGGGTATAGGCCTGGCTCTTGAAACCACCTAAATCAGTAGAAGACCTTCGAATGACCTGTAAGAGACTCTACTACTTGTCAAAGCATATTGAAAACCAATATTCAACATTGAAAGTGTTTCTCTCAATGTAAACTTACTATCATTCCAATTTTTCACAGAGCTGATCTTTGTCAAGACAGGACACGGCTGTGTAAGTTCTTATTCCGCTTTTCTCTTGGAACACAAGTGTTTTCTTATCAGAGAAGAAATGTGTTTAGTTTCTTTAGCACTCCTTAACAGTACAGGTCTGTTCCAAAGATCAAGTAACATGTTCAGCTGGGTTTTCCCCTGGGTGTAAAATACCCTTTATTGTAGGCTTATAGGTTTTTAGCCCTTGAAATGAAAGTTCAGCTTACAACAGTGATTTTAAAATTGCATTTACTGGAATGATGTCAAATAGTACTTTAAATTAAATATCTGATGATGAGGATGGATGATGGCCTGGAAAGTTTTTTGAACAATAACAGTGGTCCATTGATGCAAAATGCTTGAGAACCTCTTGTATCTATTAGCAAATTTCCTCTGTCTCACAAAGGTACTGAGGAAGCATTCTGTCTCTGATTACAATCCATGTGACTGTGGGACAACATGAACATATGGAATCTTATTAGCCATTCCTGGCTTTCTCCAGATCATGTGCTTCACAGGCACACACAAAAAAAGTCATTACTTTTCCCTCTTATTTCCTACATTTTCTTCCCTTTTATCCATTTTAAAAGCGACTGTCGGACTCCAGGAAACAAACAGTTTCAAAGTCATCTCCTTCCAAAAAGTAATTGGTGCTCTCAAAAAAAAAAAAAAAAAAAAAAAAAAAGAAAAAAAAAAAAGGCAGCAGTCTTTCTTGCAGGGCAGACCACATAGTTCTTACTCACTCATGTGCTGCAAGCCAAGGTTGGGCACTCACAGGCATAACCCATCATGTGCTTGGATATACCAGTGACTCTGGAAATCCATTTATCCAGTGGCAATGAATTCTACAGCTTAATTATGCTCTCTGAGAGTAAGTACAAGTACTCCCTCATATTCATTTCAGCTATGGCTTTACTGTGGTTTCCATCACACCTAGAATGTGTCCCAAACACTTAAAGTAATAAAAAGTTATAAAGCAGAACTTAAGCTAAAACAATTAAAAAAATAAATCCCTGAACAATTCCCCCACCCACCCATCATGTACAATGAAATCACGTTTTAACCGCTGCACTGTCCCTGAAGCTACACTATATCCATTTTCTTTTAATGTTCCCTAGCAGGGTTACCACCAGCACAGCTCCAGCTGAGCCACCAGCATTTTCAGCACTGCATCTTCTAAAGGTCTTCAGAATAGCCAGAAGTAAGTTACTGCTGCTTTGAAACAGAATTTACATTAGAAAAAGTCTGTCTCTTATTAGTTAGGCTGAGTACTGGAAGCACCAGCAGCCAGTTGTAAAACTTCATTTGTATCCAGAATTCCAAAGCCATTATTTAATTTGTTTGGAAAAAATGTAACTTGAAAAAAAAAAAAAGCCAGCAAAATAATTAAATAAGAAGACGTGTTTGTTATTAAAGATCCATAAAAATGCAAGTAGGCTTGAAATCCAAAGGCTCTGAAAATTAACACTGCAAGTACATAAAAAGAAAAGCATACTGAATAGAGCTGGCTGGAAAACAACAATTCCATTTTGCTAAACATTTCAAGGCTTTGAAATTTGTTTTTGTTCCAATATGAAACAAAAATGAGACTTTCTCAAAGTTTTCATGAAATGAGAATGAGAGAAAGAATATTCACTCCCTCTGGACCTGAAAAAAATCTTCCCAACAAAGCTGTCTCCAAAATAGATAATGTTTCCATGAAACATTCTGGTTTTGATGAAACAGCATTTTTCAACAGGAAAAAAAGTGTCAGCAGAAATACCATAGCCACTCTAACAGCAAAGGCTTATCTAGATCGGATGCTTGTACGAATAAATTATGTTGAGAACTGAACCAATCTAATTATATTTATATAGGTCCCCATGAGAACATTGTATCAACTCTCCTTAGAAAGATACTCTGTAAGATAATCGATCTATTTAATTTTTTTCCTTGACTGAAGACATTGTATTTGAAGAACATAACAGGAATCTCAGAATAAGCAAAATCTGAGATGTACCATAAGTCAATTTGTTATTTACCTGGGGGAATTTTTCCATAAAGCTGTTGACATTTTTGTTCCAAAGTAAGAATGGCTTTAAGTTTGTATTTTTATTTTTTTTAAGAAACTTAAACTGTGGCTCTAAAGCCACATAGACTTAACAGAATTTAGCTCTCATATACTAAAGTCTGTGCTTGAAACTTCAAGCCATACTGGCCAGCACTGTAGAAAAACTTAGTGTAGCAAAAAGTTCTGCCATGAAACGGAGGTGAACTAATGTTTTTAAGTCTCTGAATCTACTGAATAGGAAGAAAACACTCATATTTTATGAAATATTGCACACAGTAATTCCTTACTTTGCTAAGTGTGTATTTGTGCATTAACTTATTTATGCTCATTTTGAAGAATGGTTGGCTTAAGCACAGCTGGATGTCCCAAACGTGGCAATGAGGACATTTGCTTGAGCAAAGCCAGGTTCAGCTGTTCCAAAGAATGTTGGTCACAGAAATAAATAAAGAGGCAGATCATCTTTGCCTGCCACAGCAAGCAATATGTTCTTCCATTAATTGTTCTCACCTTCCTCTTGTAGTTCTCTGCAAAATCTTCATTCCAGCTAAGCAGCAGGATTTTCCTTCCCATCTCCTGCAGTACTGCTCAATGTCATCTGTGGAACTCAGGAACTGCAGCTGCACTTCACTAAACATGCCATAGGCATCCTGGACAAGGAGGCATAACCTGCAAAACATTCCTCCATTACTCACTGGAATCTCTTTGTAACAAACCAGTGAGCAAAGTTCTGAAAACGATATTACAAACTTCAGGACAGGGCTTATCCTCTACAGTATCTGCAGAATTCCTATCAAGTAATGTATCAATAAACAAACCCAACATCATTAAACGTTTTCTCATGTACACTTTCAGGACATAGCAGGGCCATGAAGCATGACTGAAACAAAGAGTACAGGGCTGGCACCGGGGATTAGGTTAATTAACTGCTATGCACCATGTGGCTTGGGTACTTAAAAATGAAGAAAGTTGAGTTTTTGACTAACTTGAAGTGAATTCTACAATAAAGACAGAACAACAACAGAAACATAAATATATGTGTGCATTATAAATATAAAAATTCTGCTTAGAAGTAAGCAAAGCAACATATTTCACAGGTAATAATCACTGAGACTGGCAAAGAAAGCATTTACATTTTCTCACTTTTTTTATTTTAGAGTCCTCAGGATGCAAAAAAGAGTGAAACATCAATTTTAGTTTAAAGAAGAACAAAACTAAATAAAACAACAATAAACTGGAGATTGGTATATTCAGAGTTCGGTATGAAGCCCAGAGGAGTTATTTTAAGAACGTAATTAAAGAACCTGCTAAACAAACAATATGATTAAAATCTATGGAAGTAGGGGCTGTAGGGCTGGGAAGTATTGCTTAACCAACTTGATGGCATTTTGAGAAGATAGTACTGTCATAACAGATAAGGTAAAATCAGTGGATGTCATACATTTAGATAGTCAAAAGCACATTTCACAAGATTCTGCACCTGAGATGAGCAGCCACGATAGCATGAATCATGCAGGGCTGGAGGAAGGAGGCCCCTGTCTACAATACTGGTTTTAATTGCCTCAGAAAGAGACAGTTAAGCATGGAAACTTTTCAGAGGGAAACAAAAATTACCTTTGAGGGTAGCACACACATCTTTGTTTCCAAGTAAAACTCAGGGGTGCATCAGGCAGCAAAATTCAGTTCATTTCAAAGGTACTTGCCAAAACTACCCTCCCCTGAGCAGCACCATTGTTCCCAGCAAGCCAACTCCAACTGCTTTTGGAACACATCCTATAATGTACATGCACCCTGAAAGCATTCAACAGCAGTCATTATATCTTTATAAAATATATTTCACATTAAATGAGCCCCTACACTGAAGAAATCCATGTATTTTCTTCATGTGGAAAAGCAGGCACATTGAAGAACACTAATCACACTTTCCTTGTTCATTATGAAGTACCTAGCTTTGGCTTAGACCCTCAAGGAGGCTGCATTTGATATAAGATAAAACCCCAAGGGCTTTCTGACATCAGCAACTGTGCAAGTACCAGCTAGGAGCTCTCATTTTTTCAGATTCTGGTTTTAAGGAGCAGGGAGGGATAGGACAGGGTACAAACACTCCCATGCTTTCCCCATACCTCTAGCTACAAAAGTCCCATACAAATCGAGTCATCATCAGAAAAAAACCAAAAACAACCTAGAAAAACTGTGTTTGCCTGCTGCTTTCCATGTTAGGACTTTGCAATCAGTTAAGAACTCCCCTGAGTTTTAACTAATTTGACTGCAACTCCCCGTGATATTGTTATGTTTGGAAAACCAGAGTTCATATTCTCTGAACATGTCTGAAAATCAGATTGAGGGGAACCGGAAAAACAAAGCAAACAGTTTTGCCTATGTTAACAAAATGTAGACTGTTAATTGTGAAAAATTAGGTCTCCATATCTTGGAGCAAGAAAGGCAAACTGAGCTAGTGTCTCAGATCACATCAGTTCAGCAGTCTCTTAACTGATCACTGGAATTTCTCATATCTTCAGTGAGACATAACTGAACACAAGTAAGTCTCAGACTAGCTGGCACCAGGGTCATATTAAGTCCTCTGGGACATATTAATTGCCCAAATAAAACTATCTTGGTTGGTGCTGAAGACATCAGTCACTAAAAGAGCATTTTCCAAGTCCTTTTAAGTCAACCAAAGAGATGGTTTCTGTCAGACATGGGAATCTCAACTCCCCGCATCCCTGGCCACAGATTTCCATTCCTTTGTGGTGGCACATAAATGGCTAGGACAGGAAACTGATCTGATAAAAAAAATACTGTAGCCAAATCATCATCAGCAGCATCATCTGAGTCCCTTGAAAATCAACTCTGTAAAAGTAAACTCCTACTTGCATGGAGTACTGCTTCTAGGCAAGGATGTATTCTCCTTGAAGCTCCCAGTCCAGCTGTCCAGTGTATGCAGCACATACAGGAATCTCAGGTCATATGATAGGAGAATGGTCATCTTATGACCATGCTCAATGCAGAGAAGAACTGTGTCATTTGAGGCTCCTATCAGTAATATTCCCATTCATACTGGGAATATATTCATGACTATTGGCATCCTGAAGGAACACAGAGCAGCAGATTCCAAGCACCTTTGCTCTGTCAGGTTCTACACAAGAGCAAACAGACACTATATTTACTACAGTTGCTCTTAACAGCGTCCAAAAGGTAGTCACACTTTCTCTGCAACATGCATTTAAAATGAAATGTGTGTATTCACTCATTTGGAAGTCAGAATTTCATTAATAACCCTTCAGGTGCCCAGCTTCAGACTAAGAGAGAAATATCCTAAATCAACACCACGAAGGGAAGTTCACAAACACATTCTCCCCGCTTTAAAACAGTATCAAGGAATGATGGCAAAGCCTGGAAATGCTATAGGTGTTTGAGGGACAGCTCAACTGATTTTCCCACTCAATGACTATCATGAAATCAGCTGTATCCCACAACAGACTCAGCAATGCACTTGGAGAACTACCCTTCTGTTCTCTGGAACTGGTTCTGTTCTTATGGATTTTGTACATGCTGTCCACTGACAGCACATGCACCACTGACAGTAGTTCAGCTGCATTCAGAGCCTATTGATCCATGACCTTAACTTCCTTACCAGTACTCCTTTTTCCCATCATTTCACTCTATTCCAAGAACAGTGCATTTGGATTATTATTTTCCCAAGAACAGTGTTGCTCTCATATTACAGCAAATGTTCTCACAAATTAATTTTTAGCAGGCAGTCTAACTGTGATTAAAGCCAACAGCTTGTCCCATTACTTTTTTCCCCCTTTTCAACCTCACTACTACAATGAAAACCCACATCAAAATTATGAGACAAGTTGTAAAGCCAAAATGAGTATCTGCCCCCCAAGAATTCAGCATTTGTGTTTTGTACTTATCTATTGGAAATACTTTTTTTTTTCCATAAAAACTGGATTTGTATCAGTTAATAAGGTAAAACATACCTTTACCAATGCCTTGTCAGCATGCATAGTACTGAACTGTTAAAAAAAAGCGGGCAACATCTCCAGTTTAATCAGTGGTGCTTGTGCAGAAATAAGGGCCATCTTTATTTTTGGGACAAAAGGATGTAACCCTGTGTAAGATCCTCAGCTTAAAATACGGGTTTGGAAACTGAAATGTCCCATGTAAAATAGCAGAGAATTCACTCCTGGAGAGAGGACTAGCAGAAAAGCCAGTAGAGAAACAAATGTAGGAGATGCAGACTAATGAAAAGGTGCAGTATGACACACTGGTAATAGCAAAGGGGGAGAAGATAGGGAATGATAAGAAGTGAGGCAGTGTTTAGCTTTTTTTTTTTTTTTTTTAATGTAATGACACAGTAAGTCTCATGCAAAAGCTTGGGAAGATTTTGTTAATTTGCTAATAGCCAGAAGCAAGGATGGGGGCTGGAAGAAGATGAGACTGATTACTCTGCATTATTTCTATGACTGTGCTGATCTTTAGGACAAAATGTCTCCCAGTAGAAATCTGGAGAGGATTACAGGATTAATGCCATGCCCTTCTCCCAGTTAGTCACTCTTCATGGGTAAAGGGTAAGCCCTTCTTTTACTAATACATTTTTATGCATGAAAAATTATCTCTCTCTATACTGCTGCCTTTTATCAAGCAGCTGACTTTCTGGAGAGGTAAGGGTGATGAAAACCTTCTCCATTTTTGGTCACCTGCAGCCTCCTCAGCAGCTAGTGGAAAAGAGTAAGAAAAGGAAGACCTGTCTGCAGAGGAGATGAGAGCACAGGGAGGCCAGAATGGACTGATTACACAGACACTGCCTTTACTGAGCCTTGGGAAAACAAACAGCAGAAATTTGTCATGAGCAGATCTTAACCAATAAGTAATTGTTTTAGCCTTGGGTAGGAGGACAAGTGTGTGGCCCAGGGCAGCTAAGCTGTGCAGTACAGCACGAGGAGCAGGACAGCCAGGCAAACACTGCCACCTTTGCAGCACTCTGCATAGTACCTCAGTGGCTCTTTCTCTGGAATAGAGCGAAAGGGGAGAATGGGAAAATGCCTGAAAACGAATTGACTTGTATTAGCTCTGATATTTGCTCATTCTTTATCTTAGCCATCCATGAGACAGCTGCTGCTGCTTTGTTTGTCAGAAGGATTTCTTATCTCTGTGAGGTGCGGTCCTAGCAGAGGCATAACGCACACGTACATAAACACACACAAACAAAACCCCCTCTCCCTTCATCACCAGAGGCACAACACTACCTACACAACTCCAATCCAGCAACTTGTCTGGTCAAGTCTCAAGGTGGAGCTGATTAACTCCTGCTAATATGGCTCAGATTCAAATTGTAACCTGCAGGACACCACCCTACCTGGGTTTAATTTATCCCTACCTTATGAACTCCTTGCATTCACCATACCCATATAGTAGCTGAAAAATCAAACTCAGAGCACAAGGACAACTGTCCATCTTCCCCCTTTCAACACTAGCAGGATTTCTCTATTAAAAACCTGTAATAAGTTCCTTCATGCTCCCTTTTGAAAAGAATGTACCCACGGTAGCTTTCTTTGGACAGACACGAGATTTGAAGTTTTCTGCTTAAAAGCCATACCATTTGCTGTCAAGAAAAAGTGAGTGAAGCTCTACAAAATACAGTCATGGATTGGATGCTACAAATACAAATTAATGATGATGGTAACTATCTCCTTTTCTGCAGAGGTTGCATAGTCACACAGGTACAGAGGAAAACACAAGCACCATTGTTCCCAGTTTATAAGGGGAATGTCAAGCTGGAAGAAAAATCCCGGTCCAAGTACAGACATTTCTAGCACCCAGCCTGATACTCTGGTTTGAAGCACTGACATGAACAAAATACTGATAATTTGCTTTGAAAAAAAACGGAGGTTTAAAATTACTGAAAAGTACAGTTTGTGATCATGTATGTTTTTATTTGGCAACCATGGAAGGGCCCAGAAGGAAAGAAAGAAAAGGGCAGTTCTGGAGTGCTGGACCTGGCAGACATATTGGTGGAAAAGGCACAGGTGATAGGCGTATCACCAGGGAAATGACCTAGTCTTACCTCAGTATCTCAAACAGAAAATATGTGCAGAGGCCTCTCTGGTCTCAGGAAAGGAAACTTTTATTTTTGCAGACACCTCCGAACAGAGGATTTCTGCAGCACACTTTTAAATATTCACTACAGTAACTATACCAAGTCCCTCTTTTTGAAATTTCCTTGCTGTTCATTACAATTTTTATACATATGTTAAAAAATTGAGTGAGAGTGGTTATAAGATAACTGTTGCTTATTTTTATTCACTTCCTTGAATCATCACATAGTTCAACACAAACTGGAAAATCAAATACCACTTCCACAAGGTCTTTCATGATTCCCTGCCTGCTGATTGCTTTTTCCATTTCTTCATTCATGTTAATCCTTCCACCTACTATTTTCTGCCTGTGGCCTGAAGAAGCAGCACTTCTGTGGGAAACAGCTTTTGTGCGTAGGAAGAGACCTGCATGAGCCAAGCGTGTCAGCAGAGCTACCTTTTTAATGCAGACTGTGCTCATGGAGAACAGGGCTGCACAGCACTGCAAATGTTCCCACTCCAAACATGGAACACCACCTGCCTGCTGGGAGCTACATACAACTTGTCAGGAATTGGTGCAGCATGAAAGCCAGCTTTTTGTGCTTGCCATGACAACCATGGCTTCACATGTGACAATTTTTTCCTGCAAAAACCATTTCTTATACTAAGTTTTCACGTGACACCACATGAACTTTTTAAACTCTCCATCTGACACTGTCTCTAAGTGCACTTTTGAATGAAACTGCTGATGTGTGTGTTTTATTTGTGCATGGAATTTCTGTCAAAAGTAAACAAAACATTTAAAACCATAAAAAGACATTCCTGACATCCACTTGAACATGATATAGAGCCTAAGCTGTAATTTCAAACGGTCACAGAGTTGCATTTGAAAAATATTTTCAGCATCACAGATAGCTTCGCTTATGTCAGATTCAAAAATGAATACTGAAGTTGTTCTACATTCATAGTTTAAATCCAAAGTAATTATGGCATGGAAGTCCATTTTTATAGTGATAGCTGGTTTGGAAGACACAGAGAGTTAAGGGGAAAAATAAACTTCCTAAGCATTGCCTAAAAGTTTGTATAAAGGCTAGGCCATAACAGAGCAGTAAGGCCTTCCTCCCTCCAGATCTTCCTGGCATCTCAACACCCCATGGGACATAATTTATGGTCCTTCTGCTAAGATCCATTCCATACAGCTTATTATGCAAATAAAACCAATTTTGAGTGGTAACAAAAAAGCAAGCACATCATATCACTCCAGCTTGTTTCACTCGCCATGCTGTTAATTGTAGTTAATTGTAGGTAGGAAAAGTAATGATGCACACACTCCTCAGGTTCTTCAGTGTACCATTACTTCAGCATGGAATCCCATCACAACCCCCTCGGTTATTTCAGTATACAATTCAGAGAAAATATTACTTTCCTGCTTGTCATGACTAACTAATCAAGAGTAAAAATGTATATTTAAGAAACTCACAGGCTAAGTTGAAAACTGCTAGTCTTTCTTATGGATGATGTCCAATAGAAAAATTATGTTCCAAATATAACATGTAATTACCACCCAGTCATTTCAAGTACTTATCTACAAATCTGAGGAGGGGTTCTTTGTTTATTTTTTTAATCTCAAGACTTTGTAATTATTGTTTTGGCATCCAAGAATTCCAACAGTTGATGTGGTGCTGCCAAAAAGATCTTTTCTTGCAAGGTGCTCAGCACCCTCCTTTCCAAGAAAATCAGCATTCAGCTGCTGGTTCTGGCAGTGTTTCACATCATCTTTGCTGCACTGTGTTTCCTCCACGCCTCAGTTCCTTATACGTAAAAATCAGAATAAAAGTCCTGTCTTCAAAGGGTGATCTGAAAGCAATAGCTGATTGCATCTGGGAGGGCTGGTCCACAAAGTCTATTATGTGTGCTAGATCCCATTTAAGTTAGGGGAGGTGGCTATATATATGTCTGTGTATATCTAGAGAGGAAGGGCTTCCTTGCAGTATCAACTACTTTCTTTCACACTACAAGACTTAAAGAACTCTCAACTTGCCCTGCAAAACCCACAGTGAGGGCATTACAGCATCTGGAATGAAGCAAGCACACTGTAGCAGCGGTACTGGGGTCCATTATCTTTCAAGACTGTATTGTTTGTGGATTCACCAGATTTACTTCTAAACCACAGAGAACCATGGATAGGATCCTGGAAGATTTTATTTTGAAAACAAAAAATCAACAGGCAGTGAGTATTTTAAAAACCCTTGCCTGTTTGAGCAGGCACAGATCATCCTAAATCGCATTTTTGGTAGTGCTCATGCACTTCCTCTGGCATGTGAAAGGTAAATGAAATATAGCAACCCTGCAGGATTTCTTACACAGCTGTGGCTGTATTCAATAAGACGCTCTGCTGTGTCAGTGCCACATCATCCCACTGAACTAGCAGAAAAGGATAACATTCATCAAAAATCAAGGGCCGAGCAAAGAGCCAAGAAGAAAAGCAGAAGTGCAATCTTGCCAGGGCTCCCTACCCAGCAGAAAGGCAATTTTCCGCTTTCTCGCAGGGCCTGTGGGTTGTGTTTTTCACTCGTGCTGCTCTCCTTTGCTTGTGCCAGCGGCTGCCTGTCCTAGGTGTGTTTCTAAATGAGGGAGAGGGAGCGTGTTTGTGTGTGTGCGCCGAGTGTTTACAAGCGTTATGGTAGCAGTTCTCAGCAGTCCACTGAGAGTTCTAGGAAACGGCCCCTGTTATTTTATTCTCGGTCAATGTCAGCTCGTGTCAGGCAGTAAAGATCACACAGGACAGCCCTCTCTCTCCATCTCGCAGTCCTGGCCGGAGGCCTCAATGGGAGAGGGAAAGGGAGCGAGCTGCGAGTGGGCGGAGAGCCTTCCCAGCACTCTACCAACCACTGCAGGAGGAATTATGATAAACACCACTCTGGAAACCAGATACAACAGTACATTGTGTTCTTCTTCGGAAAAACAACCCGACTTCAGCTCACTTAAAGTAAACAGTTAATCCTGTTTATCTTTTTTTTTTTTTTTTTCTTTTCTTTCTTGATGAGTTGTTAACAGAACAATCTCTTCTGCAAAGCAAATAAGAGATCAGTCCCTTAAATTCATACAGAATTTTTCTTTCCCCTAGAAAAAAAAAAAAAGCAGTTTGATATGTAAACTTTCTACTATCAGCAAACAGTGTGGAATAACAATCTTTCTTGGCTTCAACTGACTTAACAAAGCGATGCCAAAACTGAATGAAACCTTTCCCTCACTTACATATTTTATTTTGGAAAACTGAAGTCCCAAACAGAATGTTCTATTCATCCCTTTTAACTATTCCATTTCTGAAAAGAACAAGCAAAACTGGTAAACGAAAAAATAAAATAAAATAAAATATCAGGATATTTGTTGTCCCTGCCACTGGAGCACAGGGTGTCTGGGGAGTAGAAGATCAGCTACTGAGCAGGGGGGTGGCTGGTCCCAGGTTTTCTCTGAGAGGTGAAAAAAGAGGAGTCGGACTAATTGACTGCAACTAAGGTAACAAACTGTTATCCTCCTTTTCAAAATAAATGCTTACTGTGCAAATTCACGGTGTCCCTGACTTCCAATAATGAGGGTGATTAATCAGAAAAGCAGATGGAATTGATTATGTTGTTTTGCTGGAGTCACCACAGTCTCCCTATTAACTACTTCTTATTGGGGATTTCAACCCAGTCCACTGCAAGCTACAAGCTTTCCCAGAGGGAATTTTAACTTTTAGCACTCAGGAGTTTAAATAGTTCTGTAAGTCAACAACGAAAGTGTGCTTAACATCCCTGGTCAGTAAAGTTTGTTGATTTAGCTATTTATAATCAAAAAAATACATGATTTGAAAAACTGTAAGAGGAGAAGAAAAATATTTCCCTGTTTTATTTTTGCTCATTTTGCAAGCTCTGAGATTCTGTATTTTCTGTGCAAATGATGTCATGAAGTGCAAAAATGTAAATTCATGCGAGTGAAAGTCTGATTTTCAGATTTTTTAAAAAATATTTTACATGCAAAATTTTTATATTTTTCCTGGGGATTTTTGTTTTGTTTTCTTTTTTTCCCCCTTTGAGACCTTAAATTAGTTTGCGTTTATTTTTAAATATTTTGCAGCAGTTGCTGAATTTACCCTGGTGAGCTCTAATGTGACAGAGCAGGAAAAAGCAGAGCTATGTCACATTGCAGTAGGGAGACAGACTCAGGAGGCAGCTGTCAGTGTCTGGGGCCAGAAGCCCAGAGGAGCAGCCGAAGGACTATTCCCCCAGTCCACCACGTAGCCCACCATGGTCTCCAGCCAAGACTGGAAGAGCCAGTATTGGTGGGACAGCAGCGCTGCTCAACACCTCATCCTGCTCCAGGTGCACCCTGTCATTTAACCCCCACCCTTAGTGCTACAGCTGCACAACCAAAGCATGGCTGTCTCCTCATGATTCTGGGTTTGGCCTGTCAAATTTTGCCCAAATTGAGGGACAGCCCACAGCCCTGTCTATGAGGGATCCAACTTGCACCAAGGTGCTGCAGCTCTGAGCAGGGTGGGTACTGGCTGCAGGACTTCAGGGAAGAAGCAACAGACTTTGGTAAAAACTCTCTCTTGGGAAGCCAGAGAAGAATGTGATGGTCCTACTGTCTCTACTTTTTGGGAAACTCTTGGGTGCAGGAGAGGAAAGCAATAAACCTGAATCATTTAGGGTGCAGCTGTAATCTATGTACAAAAAAGACCCTCACGTTTGGCCCCATGGGGATTGACCACCATCATACATTCCTTCAGAGGAACGTGGATGAGAGGTGAATCAACTGCAGATCATTAAGAGATGGCACAACAGCAGGAAGAAAATGTGGAAGGTGAAGGAGACAAAGATGAGAAGGAAATGTTCTCTGGTATCACCTCTGTTCCACTTCCTTTTTCACACCTTGCTGTTCTCCATATCTCTTTTAGCTGGGGATTAGGGGGGAATTGCCAGCCTGTGGTAACACCAGTACTATCCCATGGATGACCTATAAGTATTACTGAGGGAGCACTTTCCTCATATATACATTGGGATTTTTTACATAAGAAATTACAGATACAAGCCCTGCTGAAAGAAGGGTGCAGATAGCAGCAGTTCTTCCAATGTAAAAATGAAAAAGAAAGTTTATTTGCCATTTTAAGCTTTTATTTGAACTTTGCAAAATGAGACACCCCATTTTCAGTCACAGGTCAAGCAAAGGTTTATGAATTACTTTTAAATAAGCAGTAGGTTTGGGCCATTATCAAGGTGCTCAAATTATGAGCACCTTTCCATTGATTTCAAGGAGCTTTACTTCATGGTGTATAGCAGGAAGAGAAAATATCTGTGCAGCATCAGTTACATTCCTTCATCTTGATTTCATTCAGTCACTCATGCAAATTTAATGCTTTTCTTTTAAACCATCTAAACTGAACACCAAACAAGGATCAAAAAATGAAGCAATTTTATAAGCACCACATGTAAATTTTGTTTTAATTTCAAGGAATCATTTTTAGCAGGATCAGAACCTGGAATTCAGTACACAAAAAGAATTGTAAATTTGCTATATTCTCTCCTTCTTGTTTGTCTGATTTGGTTGGTATTTTTGTTTGGTTTTTTGGTATTTGGCATTTAACTGGGTAATCTTAAAACAGGCACAGAAAACCACTCACTTCTTTCAGCACTTTGGTTATCTTCAGAGGTATAAGATTTCAAATATTATGTGGGCTAGTGGGAAGGGTCCTAAAATAAAAAGTCTCTGCTACAGCATCTTAATCTCAATCACCTTGTACAGATGACAGTCTATATTTTATATCTCATGCATGTGGAATACTATTTAATTGTAATGGCATAATCAGTAATTACACTGGATTTGATATAATAATCCTGATCAAATACTGGGAAACTATATGCATTTTTGATATAGGTACATTTGATTCCTTCTTTCACTTCCCAATGCAAAAAAAAACAGTCCTGAAAATAAGAACCTGTTCAAATATCAGTACAGCATAGTTCGTTCTCATCATTGAAATTCCAAGAAAAAGAAGAAAACAGGTCCAAATCTAATCAAAAACTACAGGAAGTGTTCAGAGACACAAAAGATAATAATGTAAATGAGAACTGGATTAGGGCCCTTAGTAAACCTATCTATTCATACCAAAAGAGGTGATTTAATATTCTGTGGTTAAGATTCTGGGTTTGTGTCTCATCCAAAAGACTATTAACAATAACACATTGTTCTACCACCATGCTGGTGGTGTTGTAGCCTCTGATGTGATTCAGCACAGACTTGAAGGGACAGACACTGCTAAACATTTGGATTTTCCTGAGCTGTCACCCGGTGCAGGCCAGCAGGAGATACAACATCACAGCCAAGATAACAAGATAACTTTTGTGTTTAAAACATGCAGTTTCCGGTTGATACTGTTCTGCATAGTGCCATTTGCTGTCTTGTCCTCTTTCTCCCGTCACACATTCCTTCTCTAATTAAGTCTTCAGGGTACTGCACTAAGGAAACATTAGAACAGGGACCTCTCTGTGCCGGCAGAGCACCTGAGATCAGGGTACACGCCCTGATCTTCACTGGAGCATCAGAGTCACGAAAGCAGATCAAAGCTTTGGTGTAGCCATTTAATCATCAGTGGCTGCTGCTTACCCTTCTAAACCACAGGCAATAAGGGTTGGTATTTGTATTTTCTGAGTACTGTCAGCAACTTAGCAGTTGCATTTTTCCCCTTCAGGCTCTCCACTTGAGTAGGATCTCTTTGTGCGGAAGGGTGTCAAATCAGGCTGTGAGGCTGCTCCTCCAGCCTGGCTTCACCCTCATCCCCAGAGCAAAGCATTCAGGAACTATCAGAGGGAGGTCTGAAGGTTGCTTTAAGGGGGTTCCTTCCTACTGGACATGTGATTATAGGACACAGAGAACCACCAGCATATGAAAATGGCAACATTTAAATAAATATAGGCTGTATTTTCATGCATTGCCTATTGTTCATGGGACACGCTGTCCATGGTGTTCTCTCTCTCCACTTCCAGGTAATGTGAGGAACCTGTGGTTTTGGATCATCGTCACACTACGTAACTCATGTACTCCTAAGGTGAAGCATAAAAAAGACCCTAAATTTAAATACGGAAATATGTTAAAACAAAATTGACAAAGCCTTGAAACAATATTCTCAAAAACAGGAGACAAAATGCCTATATTTTAAAAGAATGTGCTTTCTGATCACCCACTTTTAAAACATGTTTCCTAAACTCCACTGCTGCAAGAAGTGTGAAAATATCAACAAGACAAGAACACAACAATTGAAAACATTGCAAGTGAATCCCTTTTGGATCAATTTAAGCATTTTGCTTTACCAATTTTGAAAAAAAGCTAAGCTAAAAAAACCTAACCAAAGTGGAATTTCTAAACAAGTGGTTTCAGAGTAGGAAAATGGCATTATTTCAAAACTTAGCATCTCAGCAATTTCACAACTTTTCATTTGCTTGTACAAGCTTTTCATAAGAAGTTTCCATTATTTTACAAGTTGATCTGACAGAAAATTATTTCTTTGAAAAATTCCCAACCATTTTTCCTAGAAATATTTTTCAAACCTCTAAAGCAGTAACTATTCATTAACTTTCAAGGTTTCTTTTGACAAAACATATTTATTCAGCACACCAAATAATTATCCAGTATGCCTGTGAGTAGAAGTGATGCTGAACAGTGAGAGACAGAAATGTAATAAATATAAAGATTTATTTCCCCTTCTTCTGTAACAATAGCTGCAGAAAGACATTTGAATATATGTGGCTGGATTTGGCTTGGGTAAAGTTAATTTTATTCAGAATAGCTGGTGGTTTGGATTTGTGTTGGAAACAGTTGATAACACAGGGATATTTTTGTTACTGATGAGCAGGGCTTGCACAGTCAAGGCCTTTTCTGCTCCTCACCCCACCCCACCACTGAGGGGTCTGGGGGTGCATAAGGAGCTGAGAGGGGACAGATGACCCCAGCTGACCAAAGCAATATCCCAGATTATACAGCATCATGCTAAGAAGGAGAAAGAGGGGAGAACACTCAGAATGATGGTGTTTGTCTTCCCAAGTCACCATTACCCACCATGAAGCCCAGTTTTCCTGGTGATGAACAACTGCCTACCAATGGGAAGGAGTGAATATGTTCCCAGTTCTCCTTTGCTTGCATGAGCAGCTTTTGCTTTACCTGTTAAAGTGTTTTCATCTCAAACAATGAGTGTTCTCACTTTTACCCACTGTTGAGAGAGGGAGTGAGTGAGTGTGGGGCTTAGTTGCCACCTGGGGTTAAACCCTGACAACACATAACTTCTCTTTTAAGCAGAAGAAAAGCTCTAGGGAAAGCTGTAAAAAAGCTGCAAACCTCTCTCGCGTGTTAATTTTAAATTTTGGAACTTACACAAAATAAAAGCTACTTTCTGAGTTTACATCTCTTCCTGATAGTTAAAAAAAGCCTGTTAAAGCTTAGGAAAAGTAGAAACCTAGTGGGGAAAGAAAGGAAATCTTAAACCTTTGAAAGAAAACCCTAAAAAGCCTGAGTCCTTTACAGAAAACCCAAGAGTTTGAGACTGCTGGTGCCATTCCTGGAGATAGAACATGGCTATAGCTGTCCTCCTGGGGGGACACCAGGGTTCTGGCCCTGATCCTGAACAAAGTGACATGAGAACTGCATTCTGCCTTTACATGCACCCAAACCAAAGGTACAGGGCTGGGTGTGGGAACAGCAGCCTGCCTGACACCACTGGGTATTTGAAGGAAGTCAGCGGAGAAGCCCAGTGAAGATTGGGAATCTCACTAAGGATAGGGGCTTATTCCAACTTCCTCCATTACCTTTTCTTACCCATGTCTGTGAGGCTTGAGGCAGTGCTGACTCCCAACAGCAGTTGCAGGATCTGATCTGGATTTTACACTGTAACTGCACCTATGGTTTCCAAAAGTGCTTAATGTGCATTTCCAGTGAAAAGGGGGAGAAACACTCATGAGAATTTTCTTGGAGAAAAGACAACTACAACCTGTACCTAACCCGATTGGGATGTGTCATTATCACTAATTTTAATTTGAAAATTGCAACAGGCATGAACTATATTTCACTGGTCTTTTTAAGCTGGTTAATAGGTTCCTTTAATGGAAGTCTCACAAAACATAAAATGTTCCACACACAGAACAAGATTTTGAATTTTTTTCAATTTGTATGGAAGTTTAATTCATCACAAACTTATATTTCTTGACCAAAAAGTTATTTATCTATAGCACACAGAAAAATTTATGTTCTTGTAGGACAAAAAAAATGTGCTATCATCTGATTTGGGATGAAACACCAAAGGCACATTTAATTTCCTCCTACAGTGGTTTAATTTGAATTCACAACTCCGTCCTTCCCCATTAATTTTCACCTTCTCTCCAGTCTACTATGCTACATGTACCTTTCACTACTGCATATATTGACCTTTGTATGCCTACTGAACTCAAATTTCAATATGAGGTATCAGTGAAAGATTCCCCGTATTCCTCATTCTTTCATTCCACATGTGGACACTAGCTTTAATCCCATAGCTGCTGTGTTAATGTATTAAAACGTTTTATAAACAGTGTTTTCTTTGTATATTTTACATCACTATTTTGAATTATTATTAAATTGTTATTATTAAATGCTAGGAGCTGGGACCAATCAACTGTAAATAGAGATATGTGAACAACATTCAACTGATGAAGTGGCAAGAATGTTTTGTAGAAGTCAGTTACAGTTCCTTAGTAGACAATACTGTCTTCTAGCTAAAAAAAGACCAGTTAACAAAAGATTATGGTGAGCAGGGTAGGAAAAAATATGTGAAACCAGAAATTCTTTCTGTTTCACATGCACAAGTCAACAACAAAGGAACAGAAATCTCAAGGCATGGATGCAGATTTGTCTTGGGAATTCCAGGTAACTTTTCCAGCATCAGTGCTAATAAACCTTAGTAAGAAAGCAAGCAGCAACCAGGTGCCACAGGGAAACACAGAAATTATTCCAAAATGAGGTCATAGGAACAGCTCATCATTTCCAAACAACTACTGCACCAACTAGATAGAGGGTGCTGGTGCTGGCCTGGAAGGACACACTCTTGGGAAAAGCACAGTGCTCACCACCTGTATTTTTGCCTACCTGAAGAACAACAGGGACAATTCATCTACTTCAATAGCGCCTACAAGGTGTTATTTACTCGGATTTAAAAACACACAAATGGAAACTACTGCTATAACTGCTATATTATGATAATTATCACAATGATCCTCTTCTTCTACTGACTCAGTTTATTAAAGCTGCCAGAAAAGATTGCCTAACTGTGACCACTGCTTAGGAGTTAAGAAGTGGTTCAAACTTTGGGTATTTGCAGTTGCAGAATGGGTTGCACCATTTCAGAACACAGTGGGTGAAATGGAATAAGGGGGGAATGCATCCTTTGGATATTAAATGGTTCCTAGTTTTCTTATCTGCAGGGTGATTTGAGTGGCATTAAATTGAAAAACAATTAACTCATCAGTATTTTCAAAATAAGTTATCTGAAGCCTACGCTGAGCAGAAATAAAATACCAGGTATTTACACAACACACAAAAATAGCTTAGAATCTCATCACAGCTGCACACAAAGTGCTCCCAGACAGCAAGAATATTATTTTTCACACTGCAGCAGCATTTTCATGTACAGTAAGAAACTTCCACACAAGCTTTGCACATCAACAGGCTTTAGTTAGAAATCTTTCCTGATATACAACCCTGACAAAAGAAGAAGCCAAGGAATGCTTTTCCTTTGTCTTTCCAAGTCCTTCCCAACACCTCTGTTTAATTCAATCAAATTACAATGATCTGTGATGAGGTCAGTTAGCAGTATAGGGCAAGACACAGAAGAATGCCATGTGAAAAGAAAGAACATCTACAATCTCTGATGACTTAAGACTGTATTAATCTAAGTAAAACTGCTCAAAGAAAACAGAAATCACACTTTGAAATGCTCAGGGTCAGAATATTTGGTTTGCTTAGAAACAGACCAAAAAGGAACTTCTGTGTTCTACTTGCCAAGTAGATTGCTGTATTAGAAGACTGAAATTTAACATAGGCAACCTCAGGACACAGGAAACTTTTTACATTGTTTTCAAATTTCTAGTTGAGTAATGAAAGAAATATTAACATCTCCACCTACACTTCCCCACAAACTAAACTTTTTAATGACTAGATTCAGCTAGGAAAATATCCAACTTCTCATGGCATGCATTTGAGTGCTCTGTAGATTTCAAAATAATTTTTGTCTTCTGCAACTTGAAATTATGTCCACTGAAGGATTTTTTCTGTAAAATCATAAAATTCTGTGGTTTTCATGATGTACAAGAACAGCAAAATTTTAAACTAAATATTTTTCCTTATGCAAAATAGATGCACATACACATCCATGGAGGAAAATAAAACATATACAATACATACTGAACTTTCAGACTTGAAATCACTATTTTCCATGTAGTATCAGCAATGAGGTTAGCATCTACAAACTCAAAATTCCAAAGATTTAGCATCCACAAACTAAAAACCAATTTCATGTGAGAAAGTAGAAAAAGCAGATGAAGGTTCTTCTGCCCTACACCACTGATTCCACAGTTTTAAGCTGTCCCCTCTCCTCTGTCATAACTGTGATGGGAAAACCAAGTTTAGATAGCATGGTAAAACAGATCAGGGAATTGAATTTGCCTTTAAGAACAAATTTCAGACACAAAAATGAAGTTATTTACCTGCAGTACTACATCCAGCTCTGGCATTTTCAGCAATGGAATGACATGAGACCTGTTGGAGCAGCTCCATAGGAAGGCTACAAAAATGACCAGAGGGCAGGAGCACCTCTCCTATGAGCACAGGCTGCTGAGACAATTGGGATTGATCAGCCTGGGGAAGAGAAGACTCTGGGAAGACCTTATTGCCTTTTAATATTTAAAGGGAGCTCATATGAAAGATGGGGACAAATTTTTCAATTGGTTTTGTTGTGATAGGAAAAGGGGTAATAGTTTTAAATTAAAAGAGGGTAGATTCAGACCAGATACATGGAAGAATTTATTTTTTTCTAGTGAGGGAAGTGAAACACTGCAACAGGTTTTCTGTACAAGTGGTAGATGATGCCACATCCCTGGAAAAATTGCAGGTCAGGTTGGATGAGGTTCTAAAACACCTTATCTAGTTGAATATGTCCTTGGTCAAGGCAGGGTGGTTGGACTTGATGGCCTTTAAAGGTCCCTTCAATCCAAACCATTTTATGATCCTGAATTATTTGGGCATCAGTTTGCTGACTTAGCATCACAAACAGCTGTCCCAGCTCATCTGAATGGGCACCTTGGCATGTAGTGGCAAAAAGACAGCTCACTGGGGTGAGGAAATCTGGGGAGATAGACATGGAGTCAGATTAATTTCAAAGCAGATTAGAGAGAGAGAATAATTTAGCATGGATTTCCCAATGAGAGATCACAGCTTTGTCACGCCCAAGATGAAGCATAAAAACAAATGGGCTTTCTGCCACTGGTTGAAGGTCCATCACAAACCTCCTGCCTCAAGCATTTCTCTTTTGGCTTGGTTTTGATGGAAATACTGGTCTGAATCCCCACAGATTGGAGGGATTGTTATTCTTGCAAGAATAACACTTGTAAAAATAATTTTTACACAAAATATTTACACAAATGATAGCGCACAATGTAACATTAGAAACAATGCTGCATTTTAATTTTATAACTGCAGAAGAGACAGGCAAATTTAAAAATGTAAGCTTAACCTAGCAGGACCAGCAGAAACACTTCAAAATCACTGAAAGCCAGTGTAATGGAAAATATGTTTAAAACCATATAAAAAGTTTACTTCTTTGCGTATTTTAAAGTCCATTTAGTCTTTTCAGCTTGCCAACGTGCATTTACAACTGTACACTACAAAAACACACAAACACATAATCTAATTTCCCCAGCAGAATCAGTTCACTAACACTGAATATGTGTAACAGTCTTCAAAAGTGAAGTTCAGGCTTTCAAACCCAAATTTCAATCTGTGTCCAAGTGTCAACTATGCTTCTGACTCATATTTCTTCTCATGTACCTTTTGTATAGTTTACTGAATTCATTCAGCTTACCAAAAGCTTCAAATGTGGATACCATTTAATGGTCCACTGTAGTGATTTTCTATTTTACTTGTAAATGAGTTTTATTTAAAAAATGGTTTCAAGATCCTTCAGTGACATCTGCAACTCTTGAAATACACTGGAGTGAAAAATGATAATGTTCAAATGAATATATTCACTTTAGTATTTCCTTTTCTTGGACTGAGGCAGATCAGCTGGTAAATTAGACTGTTACGGACATTTTTTCCTTTGGTTTATCACCATGTACTTGTAGGAATTAAATTTTTTTTTTTCATAATCACAAAAATAGTACCTATTTAAGGAGATAGTGACAAATCCAGCAAAATTTCTTGATGATGTAAAGGGAAGGTATAAAAAAAGAAAAAAAATCATGTTTGCTGTTTTTAAAGAACTAAATGGATATAAACTGTCAGACTCTGGGTCATCATTAAGCACAGGCCAGAGCATTGGCACGAATGACCGTGTTGTGAAGCCTACAAGCTTTATTTGGTTTTTAGTTCACATTCCTGTAGAGTGAGACATTCTTAATTTGGGAGAGCTACGGGTAAACATTTATGGGAAAAAATTATTAAATATTTCCTTTCACAAAGGTAGCAGGCAAAATAAAAACAAAAAACAACTCCTGTACAAAATGCTGAATGTGGTCTTTAACTATCAAAAATCAGCAAAGCAAATGAGGTATCTATGCTCCTTTCTGACAGGTACTTGGGGCTTTTACTATTGAGAGACCAATCCTCCCTCTACCATTTACCATCCACAAGCTCCTACTACATTCATTTTCAGATTGGAATAGTGTTATGCACGTGTGAAATGGATATCCAAGTAGTGCAGCCCATCACATGGAGGTAATAGTAATTTATGTACACTTGCACCTAGATTTAGCATTACAGAAGAAGTGAAAATACTTGCAAGATAATGGTACTTATGACACCACTTGATGTAATACATAACTACTGATCACTTCCCAAACCTCTCACTGAACTCCAATAGCCTTTGAGAGCTGTTTGTTGCAATTCAGTTTATGAGACAATATTTTAAATGTTCTTACTCCAAGAAACTCTTGGAATGATGAAGACATCTGAACATTTTCTTTCTAAATATGTAACATGTTCTGCTTGAAGAAGATTTCAGATTTTTAAACAAATATAAAACACGGTTTATTCACCCCAATGACAGGAGACATTCTGTAGAGGGGTATGAGGCTTTAGTAGACACTGCAATTTCTGCTGGCTTTAGCCCTCGGCACTACAACTCATTTATCTAAGTCTGAGAAATCCAAAGGAACACCTAGGAATGTGTATCAGATGTGTTTGGATCAGTGTGTACAGGGAGCTGAACCTCATTCTAACTCTACAAGCAGGAACATGCTGGTCTGACTGTACATGGACTAAGGACATCAAAGCTCTCTTCCTCCTCTGACCAAGTAAGATATAAACTTTCTCTAGAGAAAATTCAATGGCATGCACACCACCCCTGCTGCACTATAAACTTTATGTGATTTTTAGCTACTGAAAATACATAAGATTGCCTCCTCTTCCTTTTATCTATAAAATGATGCATGGCTCCTGGCTTCTTAGGAAAGGTCTTCCTCTCCTCATCCCTCAGTAATTGTCAAGACCAAAGTCCAAAGAGTTTGCACTAAATGGGCAAATCTTTGAGAGCAACCTGGTAGCTCCTTCCAGTCAGCGTGCAAAGATGAGATTGATTTCAAAAATCAAAATTTTATCACGATTGTGGTAAGGCCAAGATTTTATTAGTACTTTCAGTATTTGATGCAATTTCCTATTAGCTCAAAAATAATCTGGGGCACCCTCAGTATAACAAAACCTCGGGTGTATGTTTTCCTGAAATGTCATGTAAACATCTAGAAGAGTTCTCTTTGTGGTACCACCTTAATGGCGTCACACCAGAAAAAGAAAAGTCAGTAACAACAAGGCAAATTTTGCTTCTCAGATGTCCAATGGAACAATATGCCAAAGATTTAACCTTCCAAAAGAACAGGAGACAGATACTTAGCAGAATTAGTTTCACAGCACTGTGTGTCACCACAGTTATGCATAAAGATGTCATAGAGCTTGGCCTTTGAGAAGAGAACAAAAAAATCGAAAAACAGGACTGGCAGGAGGAGAATAAACTACTTTTTCCTGGGAACTGTGCTATGCTAAATAACTGATCCTTCTTGAAAAAAGCCTCTAGTATTATACTTCTTTGACTGTTCACTAGTTAACTTGCTGTCTGTCAGTGAAAATGTGAGTATTTATCTGCTATTATTACTCACATGACTTCAACAATTAATCATATTTGTTAAAAAAAATTGGTGTAGTAATTGTTTCTTACTCTTGAAGGATAAAATGCTGCGTTTCACTTCAGTTTATTGAAAATTACAGGACTATGTTAACTGCTGCCTAATATATCTAAAATACACTCAAGTGAAGTAATTTTTTAAAAATTAAAAGATTATTTGTATGTGGCTTACTATATTTCTTCTAGGAAACAATAAAAGGGTAAAATGCCCTAACAAAGCATCAAGACATCATGACATGGTAAAAGAGATAATCCTACCTGATTGCCACACCTTTTAAAATTACATATAAGGAGTCATTTGTTCCCTGGTTTTCAGAATGTCAAGCAACTCATAAATAATAATCTGGACCTAAATAAACACACGCTAGTTAAAAATCCTGTATTTATTTAAAGCATTAAATGAATCATTACTTGAAGTATTCAAATGGCAGTATCTTTCCTCAGTTTCTTACCTAAGCTCTCTTTTATAAAGGCAACCTAAGACTATGCCAATAAGCTAATGGCAAATTTTTCTCAACCCATTTGAACCATTCACCAGACAGCTTTAAATACCATCAGAAATGCTTAACATTATTATATTATGCTAACTTAAAGTAAGAAGCTATCTGTAAGTCTTAAAGCAGGAGAAACTGAATTAGCAGGGTTTTTTCAGTATTCCCTTAATGCAATTACCTCAATTCCTGTATTTTGTCGTTCTATCAGTAACATCAACATTTTGCAGCAGAATTAGAAGAAGCAAAAATATGAAGAAAGTAAAAAGACCCTGATAATACAATCGAGACTTAAAAACCCCTACATGTTAAAGTTTGTTTCTTGGGTTTTTTTAATAAGAGAAAAGTATCTTCATTTGGGGTTCACTTCTCCCCTACACTTGTAATATACCTAGATAAGCTTAAAATGTTCTTTTATTCAAGAGAGGGTTCAGTTACTTACTAAGAACTACTTACTCTTTGTAAGCCAGTGGTTTGTATCAATTTAAGAGAGTAACATGGAGAGATGTGTTTTTAAAGCGGGAAAACACCAGCAACCCACAGACTTGAGCAATGAAGGTGCACACAACCTCTAAGAGAGTAGATGACAGGACAAAAAGGAAGCAGGGCCAAATCTTGGATCAGTCCACTATGAATAAATGGCTAAATTGGTGTTTGAAGGATTTCTTGACAAAGATGGCAATGTTCAGTTGCCTCCTCTCTCCAACCCCCTTAAGTAATAGATAGTTGCACTCAGCTAAAACCACCTTTGTTTAAACACAGTTTCTTCTACCCTTCGTCATTATCTGGTCAGAATTAATGATTATCTGATTAATTAATTGTTACTCAATTACTACCTAATCTAATCCCCATCAACCAATCCTAGGCACACCTTCACAACCACAATAAATAAGATGAATGTTCATCTCCTCCTCTTCTTTTCCCACATCTCGTTCCTATCCTCCCTTTCCCATTCCCCCTAAATGAACACATTCTGGGATTTATTTTCCTGTATGAGATCCAAGCACTAGAGCGTTCTCTCTATATTTTCCCCACAGGGTGAAGAGAACATACTGGTCCCAAGCCCACCCTCTAGTCTCACCTTGGGGTGAGTGTCAGTGAGCCCTGCAGTGTTGCAGCTCTAGCAGAACTCCTTAAAATGTGGTCCCACATTGCCCAATGTTCCTTGACTCTCTTCCCTCCAATGCTACTTGTTGGGATTCTTCTAATTTCTCAGCTCCTTTCAGAAATGCACCTCCTTAACCCAGCTCAATTTAATTGTTCAGAGAAAACTTTCATTCACCTTGAATGAACAAACTAATTTAAATGTGAAACAATCAGAAGAAATGCAAATTCTTGAACAAAATTCTAATCACTGCACAGCCCTATTCCACATGCTCTGCAACTGGTCTATATTGTATGCCATATGCCAAAATGATTTGTGTATGCTATTGACATTTTTCATGTTCCCCACAATGTTTGGAATACCACATGGCACAGGGTGCAAAGAGATAAGATCATTTATGTAAGCAAAATATGACCTTACAAGTGTGTAAATCCCTTATGTGCGTATGCAGGAGAAATAGCTGCGAGTACCAGTACTATTTGTATGTGTAATTATTTGCTTTACATGCCACATCAATTCTGCAAACAAACAGTAACTATTTAGCAATATTCATCTCTTTCTATTGTATAACACTGGGCATGGGAGAGAGACAGAGAAAGGTAAGATTTTAAAGTCCATTAATAAATATATACTAGCTGCAAACTAGTATAGAGATCTCAGGTTTGTGTTGTGAAAACAGAAATTCATGGCTGATAAAAGAACAGAAAAAGGAAAGGAGAGCCTGATCCAAAAAATGAAAAATGCAACAGGCTGTGCAGCTCTAGGAAAAAAACATGGGCCTAGAAAGAGTAAACACAGAGTTTACATGTACCGTTCATTCATATAAACATATATATATAAGCCCACACACATCCTAAGTTGTGTTCTTGTGGATTGTTGTTTTGTTTTTTTAATAATTCATGACCAGACATAGATAAAACTTACTAAACCTTCCTGTTTAGAATCTGAAGGTGATAGGGTTAAGTACTCTGAAATCAACAGATGACACATTCAGTTTTCAGTACATATATATATTTTTGCGGAAATCCGGTATTACATCTCTTTTGAGTATTTTGCACCTGTGCCTCTCAACATATGATTAAAGAATGTCTATTTGTATTAGCAGGCCCACAGCTTGAGCAGACCGGTCCTGTTTGAATCAGGGGACATTTGAGTCCCACTGCTGGGTAAGAAAGAGCAATTCTGTCAGCCCCAGGTCAGGCTACAGGTAAGTGCCACCCACCTGTTGCTTCACATATATGGAAAATATCATGTGATGCCCTCACAGAGGAAGCTGCAACAGTGTGTTTTATGCCATTTGAGAGGACAGCTTGGGAACAGCTTTACTTCAACTCTCTGTCCTGCATCTTGAAAATTATTTCCTGCTTGGGGTGGCATGAACCTCTCAGGCTGGAGGAGGAAAGTCTATCCTTTATCTCTCCCCCTCCTCCCTTTCCAACCCCAACTGTCTCCATGGTAGAGCCAGCTGTAGCCACTGCCAAAGAAAACAAGTCATTTTCCCACCTCGAGGGCATTCCCCTCTGAACATCAAACGTCTACAGCAAACAATGGAGTTGAAACAGCTTTGCAAATAAAAGGTCACAAGAATTTTTCATAGTGGAAAATATCGGGCTACCTACAGGCAGGGGTTGCTTCCAGCCCACAAACACTACACATGCGTTCAAACACTTCACTGTGAGCTGAACTAGTCTTTGCTGAGACATTGCATGGTCCCAGTGATGTAACTTCAATTCATTCTCCCTCAAGCTATTTTGTAATCACCTTAATTGTCAGGTCTTATAAAGAAGAGATTTTTACTTCTTTGGGAAGGGAGTGCATTTACTTGCTGTAAGAAGCTAAGCAAACCGTAGGGCTTTCTGAAATAGCAGGTCACACACTAAGCAGTGCACAAAGTAGGGGAAAGGAGAAAGGGCATGTGCTACTGGAGAGCTTCGGGGAGAGGGACAGAACATGTGATAAGCTGTTGAGGGAGCTGTGCTTTGCAAGCTCTAGCCAAAGGACAAATGAGCAATGCAGAGAGAGCCCCTGGCTGCCAGAAGCTACTGAACCCACACTAGAGGCCTCCATGGAGACTTGGCAGCATGGGGTTCAGCAACAGCAGGAGCCACATGTTTTCTGGGCTCTTGCTCTATGCCTGCACATAGACTCAGCTCTGCCAGCACAGCAGTCTCCCATGGGGTCACATTTCCCCATGGCCATCCTGGCCCCCACCCAAACATCCCCTCTGCTCCACTCCACTCCAGCACTGGCACTCCTGCCTCCTCCACAAGCACTCTCTGCTGGTCTTCCCGCTCTCCCATCTCTCAGAAGCAGAGGGGTTTGTCAGGAAGTGTGTGAGACCCACTGAGTGCTGCTGCTAAGAAGATCAATAGAGAACTCTTAGTCCCTAGACCAAGAACAGAAGATGAAAGGTAATTCAAGAAATCATTTGGTGGGAAAAATACTGGACAAGATATCACAGAACAAGTTTCTGTTACTAATCCCCGGCTAAATTAAAATTTCTTCAGACGGGCCTAACAAAATAGTTTTACTGTGGGAAATTACCAGAGTTTAAATGTGCACCCCACGTATTTGGCATTCATCTCCTCCAGAATTCTGTGCACAGGTAAGCCTCAGCAAAGAGGGAAACTGTGATTATCTGCATTTTTCTGCATTACTGGGGCAGTGGAGGAAGGGAGTGGCAGGCATGGGCTGAAGGTTCTGACTTTTCAGAACTAATTATGTTGAAAATGAAAATTGTCATAATTTTGTAATAAAAAGGGCTTGCTTTGGATTTCTTTTTAATTTTCCCACTTCCCTACTGGATATTTTAGGAGACACAAGCCAGAAGAGCCGGTGACTGGAAGAGAAATTGAGCACTTGCTCATTAAAAGAATTAACCCTACACATCTTTCACAAATCACCATCGTGCCAACACCCACAGGAAGCTGCCCAACAAGACCATCACTCTCGCTTACTGCCTACAGCTTCTCCCAAGATTTCAACACCTTTCTGTACATTCATGCTTGACCTAAAGTGCCCAGTATGGAAATACTCCTTCTAAATTGCCTTCCCTCCTTCCTCACTTGGAAAAGACTGATGAGCCAACATTTTCTTCACAATAGGATGAAGAAAACCAGTGAATCTGACTAATTGCAAGAAGAGACTCATACTAGAAGTACTGATGAGAACAAAATGTCTGAGTTTTTAGATTTTAAATGTGGGTGGTTGAGAAAATGGGACTTAACTAGTGAACAAGACTGCTAGTTAGTTATCCACTGATAACTGGGGGTGGGGGGCAAAGGGAGTACTTCAGACATTGTCTGTCACTGGTATGTAAAACGTTTGTATTTGACAGTTTTCCATGTTCAACCATAAAGTGACAATTGGTTTATAGACACTGTAACTTTAATCCTGGCAGCAGAGACCATCAATTCAGACTAATCTGAAATATTAACTCAGCACTTACAGAAATGAAAAATCGTTACTGGTAAACAGACCATATGAAAAAAAATTTTTTTTCACTCTTTTTCCATAAGACACATATACCAACTACTACAGAATGTCCAGAAACCTTAACCAGGTTCATGCCCCATCACAATGAGGACATGAGATATGCAGCACTTTGCTTAGACTGCTCACACGCTTTTAGCAAGCTCCAGAAGGTGGATGGAACAAATGTTTGCGTGTGTGTGTGCGTGCACGTGAAGAATAGGCCACGTAGATAATCTACAGAAATCACTATTCATTTTTTCTGTTGTCTTATCTTTACTTTAGTGAGCTGTACTGTGCATGGATGGATTTCTAAAACACACCAATAAGGTCTCCAATTCCAATACCTCATTAAAGCTCCCTCTTCTTCAGCATCCATTCCATTTGTACACCTGAACCCCAAGATAATTTCTTTTATTGAAGCAGGCAAGACAATTATTTCTCAGATATTAAATACACTAACATAATACAGACACATACAGAGAGAGAAAATATGCATTAAACATTTTGCAAAGGGGCCAAAGAAGGGAGTTTCTGGCAATTACTCAGCATAAGGAGTAAGGTATATGGTGAATAGATTAGATAAAATTAGTAGTTGTCAACCCAGTACTGCCTGATGACATAAATTACAGCTTTATCTCTCTCTTATCCATGCCTCCCACATATCATGTGCCTCATTAGGATCCTATGGACAGAACACACAAGAAAAAGACCGTCCTCAAGCAATCAGAAAAATCCATCCAAAAAATAAGTGAAAAATCTGCCAGATTTAGTAAAAATTACTTCACTTCATTACAGGACTTAATTATGTACTACCCTAGACTGTCACGGCATTTGAAGAATGGGAAAATGCATGCTGTAATCAGGTGCCTTGCCATGGTTAAAAACGCCTCCTTGCCCTCAAACACATCTTCTTTGCATTTTGGAAAAACTAGCCATATATGAAAACCAAGAATTGAAGACAACTGGCAACTGACTCAGGGAAAGGACTGGGCAGTCAGGATCCAGCTATGTTAAATTCGGCTGGGTTCAGTTAGATGACACAGAAGTATGAACTCAGAGAAAGCACTAGAAACACCTTTGCCAACCGTTTGGAGGAGAAAGACGTTGCTTTTTAGGCTACATGGTCTATACAGTATGTGGTACAATGATCTGTGACCACAACACCCAAAGCTAGCAGCATGGTGCTGGTTGTCACAGCCGTCTTTGTGGCAAAACCTGGTTGGGTAAAACTGCTTTTCCCAATTATCCACATTCTTCCAACTAAGTTCTTGCGGAGAGGTTTTTGTTTCAGTCACAAGAGAATGAGGAACAAATGAGCAAGCACCCTGAATGAGCAAGGCTGAACAGTAAGTCCAAAACAAGCCCAAGGGCCAGCATGTGATGACACTGAATAGGTCATTTCCTTCTGCAGAAGAGAAACTAATGCTTAGGAAGCATTTAGTAGAATAGTAAAAATGAACAAAAATGTCTTCTGTCAGATCACACCAAACAAATTTCCAGCAGATTGAACGAATGGAGCAAAACATTCCAACACAATTTTGCTGGTCTGCATTACAAGGAAGAATGTTGAATTTGAACACATCAAAGCTTGAATTTGCCGAGTAAGAAATTATTCTTCTGGTTCTCAAAAGACCAGCTGACTTTGAAATTAGAACGAACTGAGCCTTGACCACATTTGTAAAGGCAAAAGAGAACCGAATCACAGACACGATCTGTAAGGAAGCCTAGATACTGCCGACTAAAGTTTTCCCACCTGTATTTTGAGGCTAAGGCTGCAGGCACTGAACACGCATAATTCATGAGCTGCTCTTCCACAGCCTCACAGGGCTTTTAAGAGCCTGTCACATTCTTCTCAAGTGGATCATTAAGGGTGGTGTACCTAAATGGATGGGTGGAGGAAATTTATCTGAACGGAAGATTAGAAGTGATTCAATTTTGGGAGATAACTCGACTTTTTGTCTTGGTAAGACCATAGTTCAACCATGTGAGTTGACACTGGCATGTGGGGCTACTTAGCAGTTTCACACACAGATTCAGTTGTGCAGATGAGAAAGAATAGTACTATAAAGCTTCCTTTTGTGAACCACAAAGGTATATTTCTGACATGATGTAATCAAAGCTTTCATGAGGTTAGGCTTAAAGAGGCAAACAAAAAAAAAAAAAAAAGCTTTTTACAATGAGCTTTTTGCATTCCCCTTGACTGAAAAGAGTTCATCACTGGCAACTGGTGGGACTGTGACAAAGACAAGAGGAGTGGAAATTCATGCTGAGATTGTTTTACAATGGTGAAGGAATATTTTCTCTCTATAAAACACACTGCAAATAGTGGCCAAAGACATTGGAAGAAGAGGAATAGATATGATGGTCTTCAATACAGTCTACTTTCGGAAGAAGAAAACAACTTGAGATCAAAGTCATTGCTGCAACTTTCCATCTCAATGCTTTAACTGTTAGAAGGACTAAATTATCTGTGAGAAAGCACCAAGTTCATTCCACACCTTCTACAAAAATGCAAAGCAGAGTATGGACAAAATTTCATACTTTTCTTTAGGTATCTCTGTGGTTGCCTGGATGAATGGAGGTGTCAGAAATATAAGGGGAACACTGACCAACCAGGAAAGGAAATTGTCTTATTGATGCAAATACCAGAGACCATGGTGCTTGTCATGCTGGAGCTCTAAAAACAAAACTTCTCCTGCCTTCCTCATTCTCTGCTTCACAGTTGCTTTTATTATTTATTTTTAAATACCATCCTGACTAACTTCCAGAAGAAGAGGGGGAAAAATTGTAAAAGAAAAAACTGGGAGAAACCAGAGAAAGATAACTGAGCCATTAATTTCTGTAGACCAAACCCTTAGGTCCAATCCACACTGTGCTCCTGCCAGCCACTTACATCATTCACAGCAAAAACTTTAACAGTCCAAACCGGTGTGTTCAAGGCTTGCAGGAACACTACTCATTCACAATATATCCTAAAAGCTAAACACAAAATAATTTTAGCATCTGCATAGCATTATTTAAATAGAATAGTTCTTAAACAAGCAGGACGCCATTTAAAGATGCAAAACTCAGCATTTGCTACACTAAAAGCTTTTACACAAAATCCTCCTGAATCCTGGCAAACTTGCTCGTTAGAAAGGTGCATGCTGTTCTCATATATATATATATATATATATATATATATATATATATATATATCTCCTAGGTCAGCACAAACAGCCTTCATGTAAACACGCAGCCGGGAGTACCATGAGTAACAACTCTGTTTCCATCAGAAGCCCTTTATCCTGCGTAAGAGGTCTGCAGGCTAATAGATGTCCTAGGCTAATGCTAACTAGCTACAGCTGGCTCGCAGCTATAAAAAGCATTAATGAAAACATAAATACTGACTTCTCCACTTCCCTCAGCCCGTACGTCAGGGCTGCGCAAAGGCACGGCTTTCCAAGAGGTCTGTGTGAATGAACGGGCTGCTCTGAACCAGCTCGCTCTGGTTCCCCGGGTTTGTTTACTGAACAGCGTGTGCAGAGACGGGGATGGCTGCAGGGGGAGAGACACACCACGTGTGCCCTCCCGCAACCCCGAGCCCTGGGCTTCCAGGGAAGGCTTTGGGGATAGGCACGGAATAAATAGCTGTTCACCGGGGGACCGACCCACGGAGAGAGAAGTGTCAGTCCGCACTGATGCTGCAGTGCACAGCTCCACTTCACCACATACCCCTGTGCTCTGCTGTAATGTCACTTCTCTGTGCTGTCACACATTCAGGTGTAATAAATAACGCGGGCAGTGACACACACGGAGCTGAGGAACAACACTTTATCCCTGGGAGTTCTGCACGCTCTCAAAACTTACTGCAGTACTTGCGTTTTTATTGGGCCAAATACAAAACTAAATTGCAGAAAAGAAAAGGAAAGAGGTTTATCAAAGACATAGAGAGAAAAGGAAAAAAAGCATATATTTCTACTCCATGGATTTCAGGGTTGCAAATAGAGACCAAAACATCAGGATACTGAAGTGCTACAACAATCATCAATTTTTCTCAATCCACTGTGCACACACAAAATCTTCATTATTATTTGACTACTGGACTGTTTATCTGCTCTGTTAGAGTGGTTTTATGACGAAGGCAGTTACTTTGCCACCATGTGTTTCTATGGATTTCAGCAGGTGACCTCAGACAGAGACAAACCCTTCAGGTGTTTGCAGAGAGGCCAGGCATGTTGGCTTGCTATCCAATATGCTAGGCTAGCCACAAGCCTGCATCAATAAGTAAGAATCTTACCTAGGTTTTATTTTTCATTTTCATTTTTATAATGGAAATCCATTTACACACGAAGTTGATGAGGAAATTTGGGATTCCTCATGGAAAAAGTTTAGGAATACCCAAAAAAAGTACATTTATCTTAAAAAAAAGTATCTTATTTCCAAGTATCATGATTCTTCTTTTTCATGATTTTGTTCAATGCATGACTTTTTAATTTCTTCTGATTTGCACTACACAAATAGCAACTGCAACCAGGCAGATCATCCCCAAACACAGCTTCTCAGTATTCAGCAGGGATCAAACAAAT
Source organism: Sylvia atricapilla (assembly GCF_009819655.1). Classification (NCBI taxonomy): domain Eukaryota; kingdom Metazoa; phylum Chordata; class Aves; order Passeriformes; family Sylviidae; genus Sylvia; species Sylvia atricapilla. The sequence continues at coordinate 110,791,360 of NC_089140.1, read as the reverse complement.
CACAGAACGCAACCCATTTGTCTACTCAGGACTTTCCTAAATCTAGCATACAGATGTTATCCTATGAGGTGCAACCCTTGAAAGCATTTAAAAAGAAATTATCCGATTGCAATTTGTTGATTTGCTGAAGTTGCAACCTCTAAACCAGATGTGGCACCTCTTTTTGCTTTGAATTCTCCTCCTTCTTGTACATACAGGCTGATTTCCAACTGATTTCTTAAAAATCCACAACCTTAGTAGAGTCCCTTCCCACTTGCACTGTTGAAACATAAACAGCCTGAGAGACACTGATTTTCCTAACTGTTCATGCATCCACTTCAAATACCTTTTTTCTCAGGATGTTATTGCTACAATTCTCCCTCAAACCCTGGCAGTCCAAATAAAAAAGGTGACCCAGATACACAGAAGCACCAAGGTATAGATGAGCTCCTAACCCAAATATTTTTAATCATGACTTAACAGTCTAAGCTGCAGCAAGGAAACTTTGGCAGTTTTCAGCCCCCTTGGAAAGGAAATATCCACTTACCATTAAATTAAATAGAAATAAAGAAATTAAAAACACTTTTGGAAAGATTAGGCACCAAGTGTCCTTGCTAACATTGTCTTCCACTTCCCACTTACATTATGTTAATACAGCCAGTTAATTTATAGCTCCATATTGAAGATGTGACATAACTTGTTCCAATCAAATTAATTTCCTTGCACATTTTTCCTCATGTCAAACAGAATTTACAAATTTTGGCATTTGTTCAGAGGCAGTGGAAAATGCATAATCCCATTGTTACAGGACAAAGACAAGAACATCTGTAGTTGTCATGACTAGATCATATTTTAATTCAATAGTGAGGAAAGCTGCTGCCTCAGAGAGGAAATCCACAACTTCCAGCAGTCCAGGTTATTCACAGCTTCATCCAACCTGGTTCTGAACTCTTCCAGGGAGGGGTCATCCACAATCTTTCTGGGCAACCTGTTTCTGTGTCTTAGCACCCTTACAGTAAAGAATTTTTTCCTGATATCTAATCTAAACTCACGCTCCTTCAGTTTAAGGTCATTCTCTCTTGCCCTATCGCTACATGCCCTTGTAAAAAGTGTCTCTTCAGCCTTCCTGCAAGGCCTCTTTATGTCCTGCAAGGCTGCTTGAAGTTCTTCCCTGAAGCTTTCTGTTCTCCAGGCTGAACAGTCCCAACTACCTCAGCCTACCAAATGTGAAACATCTCTGAAGTACACTTTGTGTTCACCCCTAGCTTCAGGCACATGTAAAGCACGTTGTCCAGAGGAGTCCACGCTGCAGTCAAACACACACCTCCAATCAAGTGTCTAAATTCAGAATGTTACAAAACCATTTTGAACATGTATCAGGCAGTATGTGTCAATTAAATAATCACTTTTTTCTCACTGTAGGACTAAAATTAAAAAATAACGAAACCTCTCTTAACTCCCAAGCCACTCAAATCCTCACACTGTGAACTGTAATATACAGTAAGTTCATCCAAGGCCTTTGCTCATCACTTGTCCCATTTGAGGAGCATGTTCTTCTCCAAACCCTGTGAAGTGCACTTTAGTCAAAGGGGGATTTGAAGCATTAATGAAATGAGTTTGAAGGTTTCAGCACAGCAGATCTCTACTCAGTGTGATGCTGCTCACCGCCTCTGGCTGTGAGAAACAGAACAAAACCAGTAGCCAGTAGGGACTGGCATGTGAACCTAAGATAACCTTGTTACATTTATGACTTACATACCAATTTTAAACCACAATGCTTACTGAAAAAACTAATTGTCTTCTCTGAGGAGCTTTGTTTATTTGCATTGTCTGCCTTATCTTCATCTTTTGCATTGTACAAAAGAAAGTGTAGAAGAGCTTCAAATTAATGTCCAGGCCTATGTTTCAGCAATGTTGTCCCTTTCAAAGTCTGTCTTAATTAATAGAGTGTACCCATAATCTGCACAGAACTGTGTATTCTTGATTCTTTGAGACTCAAGACCTCTTTTTCCCCAAAAGAGTATGTTTGTAGTACTTCTCCAAGGAATATTGATCAGTTATACGGAACAGAAGCTTTTACAAAGCTGATGATAGAACGGTATTTCTAAGAATCTTCCATTTTGGAAAATTGCTATTTCATAAAATCTGTGCTGATGTTTTTCTGCAAATGCACCACCTATGCAGATACTTAAGCTTGTGCATACAAAGACTGTTTACCTGCCCAAGTGGGAAAGAAATTCCATGCAATATTCAGGTGGTTAAGTTTCTCTCCCAACTGTTTGCTCACCTCCATCCAGGCATTTATGACATTTATCACTGCTCAAGGTTCTTGCCTTTGGGTACGATGGTAGAAGGAAAACAAATTCCAGAGACACAACCTGACTTTTACAAAGGTTTCTGAAAGCCTCAGCACAACTTCAACACTTCCTCCAGGAAGTTGTATCATCAGTGAAATGTAGAGGTGTAAAACACACATGGAAGATTTCTGCTCTCAGTTCCACCAACCACCTAACTTTCAGAGATACAAAAATTCAGGGGGAAGGTCAAAGCCAAGGGTAAGATTCCATACCTTTTATGTAGGCCATCTTAGAATAATTCTTGACAAATAACAGGTGCTGGAAAATTATTATTCCTGTTTGAAACCACCCAATGTACAACAGCACATACTTTGATTGTGACCAGTCTAAGTCTCCTTAGACTGGTGTCTACTGTAGGATAATGTACAGGGACCACATTACTCTTCCCATCCTCACAATTTACACAGTCCCTCAAAACAAACCAATTGGGTGCATACAGCCATGAAGCAAAAGGCAATGGGAAATGAGGTGTTCAGGTGCAATAAAGCTTCCCCAGCTTCCTAAAGCCCTGCATGTGAGAGGTGGGAGGTGGAAAATGGTATGGTTACAAAGGTAAGTGGTGGGGAACACACAGCTCTACATAATGATGCCTCTATCCCACTTACCTGTCTCTCTGTGCTACTTGAGTATCTCTACAACTTCTCCATCATGGGGAATACATCAGTTAGTAGAGCTACTCCTCCTTCTTGACCAAAAAAAAAAGGCTTGGGGGTGTCTGTCTTCTGTGAGCACATGGGTGCCTTACTGATCAGTCTGAGCACTTGAGCATGGAGGAAATAAAGCAACCAGTGTCTCCTTTTTCCTAGATGCATATAGCAGCCTGCACACACAGAATTTGCCATCTAATAGCTGGTTTCTATTCATGTCCATTTGTTTTCCAAGGAGACTGAATCCCTGTCATATTTGTAGTCTGTGCTGGCTATCATCTTCTTGAGCCTCTTTTCTGTACCAGCGTATTTTTTCACTGCCCTGACATATTTTAGAGCAAAATCAAAATGTTTAATTGCCCATCCCCAGCACAGGGACAAAAAACGCTGGTGTACATTGAGGGGTCCTTTTTTTTTTTTTTTATTTGTACAGAATATATCAGATAACAGTGCTTTCACCTTGCCCTTGGACAGAATAAGATTATGTAAATATTTAGTGCTGAAAAACAAACAGCAATGTCAAATTAACAAATTGTTGTACTACGGTGGCACTGGAAGTAGCCCAAGTTCCATCTAGTTGTCTGCAGCATCAGCAGGGAAAACAGACTTTCAGGGCTATCCAGACAACAGCCTGGGGAAGCTACAGTTTTAACTACACAAGACAATTTAAAGTATTAGTTGGACAGTGTGATACTAAAGCTGTTTTTCAAACAGTCTTTTGTCCTTACTTTCTGTTCTGGTGGCTCCAGTTTGAGAATTACAAATAGAGCAGGGTGGAGGCAAAAGGGAAAAATCCAAGTGTCAGGGAGTCTTTACTGTGAATAAAAAAAGGGGAAAAAATGAGAGGGGGAGAGAGAGAGACTTCAAAGCAGAAACCAGTTACTAGAGCTTGAACCACAGCTATTAGGAGAACTATTATAAGTCTGTCAAGTAGCAATTAGACTACTTTGCAAGAATATTAAGAGCACAGTATCTTAACTTCGGAGAAGGACTTGAAAAGGGGAAAAATAGAGAAACCTTTTAGTTTATGGAGTACTCTTTACTGCATTTCAGTTACTTATTTCCTGTTTATTTTCCACTTGAAAAATCACATCCCAGAAACATAATGTATTTTTTTAAAACTTGCATTTATGACCATTCCATTTAAAATGTTTTGTTGGAAAAAAAATCACAAAAAACAAATGGAATGCTGTAAACAGATTTAAGTCAGCCACAAAAAACATTCTGACAGATGTTAGCATCTGTGAACATGGATCTTTCATGACAGTCCTTTCCAATCTGGGCTCTTTTCAAATAAGAATACCTCCAGAGTATTTTATGTTGTTGTTGATTTCAATATGCTTTATAAAACTAAAGGTAGGTTTTCCATACCAGAGGGACAACAATTTTTCAATGTATTAACCCATCTCCTTGGAATGCTAGTTGCAGCATCTGACACTCCACTTTTAGTGCATGTCGCCGGACAGGTTAACCCATTGACTAGATTAAGATAAACAGCAAAGATTGCTGGATGAAGAAAAAGAGGGAGAAAAAGGAAATCCAACTAAGTAATTAATTAGTTCTAGAAGATTATCACTTGCCAATAAAACTGTTTTACAAAGAACTACATATGAACAGACTACTCAGAAACTTGTAGCAACTTGCTAGACCACAATGAATTATAGCAACTATCATGTTTCTTTGGGCCTGCTCAGAAAGAGAAATGTGATTTTCCTCACTTCTATTTCTTCCAGCCGCTCAACCAAATCCTCAGCTCTCCTAAATATTTTTCTCCCCAAGGGTTCTGCTTGCATGGTGGCAGACCTTTCCACTGCTCTATGATCTGGCAGATGGAAAACAAAAACAAAAACAAAAAAAAAAGAGCAAAACTGAAAGAAGTATGGATGAGTAGTGCAAGAGATGCAGATCACACTAATTTTAAAGTAAATGTATGGTCTTTCTTTCGTTCTTGGAATAGAAAGCTGCAGCAGGCTTTGTTCAGGTAGGAAATAGGTAGAAACATGTCAAGAGAAGTGAATGGAAAATTTGTCTAGTCACCCACAGATTTTTAAGTGAGGATTCACAGCTATAGCTAACATTGTTTTCTACCAGCAGTGGTTAGTTCTTCCTTCATGACAACACCCTTTTCAGTCCAGCCTCCTCACACAAATCCTCTGAGTGCTCTGACCAGTTTAACTGCCTAATAGTCCTAAAAATGCATCTATTTTAGTTACACTGACAGCCACACAACCAGCCCTGTCCTTTAAGGCACAAAACTGACCAGCTCTATTTTTTACTGAACTCACGTGGCCTCCTCAAAACAAACAGATACTGGCAGGAGCAAAATCCAAATTATACACTGCTTTATCCCAGGAACACAAAGTACAAGGCCGACGCAGTGAGTCAGACACCTCTGCGCCAGTGAGCTCCTCAGGTTGACAGGAGTCTCTTTGGGATCTCTTTGGTACTTGCAAGCCAGGACATTTTCAAAAAAGAATCAAAACAATTGAGTTTAGACAAACATGTGTTGTGTCATTAACAAAAGTATCTCTCTGCCATCAGAGGGGAAAAGGCAGCAAAAAGTATGCCAGGAATGCTGGAAATGGGCAGACAGTCACAGCGAGTCATATTTTCTTCTTTTTTTCTTTTCCCCCCCAAGAAACTCCTTCAGCATGAAAAGTCCATTTGCAAGAGCAGTTAGTTATGAGGGAAAAGGCAAATATTTCAAGAATAATACAGGGAATGTGAATCCAATTTACGGACAACAGAAGCCAGACAACTCCTCAGTCCCTGCAAAGATTTCTCAGCATCCTTGGAAAATGCTTTGAATACTTCAGCTGGGCAAACTTCAACCCTTCAAACATATCCCTTTGTCTATCAGTAAGAGGCCATATTCCACACATGTGTATTTATGAACAATAAATGCTAGATGCATATAGGCAGCCCTGTAATTTCTATGTTTCACAAGTGTTAGTTTTAATCAACTAAATTAATCCATTTCCTTATCAATCAAAAGAGAGGTTTTTCCCACAATTTGCCACTCTCTAACTAGAAACCGGATGCCTTGAACCAAATGCATAATTTCTTCTACTCCACATTTAATTTCATGCTTCTCTTCAGCTTATTGTGGTGGGTTTTATGCTTCCCTGTGACAACAGCATCTAGGTTATTATGGAGTCCTACAAAAGGTGATATGCCGTAGAACAGCCTGTTTAAAATACTAATCAATTAGGTATTAATCTACCTTGAAATCTAATTAGAAATTTTTGTTTATGAAACAATGAATAAACTAACTCATCTTGCCTCATAAAATACAAACCTTGTTTTCCTGGCAGTTTTACTTCACAGAAAGAAGTTAAAAAGGAAAAAATAGGGTTTTTAGTTACAAAAGACTAAGCCATCGGTTGGTTCAAAGGACTGCCAGAGGGCGTTGGACCCTTTTGCTCACTATCAGGTGACAGACATTTTTGGTAGAGAAGACTCATGTGGATGTTTATCAGCCATGGAAATAGCAGCTGATAAAGCAGCGAGAGGTGTTTTTCATTCCTCAGTCTGTAAAAGAAGTGCTCGTTCTCCTCCTTGTAAACGAGAAAGTGGGTTGGTTTTTCTGATTCAGGATCTAAAACACAGTCTGATAGCCGTGAACAACAACAAACAAGCTGTTTTCTGAGCTGAGACATCTAGGAAATCTGAGGAACTTTTAACAGACCAGTTTAACAACTGCACCTGAGAATACCCAGCTACAGCATGTACGCAGAAGCAACAAGCTCCCATTTTATATTTTATTTCTATTTCATGTTTGACATAAGAAGTGCAATCTGAGATTTCTGTTTTCTTTCACCCCATTCCTGTGAAGGGTGTGGGCTCAGGCAGGTTAACTACCTCAAATTGTGAGTCTGCAAGTTGAGTGTACTTTTTGTACTTAAAAGCTGGAAATGAAAAAATCAAGTTCAATGACAGTCTGTCAGCTGCCCTGACATTTGATCAAATGTAGCCCTCTGGAAGAAAATCTACACAGAGGAATACTGTCCTCAAAACCAGATATTGATGTAGGCTGATAAAGTACTTTTCCTCTTACTTTTTAAAAGGTATATATGTTATATTAAGGATGAATTAAATACAAAGCAAAGAGTCCAGAGATGTATCAATTACTTTTTAAAAATAATGTTCAATGTAACTATTATATGTAAAAGAGCTCCGAAAAATGTCAGGGACAAGGCTGTTGATAATTACTTTCCTGTGGATGATGACGAAGGTTGTATTTCAGGAAAAAATAATCTTCCTAAGTGCCTTCTGGAGGAATTTTATTGATCAATGAGTGCTGTAAATTACCCAGAGGCTTACAAGGTAGCAAGAATTGAGAGAATTCTAGTATTTCAAAAGCTCTAGAAGAAGGACCATTGAGGACACCACTATCCACCTGCAGGGTGGCTTAGATGAACCCAAATTCTTCAAAACTTTGAAGAAACCTTTCAAAGCCTATTGCAAATTATATTTGGAGAGCTCTCAATAGGACCTGTTAAACTAATTGCACATCTTCATTCAAGTCCCATACTCTGCAGGAAGAAACGTTTACTTATGTCCTGAAAGGCTGAACTTAAAACCTTAATACAAGCTCTCCTGCAATAACTCACTTTAATGATCTTCCCAAGTGAAAAAAATATCTGACATATCTTACCATTCAAAATTTTAAGCCAGCATGAACCAAAAGTTGGTGCAAAACCAAAGGAAGAAAATGCAGTAACACACACAGCTATCTCAGACCCAGGGTTGCTGAGAAAGACTGAAATAGATCTTTGGTCTCAAACCTTGAGGATCACAAAAGGAGAAGGAAAGAATTCAATGGTTCAGTATTGGTCAGAAAGGAAAATTGTTTGCCATATCTTTTGTATTTAAGAAAACAAAGTCCAATTCCCAATTCCCTCCACTGTACACAGAGCAGTGTTAGAATCCAAAGACTAAATAAAACGTAAGAGGCTAAAACAACTGTTTAAAAGCTGTATGTTCCATGTGGTTTGCGTGTAATGCTTCTGTACTGCTGCTTATGTTTTGACACCACAACACTTTTTACTGCAGAGGAATCTTAACTGCTGTGGCCTCCAGATTTTCAGAAGTCAACAGGATCTTTTCCCAGTGACATCACAATGGAAGCACACACCTGTGTTTTTCTAATAGCATCTGTGCAAAGTTCTCATTATAGAAAAGCCTTTCATTTATGTGTCTCTCTATGTATTTCTTTCTTGTTTCAAAAGACCGTTGTATGAGCATAACTTAGTAGCAGAGCATACCAGAGACTGAAATAGGCAAATGGGATGTAACAACTATTCTGTGAAACTCAAGGAACAGTATATGATGTTCTCAATTAACTTCTCATTAATTCATTTTCAATGTTCCTGTCATCTGTGGATGACATAAACTACAGACAGATCCATTCCTTCTCTTGGCAGGACTACTTCTGTGTCACACTATACCTAATAAAAGAACTACACCACACCCATCAACAGCCCCAGCCTTTCTTGCTGAGCGTGCTTCTTCCCCACAAGACAACGAGAATGACATTTCTGAACTCATTCCTCTTGGGTTTCTCATACATCACAGCCTCAACAAAAAAATTCCCATGCATCTTATTACTCACCTGACATTTGGTGGATCTGAATTCGTAACTGGCATTGCACAAAGAAGCTTGTTTCCTTGAGTGTGGCTTCTGTGCCCTTCTCTTGCAGGCAAACAGTACACCCTTTGGATAACGACTCGTACCTGCACTTCTCTCCATCCCACGGCTCCCTGGCTTTCCACCATTTCAAGTAGAGAATCATTAATAGCACTCAGTGCTGAGGGATGCTGCTTTGAACCACCGTTGTACCGGGTTTGTGGAGCACAGGGAACCTGGTGAAGGAAAACCCATTAGAGAGAAACATTCCAGAGAGCCTTGAAATTATGTAGAGCTAGAGAGGAAAATGCCATCACAAAAAATCAAGTTGCAAGTGCAAAATCAGTTTCAAAATACTTACTGTTCCTAAAGTAACTGACAGACTACTGGCCAGTTATTTCTTATCTATTTTCAACAAACACTGAAGACAGTTGCACACATGGTGTGCTCCTGTATTTAACTGGTGCTCTGGACTGAGCTAACTCAACCCCTGAGAGATGAAGGTGACACCAACAGGAGAACAGAACTGATATCAGCCCTTATGATTCTACCCCTTGAATGGAGTTTTATTTTTACTTCTTTCATGTTCTGTTCCTTCCTCTTCTAAAAAACAAGGGTGAAATTCATCTTGAATGCTTCCAGACTTTCAAATAAGGTTGAAAATGAACAGGTGTCTAGTTTTATAGACTAGTAAGCTAGTCCTCCAACTTACACATTTCAATGGAAAATATTTCAGTGTAAAAGAATTAGATGACTAATGAAAAATACAAAACTTTTAAAGCAAAAACTTTATTTTTTTCACTACTTTCAAAACATATTTTATTAATAAAACCTTCTGAACTCACAAAATAAATTTCAAGAATACTACAGCTTGCCTTAATGAGTAATGTAATTTATTTTAATTTCAAAATAAATCTCTTTCAATGAAGATTGTATGCAAGCATAGACTAACATGGTCAATATATTTAGGTCCCTTTGCAGCATGAGCCAAATTTCTATTTTCACAATGAAACCTGTTTTTATAAAAAGCTATGTGCCAAGAAAGGTTTTCAGAGTATCACCGACTGTGCCATAACTATTATACACCAATAAAGATGGAGAATTTGCAATATTTAAAAGAAAATTCTGGTATACGACACTACCCTTTGTCTACAAAGTGGTTGCAATAAAACTTGTCTCCCAAGTTTTAAATGAAGTGGTTTGTTTGTTAGGAGCCATGAGGGGAACAAGTAAATTGTTCTGGTTTTCAAATACCACAGTAGAAGCTTTTTACAAGTTAGAGTTGAAGTAAGAAAGGCGATTAGGCTTTGATTTATATAACTTTTGAATTCCCAGGCCTATAATGGGAATTATACATAAGGCAAATACAAAATGTTGACACTCATGGTTCTTCAAACTTGAAGGACCAAACTTCTCAAATACTAAGAATAATTTAGGTAGCCAATATAAAGCTTTTACAAGAGCCTTACTTTCAGAAAGTGCTGGCACACAATGAAGAAAACAAATCTCTTAAAATACCTCAGCTTGTACAACCACAGCTACAGAAATGCAGTCAGTAGTCATTTTAATAAAAATAAAGTCAAAATAGGAAGGAAAACAAATAGGAAGGGGTGGGAATGGGGGATCATGTTATCAATTGATGTTTTAAAGAAAGGATAGGATCGATAAGCAAATAAGTTAAGACAGAGGAATAGGAAAAAGGAATGTTTATTTTAAATAGTACCTTGAGTGAGTTAGAAGAAAACAGCTATTTTTTAGATATTCAGCTATAAAGAATAAGAGAAAAATCAGTGAAAAACCAAGTTATAATTACTATTTAGCACAGTAGTGAGATTTCTGCAAACTAACTTCACAGCAGTTCAGCATTTGGATGGACCAAAAGCCTCGACTAAGGAAATATTATTAAAGTAAACACTGCATATTATTCCGCCTTGACTAAATGAAAGGGGAAACCAAACAGGTCAGTAGTTTAGAATTTTTGTTTTTCTTATCATTTCCAAACATCTGCTCACAAACTTCTTACCAAGTGCTTAATTGTGAACCAAATGGACCATACCTGATTATCTGAAGATTCCTGGTGTAACTTATCATCAAGGTCATCAAGTCTGAAGGTCTGTGCCAAAGATATGATATTCTTCCTGATAAGCATCTTTGTAAGACCATATGTCTTCTCTCTGGCTTCTGAATGTTCACTGAGTAGCACCTTCTGACTAAAGTAGGTGTTCATGATAACAGGAACATCTGCATTTCGGAGAAGCAGTTTTTGCCTGGAAAAAACAATTTAAGTGGCATCAAATCCATTACATGTTAAACTACTGGTAAGCACTATTTTAAAATGTGTCTTGCACTGCATTTCTCCCCTCTTCTTTCTACAGTTACCACTAGAACACTTCAGAGGTGTGTTATCCAAATTGCAAATTACTCACCCCACAGACAGTCAGCTTGGATCAGTGTCTTAGTTCAGGCATAGCCCTGGGTGTGTGGAGATCCACTGCATCCAGGGGCAAGTTACACCTGGGAGCCAGCTGAGCTGCCAAGCCCCATAAGGCCTATCTGCTACTTTGGTGTCTCTGTGTTGTCAGCACAGAACCGAGAGCACCAGGACCCTCTGCACACCTTTTACCTCTGTTAGTGAGGTAAAAGCCATGAATGAAAGACTATTAAACCTGCTCCATGTTAACTAGACCACTGCTCCTCTGGACCTAGCCTGACTCTTGCAGGACATTCCCCTCTGGTGCTTCCCACCAACCCAAATCCATTCTCATGCAGTTGGCAGCAAGCCGCTCCTTCTTCCTCTATTTTTCTAAAAGCAAAATCCTATGTTTTACGTACAACATGCTGTATATCATCTCGCCTGTGTGTTGGTCACTGTCACAAATGTGCTCTCCTAGATCCAATCTTGGTTTCTAGTGCCAATGTAAATTCCCAAACAGCTCCACAAGCAGCAATTTCTTACCCACCAGATTAAGGGAATGTTTGCAAAATCTCTAAACACACAAAAATTTCATGCCAAAGCATCTGCTGATGTTGGGTTTTTCTTATGCTGGTATCACAATCACACATTTAGAAGTACACTTTTTAAACACACAGGACACACATCTAATTAAGTCAGCTAACAAAACCAACCAGTAATCTCATTTTCTACAGCACCAAAACAGACCAAAATCCACTTGGTGACTTTACCACAGTCTGTATTTTTCTACTATTAGATTTTTATCACCTAGACATCAAACAAGACTTCCTACCTTAGCAACAGAGCTGTGCTGACCAAAGTTCAGAAGTGCAGTTTCTAGACTGCTCAGCAGTTATATTACAGAGAGGAAGCAAGCTTCCACATCTGTGACATTGTTTCTCAAAATATAACCAACCATACAGAGTTAAAAAGCAAAATGAAACAATGAAACACTCAAACATACTTATTTCTGATCTCAGTTCATACAAGCTCTTCGCCATGGTCTGTTTTACAAGGGACTACTTCCTTCTTTAGAGAGCGGATAGCTAAAGGGAGATTAATGTATTCATATTTTCAAAGGCATAGGGAGAGCTGCAGCAAGTCTTAAACCTTGTTATTTTATAATTAGGAATATAAAGCAACAGCCAGGTGATTTCTGCCTTTTAGGAAAAACAGATACATTTAAATATAAATTATGAACAAGATGTGTTGGTTCTACTGTGAACACTTACAGAAACCGAAAAGTCATTAAAAGTTACAGCATAAAACTAAGCCCCGAACTTCACCACAAAGGAGCCTTATTGCCACCTGTGAGCTCCTCAGATTTAGAGGGGCAGCTCTAAATTTCATTTGCTAACAAAGCTCCCTGTTTAGAGCATGAAAATATCTCACAAGGCTGCCAAACTGACATTGCCTGATAATTTTCTGCATTACAGGATTAAAACTGAGGAATTAGCTTGGTCACCAAACTGACACTCTGTGATTTTATGGGATTTTTCAACTGTTACTTACTCACTTTTTTCTAAAGAACACAAATGTGCATAAAATTTACTACAGATCTCAGAATAGTTTGGGCTGTCTTTATATGCAGATGTGTGATGAAAATTTTAGCACCTTCTTTCTCGAGATGTCTGTGTTCAGACCCAAAGTAAACAGGAAATCTTTCTGAACACGAGACCATTACATCACTAATGTCAGAAGAATGTTTGCTTGATCTAAAACATCTCATTCTCTAAAAAAAACACTGACGTTAGTAGCAAATCATTTGCAGAAATTTTGAGGTTTATGGTTTTATTTTTATTTTCCTGAGCAGATATGTGATCAGGTTTTTTGGTTTTTTTAAAGGCAGGTAGGTTTTACCGATACCCAAATGACGTGTACTTTTGCTTTGCTATGGTTATGCATTCCATGTCTTGAGTACTTTTATAATTGCCAAGAGCTTTCCTGGTGAAGTACTCATTATTTCATCATATCTTTACATGACTAATGCATGAACTAATAGCTACTTGGTATTTCCACAATGCAAAAAAGGGAAGATATATATATATATATATATATATATATATATATATATATATATGCTTTCAGGAGAAACCTCTCATTTCTTAAATGCAATTAGTTCACTAAAAACACTCCCCTGAAGAAATAATTTGTTTTAGACCTGCACAGATGTGCACACACTTGGCAGTAATTCTTCAGCTACATCAGAGAAATAGCCACATACATCTACTTAAATCTTCCCTATTCTCAATGGACATCTCACAATGAAAAGAACCAGGAATAAATAGTAATCCATCCCATTGGAAATGAAAGAAATAAGAAAAATGTTTGTAATAAGCTCACTATTTTGTGTACAGGTAGATGGCTAAATGGAAATACTTTATACATGTATGTTACATATCAAAACCATAAAATTATTTGTATTTTGCATACAATATATAGAATAATTGTATTGTTTATTTACATTACTATCAAGTTTTATATATATTCTTCAATAACAGAATAGAATTATTAAAGTAGCATCAATTAATTGAATGGAAACGCTTTTCCCAGAAATTCTTCCTAGAACTTACTCAGCAAAAGCAAGTTCTATGGAATGGGAACTTTGACTGTCATCATGGCAGAAACCTCTGCATTGCCACTGTATATTGTTCACACTATTCTCTTTGCAACAAAGGCAATCGTGTTAGAGACAAACATATACCTTAAATTATTTTTGTCTGTCTGAAAGGTACAGACCGGGGCAAAGAAAGCCTATCATGCTGGAAGAGTTGGGAAAAGAAAAATCACTTCCCCAAGCAATCCCCACATGTGTTGCCCTTGTGCCTGAGACACCGTAACTGATCACCTCAACTTTAAGCATCTGTTCCAGCTGCAGATTCTCTATACCCAGAAGCAGCCTTACTCTAGAATACAGAATACACTCTTGCAGCATCCTCTTAAGACATAAAGTGTTAAGCGGGCATTGCAAAACTTCTGTGAACTCTCTTGTATTGCTTCTTTTCTATCTGCTTCATAATAGTTTAAAGGTAGTTTTCAAAGAATGAGAGACATCATCTTGTTCAGTTAATACAAAGATGATGGAAAAAATAAAGCTCAGTACAGATTATAAACCCCTCTGAAGAAATCTCTTGTCATCTCTGATTTTTTTCTTGCTCAGCAAAGTATTATTTAAAAGTTGGATTGACTTCCTTAGTAATTAATTGCCTTTAGACCTTTGTAATGACCTGAAGTAAAGACTGGGAACTTTTTATACTACAGGGCATTTTTTTTCCTGGTATGAAGACAATCAGCAATTACCATAACTGGTCACATGCTAGAGGAACATGAGGCAATAATGTTACTTTTTTTTTTCTTTTCCAGCAGCAGCTTGCTTCTCTGTCCAAGAACACAGCTTGCTTTCTCTCTTCCTCCCTCCTATGATGGAGGTTATCTGCCCAAGCAGGCGGGAGACGTTCTTGCCCACCTCTACGTTAATCGTGGTCTGTCCCCATCCAAGAGGCGAAACGCTGCAGAAGGTGCAGCGCGGCACTGGGTAAAGGAGTGACGTTTCCATTTGAGGCAGGGTCTTAATCCTGGGGACAAACAATCCGCGGGTTTGCACTGTGGTCTGCCCTGCACAGCCCATCCACAGCCAGCGAGGAGTTGTGACTCCACGGCGGCAGCGAGCTCACAAACCACACGCTTCCGCTCAGTTCTGCTGACATCAAACGGCCGTGCTGGTTCATGAACTCAAGAAGACTCCAGATCACTTTAAACTAGAGAACATATATTTTGTTCACTCTCCCTGGGTATTTTACTGCAGTTCTGGCTTTTTGTTGTTTCTTTTTTTCTTTTCCTTTACAAAGTGTAAAATGCTTAAGAGTTCTTTCTTTGAAGAGTACACTGCATTAAATGAACACTCTTAACATTTCAGTGACCTACAACTTGCATTGTAATTATGAAACAGGCTGTTCTCAAGTCTCAGAACAATTATTTCTGCATAAAGCAGGTTTAACACCCACCAAACAGCACAGCAGTAATATATGTAGAACAAGAGCATGCCCAGAAGTATGAGGAATCACTCCTCACAGGAACAACATCCCTCAGGCCCATCCCTGACTTCCTAGGAATCACTTGTTTTATCCAATGTAGAGAAAGTTGCTCGTGCTGCCTCTTGCTTAGGGTTGTGTTGCATTTGCAATGCTTTATCTGTGAAATGTCCAAGAAATGCCTGAGCATTGAGCTAATGATAATAATTAAGAAACAAATCCTCCCAAAAGCCAAAAAAACTTAAGTTCAGACAAATCTTGACCCACCTATCACTCAAGGACAGTAATTATCTTCTCAGTATACATCCCAAATCAACAAGCCATTTGGGACAGGCCTGCTTTCTGCCATGCCTAGAGATTGCCCAAACACAGAATTTTCATCCATGAGTGAGTAATCTCACCACTTGTGTGTGAGCCTCCATCAGCATCATTTACTGCCACTGTAACCCTGCATGGACACTGCAATTCTGAGTTCACACTTTCACAGTACAAAACTTCTTCCTTTTCCCCAACGTCAAAGACAGAAAACAAAAATCAACTGGTATCTCTTTCTTTGAAATTATCTTATTCACAGCAATGAATTATTGTGGTACAAGTTCCTAAGACTGATTGCACTCTTTTCCCTATGGAAAAGTAGCAGTAACCATCCAGATCAATGTCCAGAGTCACATATGGCAAATATACAATTCTCAGCTGTGTCAAGTTTCCAAAGAAATGTGGCTTTGACACCTCAGAAAAGCAGGTCTGCAGAAGATGTAATAATAAAAAGCTAAAACTTCTACTTTTAAAGTATGACGCATTTTATCTGTGAATAGAATAGCTAGAGACTTGTTTTGTCCCCCTACTGGAAAAATATTTTGTCTGAGGATTCATTCCATGAATACAAGGCACAAAGGAAAGAACATATAGCTGTTAAATATATAATTTGTTATAGCCCAATCTGTTGCAATTTGTCACTGAACCTTAAGTACAAAGCAAACAAAGAAAATTAGTAAAACAACATAAGTAATGAAAATAAATCTTTTCTATTGCAGTGTAAGTTCTTTCTGCAAAATACTATGGCACTTTTCAACAAAATTACTTGTAAACTTAAGAAATCACTCCAGGAAGAAATTACAGTACACAAAGCCAACGTTTTTATCACTATATCATTTTACTAATTTCAGAGTAATCATACAAACTAACCACTGGCTTGCCATAGTGCTGCCTTTTGAAATCTGACACCCTGTAGCATGAAAAAAAGTTGTATGGAAATGTTCACATTTAAGAAGAGCTCTGCTATAAAAAGCTTGTGGTTAACATTAAGCACTATTATACCACACGCCCAGTGCTCTCACCTCTGCAGGGAGCTGCACTGTGTGCTAACCGAAGGAGATGTACAGGTCTTCTGAAGTAGAAAAGCACAGATGGATATCAGAGCAAATCTCATCCACCTCCAGGAAATTACTGCAATACCAGGCTCTACCAAGACTAGAAAGGAGGGAAGTTTCTCAGAACTCTCCAGCCACTTATTTTGGCTATGAAGAAAGCACCTGAAATTGCTAGCATTCTGGACCCAAATTCATCATGATAAGGCTTAACCTTTGGCACCACCAGAACATGAAATTCCACTCACAGGCTGCGCTTACATACCAACTGGCATGGAAACAATCTCCTGAGCTTACTGGGGTAATACTTGTGAGACAATTCACTAAAAATCTACTCCAGCTGGGATGCTGAGACTTTTTTAACACCTAAGTCAGACACAAAACAATTGGTATTAAAAAACCTGCACAAAATGAAGCATTAAATGGGAATAATGCTTTAAAAATAGAACAAAAACACTTCCCTCCCTCATGAGAGTGTTACAAGTAACTAGGGAGATATAAATATCATGGTTATCTTTTCATAATCAAAATGTTATGAAAGAATTCCAATCTGTGTGTTTACCCCATATATCAACTTGTGTCTGACTAGCCATGAGCTCATTATTCAGATGACTTCTTCCCTCTGTTCCCAATGCTGAACTGCACGTAGGGTTTGAGGTGGCTGAGGGAGCCACCACAAAGTCCAGGGACATACCGGAGGGATTCTGAAAGGCGGAAAAAAAAGGAAGCAAGTAAACTGCAAAGTGATATCATGATAAAACTTGTGATGAGTGAGTGATAGAGAGAACAAAAATGGCTGTCCTGGTGTGAGATCAGAGGCCCATCTACCCCACATTCTACCTTAGAGCAGCGAACATTTGAAGAGCAGCAAATATTTGAAGACTATGAAAAGAAGAGCAAGCATCTAGTGAAAGTTCTCCAGAACACTCTCTGATAACTTCTAAAAACTTTCAGCTTAGGGACTTCCTAAGGCAGAAGTAATATCTCTGTATCTAACAGTCTTTGGTAGACTTTTCTTCCAGGAACTTATGTGCCTGCTTTTTGACCACTTGTACACTGATGGCATCCATAACATCCTGCAGCATCCACCATGCTCTACAGTCCAATTACATACATCTGAGAAACCACTTCCTTTGATTTTTTTTGATCTGTCACCTAGTGGTTACATTGCTGCCCCCCACTTCTTGTTTTTAAGAGGCAGTGAACAATCATCCTTCCTGATGCACTTCCTAATACAGACCTTTATCACATCCTCTCCCAGCCACTGCTTTCTCAAGGTGAAGAGCACTAGTCAGCCTAGTAATTTCTCACAGGGAAGCCACTCCCTACATCTCTTCTTGTTGCTCTTCTCTGATATTTTTCCACTTCTGCTACATATCTTTGATTTGCAACACTGAAATCATAATGTAGAAATGCACCGCAAATTTCTACAGTGACATCAAGACAGTTTTGACTCCATTTCTAGTCAAGTCTTATTTTACCATGTATTTTTCTGATCATTAAACGAAGACTAAGGTGACATATTAATATAGATATTGGAACACTAAAAACGTATTCCTGGATACCAACAATCCAGAGTCCATAATTTCATATGTGCATTCCAAATTTACCTACAATTTCCTACTAGGAGAGCCCAAGTCCTTCCTCCAGCCCTAGTTCTAAAGCACTAAGAGCATGAACACATTCCCCTGTCCATAGGATTGTGAGGATGACAGCACACCACTGAATAGAAAGGAAACTTGCACAGTGTTCTGTTGTACGAAGATGTCCAAGTCTCTATTCTTTTCATTGGTAACAAGGAGATTTAAGGCAACAGGTTAAACTAACAACTCCTCTGCCAGTGGATGGAAGGTGAGGAGTGTTGCCACTCTGCCACCATTACACACAATGTCACCACTCTGAGGTATCAGGAGAAGCTGCTTCTCACACCAGAAGAACACTGCAATATCCACCCAAGCAGCTGAGGGCCTTGTGTCAGAGAGAAGAACTTGAACTCGAGAATTTCTGACCAAGGTATGGAGTGTCAGGGTACTTGGTTGGTTGGTTCAGGTTTGGAAGATTACTGGAGACTCTTTAACAGACAAATGCCATTTTAAAATGCATTGCTCAACATTTTGCAAAGATTATTAAGAATACCATCCCTTTCTTCCATAGACATTTGGCATTTGCTATTGGCAAAGACTCTCTCTGAGTCCACATTCATGCTCACTTGCATGCACAGTAGCAAGAATAAATAACTATCCCTTCAGAAGGCAAATTTCAGAAAGACAGATCAATATACACATAAGATTTGATTTTACTTGAATATTTTATTATCAAATCTAGTATTAAAAAAATCCCAGCTCAACTATTAAATAACCAAAAATCTTCCATCAGACTTGTTCTTATACTCCCATCTTGTTCTGGTTTTCATTTCTGGGCATTTCCTATTGTTTCTTTGCCACGTCATGCAGCAAGACCAAATTCTGCTCTCTTCTGGTGAGGTCATTTTTTATACAGACAAATCTAGAGCTATCAGCACAGGAAGAGTAGCTGAAAGTAGCAGTAAATTCTGGGTTCTCTGGTAACACAGCTGAGAATCACAAAAGGCAGTGAGAGCTTGCTCTGAGCCACAGAGCACAACAGCAAAGCAGAACACTCCTCCTCGCCTGGTCAAACTGTGCTTCAAGCAGCCTGGAGGACTCAACTGACAGCATTAGCCAAAGGGAAGTGACTGAACCACTGGTACAGAAAGCTGTCCTGCAGAGCTCCACGGGTCTTTAGGCATGTTATAAACCAAGTTTACCTCCACTGTGATCCACTTCAGCTTTACTGAGCTGAGAAAAATCCTCTGTTTCACTGTATTTGCTGCCACTACTGATAAATGTGTAACAAAGGTAAAAGGTGGTGTGGATAAGCCAAGCAGCACAGAAACCTCTTTTAGGCAAAGTCCTTTCTGCAGTAATCCATTCACAACAATCATCAGTTAACAGACAGCAATGCTAGTGACCAGAGTGGAAAGTTCTTTACTGAAACATCCTGGGTAGACATCACCTAAGTGAAACTGTCTGTGCATGGGAAGAGGTTCAGTGTCTCAGCCTGCCACAGAAACACTGATCGTATGTGATAAACAAAATACCTTTCTTCTTTTAGGGCAGAAAACAGCCCTCAGTAGTGTGTGTACTTTGAAGTTATTACTCACAAGAATAACTTTTAGAGCTTCATTTTGCTTCTATGCAATACAATATATCTTCTCCATTAAATCACCAGAGGTGGATTCTGTGGCACAGTTCTCTCAGTCAAAACAAGGAAAAACACCGAGAGAAATAACATTTAAATTCAACATTCTCCTTAACTTTTTTTTCTTTTCAGAATGGAGAGCAATCTTAGTATCCCTGCATTACTTTTACTTAAAGACATAATTGTACGGAACAAGCAAAAAATTTTAGTTTTTATATTGAAGTCTTATATAGTCTACAGATCATTGTTAACTTGGCTTGTTTTATTTCACTGGATAGTTGCAATGACGCCTAGCAACCAGATCACATCAGATTTGGGAGAGTTTTCACAATGCATCACACTAGTCTTATATGCCCAAATTTCTTTTTCAGATTCATGTAAGAGGGCTGGTGACTCAGCAGAGCAGAATCAATAATGGAATGAGATGGATGAACCCTGGGATTGTTTTTTTTTGTGATCCCATTAGACTTCAGAGCCTACACAGCTCCAGCATGTTCTAGGTTTACTTTTCCATTTCAAAGAATATTTATTTTTAGAAAGAAGCAGTCTTTTACACTTCAGAGAGAAAAAAGTTAGAGGTACAGTGGAAAGATGAAAGCCCTTCTTACTATTAAAAAAACCCAAAACCATAGAGGTCTGTCTTTATTCATTATGTTTAAAACATGCCAACATCAACTAACCCAATAAGTCAAGTTTACCTATCACAATTCTATATGTTGCACAGTCATATGAACACAACTCCTCAAAATTAATCAATCAAAATTAATTAGAAGCCAAGCTGAAAGAAGTGGAAAAATACCAGATATATAATTACAAAAATAAAACCTAAGAATAACTTTTTCAGAACAAGAAAGAGATCTGTATTTTTTAGAGGATCTAAGAAAACAGAATTCCAACTCAAGTCATTGCTTGAAGCGCTATCACAGTAAAACCTCTACACTACTGATACAAACACAGCTGCCAAAAAAAAGGACCATCAATAATCTCTGAAAACTGGTAAGAGTCCTTGCAACAATGTGACTTATTATCACATAAGGGATAGTTTTCTGACAAACCACTTCAGCTGAAGATCTCTGTGGAAGTAATCCACTTCCAAAGGAGAGGAGCATTTTGGAGCACTTGTATCTCTCACTATTGCACCCGACCCTCCCCTGGCCAAACAAGCAGAAACAAAGTCTTTGAAGTTGTGGGAAAACACCTGTAAAAACATACAGATTTTGGAGAAAACTGGTGTGAAAGACATAAGGTGGAAGGTGTGCCATCAAAGACATCTTGGCCCTGGCAAAAACCCTGAAGTTTAAAGTGAGAATGACATTCCAAGAACAATAGCGAAATTTGCCAGTCCAGAGAAATGTTTATGCAATAAAGGGTGAAACAACTCCACCACACACATATTTCCTAAGCAAACAACTGTGAGTTAATGGAGGGCTTAAATACATCCCATAGTGTTTAACAAAGGATGGCATCCCTATTCTCAGGCTTGGAAGCCGCATATCAAGTTTTGGAAGCAGGGATTTTGCAGCCAGATTTGAAAACCTGAGAGGCATTAACCTAAACAAGGAATGCTGACTGACTTCTTACAAAGCAATCATCATGCATTTCATTTTTATTTTCAATACTTTCCATTCTCTATGTACCTTCACTAAAATAACAGCAAACACATTATCACTGTACAATATCCCAGGCTCTACATGATGTGCACAGGATCTGAATGACCTCTGGTTTCATGGAGTCATGGGCAATCACAGGCAAAACCAGGAGAGAAGAAAAAAAAAAAAGACAAAATTATCAAGTTCCAGCAAAATGACCCATCTTTTCTCCCACTACAGCTGAAGCACTAGCGGTAAGAAACTACCTTCTACACTCTAAAAGAAACAAATTTGTGCCAGCAGATAACGATCCTCACATATAAGCTGAAATTCTTCATTTTTTTCCCACTGTGGTGGCAAGATTCTCCCCATTGGCTTGTGCATTTATTTCATCTTTTATTTAAGAGAGTTTACACTTCTTGTTCATTCAGGCCAAGGGCCAGCTTCTCTTACATCTCCTTTCCCAAGGAGTGCATCCTGGTCCGCAGCCACCCTGCCAGGCCCTTCCTGCACTGCTCCTCCTGATGCTGGTACTCTGCTTCATACTCTCATGCACCTGCAATTCAAGATGGACCTAAATAAAAATTATTCCCTTGCTCAACTGCATCACTAAGCAAGACATGGAAAAAACCATACATGAATGCAATTATACTAGATCAGTCTTGCTTTAAGTTCTACAATATTTAGGATATTGTATTTTGATATGTATTTATACATTTGTTTTTAAAACAAAGTTACTTGTGTTCTTTAATCTCTATCAGCTGTTTAAAAAAAAGAAGCATACCTGAAACCACTGCAAAACTGTCTGGTACAAGTGTTGTTCATAGAGGAGTCTCTGGGCTGATTTCCTGTATGTAAATGTGCTCAGCTGAAAAAATGTCCAGGGCATGATTCCCAGACTATGGTACAGGAAAAAAGAGGCGTTCCCTGGCTTAGTTAACATCAGAAGAAGACACAGGGACTCATCCAGGGAAAAGAGGCCAGTTCATGACTCTCATATGTTCGTGCACATACACACAGAGGTGCAGGCACACGCGTGTGCGCTCCCTTCCCTGCCTTGCCTCTGTCCTGGTGGGCTGGGTGAGCTGGTGCAACATCCCCTCAAGGGAACAAGCTCTTGAAAGATCTGATATGACATTTTTACATTCAACTGACTGCATGCAACATTCCTTTAAAAAAATATATTATCTGTTTGCTTGCTTGAAGCGTCACAAAGATAATATTCACGTCTGTGACCCTGACTGTCTCTGGTCAAGAGGCAGAGAGATTGTGCAGACCGCGTTGCCTTCCAGCACCCGCGGGATGCCTGCCAGAGAACAGAGCTGCTGTCCCAGAGGAGAGGGTCAGATCCCTCAGCCTTCAGCTAACACTGTTAGCAGTCCCTCTGGTGACTACTGAGGAGGTGAATGGCACAGGGGACTTGGCTTGCACAGCCCTACACCTGTGTTACTGACGTACGCAGCAAAAACTCCAGTGCCCCCAAATCTGGGGAAAGAGTATTATTTTTTTTCTTTAGAGAACCTTATCCCCAGATCACTTGTCTTCCCATTTCTTCTTTATCATTGTTGACCTCCAAATTCCTACACCACCACTCTCTTTCAGCATCTACCAAAACATTCGTATCTGTTTTCTACATTGTGGTTACATGTCCATGTGGGCTGAAAATCTTTTAAAGAATCTTATTTAAACACAGCTTCATCATCCAGATACTGTTTGGGCAATGAGCTATGCAGAGCCAAGCAGCATTACAGAATCTTATTTGAAAGCCCGTTTCCACTACCGGAGCACTCATTTTAAAGTGAATCTAAATTACTGCCTTTCCCATAAAAACTTGCCTAAGTGCATTTAAAAGAAATGTTGCCAAGTGCAGAAATGCAACCTCTGCCCTTGGAAGTCCTTGAATTAAAGTTTGCTGAAGGCTGCCAGGTTAATCCAGGGTAGAATCAGTCTATGTTTGTTCAGCCCCTCTGCTCTCCCACCCAACAAGCACTCCTGGAGATGGGGTACCCACATGAGCAGAACTACTCTTTCACCTGATAGGGCTGATCTGTCCATCACACCCACAACTGTTTGCCTCCACACCAGTAAGGACATAAGCTAACAGAAAAGCTGATTGTCAAAAGCATTATGTGCATTTTTCTATGTGTCAAGCTCACCCCATCATGACAATGGACTGTATAATACCTCCTGCTGTCACAGACCATGACCACAACTGATTGTGTGATGACAGTAATGAATGTAAAGTTGATGCATGAGTATACAACTCCCTAACTTTATAAACTGGTCACAGAGCATGTGAAAAGCTTGAGATGAAAGCAGATTTCACCTTTTTTATTCTAAACTTTTTCTGGGAGTTTTTAATTTTAATTTTATTTACTTCTACTCTGTAAAAAAGTTGGGGGGGGGGGAAAGAAATGAAGAAATGAAAAAATAAGTGAAGAAATGCAAAGCCATACTAAGCCCAAGAGTGGTTACCCAACAGAGAGCAGCAAAATGTATAGCATCCACTCTGTAACCCACAAACTCATCCTCTCACATTAGAAGGCAGGTAGCCCTTCCAGGGTACCCAGAATTTCAGGCTATGTCTGATCAGGAGAGCACATATTAAATTAGAAAGCCTCTTAAAGTCATCTAGGGAGTTTATCTTCCTTGCTGTCAGAGGGTATCTGGCTTAAAAACACACAATAACACAGTTGTGGCAGCTTAGCAGTAATTTGTACACTTTTCTAGGCTACCTTTTTCAGGTTCTTAAATCACCAAAAACCTGGTCTAAGAGGCACCAAACCATTTTTAAAATGTGGTAAAATCACGCATCCATTACAAAAGATGTACTTATGTGATTTTGTTGGCTTACTTCTGTTTAGATAATACAGCTGCATACAAATTGCATACAAATTTTAATAAAATGATAATGTTAACAAGGTCCACATGGAAGCACAAGTAGCTAAAACTTTGAAGAAAAAGGACTATGCTAGATCAGAAAACATAGCAAAAGAATATTGAAAGTTAGTAATTCAAGCAGTAGAATGAATAGCTGACAAAATCTTAAGCAAATGCTTAAAATTATCTTCTCTGAGGGTGAGCCTTTACCATGCTCCCACTGCACCTAGTCTTGGACTGTATCAAGAAAGTGACACTTTCTGAAAGGGTAATAATATTTTTTGCTGCCATAAGAGACTCCGCCTTAAAGGGAACACTGCAGGTGGGAAGATTCAAAAAATTAAAAAATCTGTCTAAACACAGACCCACAATTTAATATTGCCTTTGTTTTCTGTTTTGTTCTCGCTGTTTTTTCTTTCTTCTCAGAAATATTCTTGCCAGCTGTTTTGCTGTCTTTCAGTATTCCATCAACAACCAAATATCACCATGTGGTGCTGGATCTCAAAGGCAGAATTTAGATTAACAGTGCTATGACTAAGTGCCAGCTGAAGACACACAGCCACAAAACCAGACTCTGTGGCTGAGAGCTCATGACCCCACTCAAGATGCCCCTGAGCACTGAAATTTTCACCCTCTTCCCTCCAGAGCCAGGAAAGGGATGGCACTTCCAGAAAGAACAGTCACCCTTGGACAACAGAAAGAGTTTCAACATTGAGACTTATCAGCATTGTCTGGTTTCCCAGTGAAAAAACATAATTCAGTTCTATGCTGACACATGCACAGGAAACCTATATGTGGAAAATGCAGGTCAGATGAAGGCCAGTGGGATAAGGACCACAGGTATGTGTAGCTATGGTATTCTCATGCTCAGTATGGAAAACATTTCACAGGCTGGCACATTCTTCAAATAGCTTTTCAAAATAATTATTACCACTTAGACCAGTATAACTTACAACAAGTTAAGCAAATAAAATAAATAAATTCCCTAGTTATGTCCCTTAACCTCATCTACTTATCTCGAAAAGCAAGTCAGTTAGCTTTACTTCCAGCACTCCTCGCTGCCAGATTAAGGTTGCTATGGGGCACACAGTATTTGATTAAAGCAATTATATCTACTGGCATATACATATGTGTTTGTTTAATGCCAGGGAAATATCTCTATGCTTTTCACAGAAACTGGATATAAAAGTAACACATGGAAAACCCAGCACCTGTGAATGCCCTCCTCCCAAACTGTAAACATAGTAGGAGACTTCTAATGTTTGTTTGAAAACACTTGCCCTAAGTGATAATCCTGATGGAAAAAAGGAAGTAATTTTGCTTACTCCTTGCCTTCAGGTGGCTCATTAAAACACCTCTTGTAGAAGAAAGAGGATATGATGAGTCTCTCTTGACTTTATGCTGAGCCTAACCGTCTTTGGGGAAGGATCCTGGCAGCAAAAGAGTATAAACTCAATTCTTTGTTTTAATTTAGAATTTAATTTGTCAGCAAAACCAAAGTTCATAAAGAAGGCAAATTTTGACAAATTGCAACTGCCATGAGCTCTGCTAAGAGCAGGATGTAACATGAATGTGATTCTTCAAGAGAACAAATTATAATCGTTGCATCCAAACAAAAAATGCTTACATTAATAAGTTCGTTCTTTAGTTTGCCAACTCTTCAGGCTGGGTAGTAAGGAAAATTTGCTAACCTCACATTCATAAGATAAAGTGATCTGCAGAAGATCTACTACATGTCAGCAGGACAAGATGACAGTTGTCCTGTTGAGTTTTTTGGATTACAATTAGACTTTTCTTGCACTATAACTACAATACCTTAAATCTGTGCACACCTCTAAACAGAAGGAGGTATTCTAAGCAAAACAATTTTCCAAACCTCAGAAACCTTATTCACCCAAATCATTTGTACCAATAGAAAAAATGTTTGCTTATAAAAATAGTAATTTGTTTGTGCATCTAAAATAAAATACAGCACATGTACTAGGTATAGACTAAGAATGTCTGCTGCTCATTTCAGATATAGTATACTCATAAAAGTAAATGCTTAAGATATACTATGTCAAGTGGATGGGTAGCATGGTAGAGTCTGCAGGGAAATGTAATCCACTACACTAGTATTACAAAGACAACACCTGTAAATATCTGGAGATGTTCAAAGCCTAAACACTTATCACATACTCTAGACTGGTATTTACCTAGCTAACTTTATCAACTGGTCCCCTAGACTGTCTTTACAAAGTCTAGCAAAAACAAACTCCAGAATGAGGTTCATTTGATGTCCTTAAGAGGAGAGAAGAGGAGACACAGTTCAGAAATGCCAGCTTCCTCCTCTCCCTGATTCCTACAAAAGGATGGCAGGCCCATACTTGCACAGCTCTACCACAGGTGCCTTGAGTTGAATGCTGCCTGCCAGGCTGCTCAGGCAGGGCCAGCACAGCACAGAGGCAACCTGTAACCCAGCAATCCCCTTGCCAAAACAGAAGAGATGAACTCTGCTGTGGTTCTCACAGCATCAGCTGCTCTCAGCATCACAAGCTCCATCATCACATCATGGGAGGCCTCACTGGGTTAGGAAAAATCATAATGAAATCTTACTACAAACTGCTCCCTGCCTCCTGTAATTAAATGTACCTCTTGCCCAAGAGGGAGATCTTCCCCATCTGTGTCTCCTTGATGCCAGGAAGAGGGAGGTCTTCTCATCATCTACTTTGGTGGATAGAGACATACAGCTTGGGGAAGAAAACTTCATTCCTGTTTCTGGTGGTTTTTTTTCACTTTTCAAACATAAAAACACTATAGTAGAATTGCATGAAAATCGAACTAAATCACTCACAGAGAAACCACACAGTTTTTTCCATGTCCCACCAAATCAAATGTCATGTATCAAGGAAAATGCCCACTTAAAAACTAGCACAGTGCTGCTAAATATGTCCAAACTCTAGGAGATAAACTGGTGAACAGCTGTACAAATGGGAATAATGCTGGTGTTCAGCACAGCCCCACACAGAAAAAGTGCAAGTGGCTCCAAAGAAGCGAAGAGCAGAGCAGATGTAGCAAGGGTACAGCCATGGCCATAGAGCCAAGAAGTGTAACACACCCAGGGCACAGGGTGTGCAGTTCATTGTCCTCCAGCCCCAGCTGCAGTGGCTGCCTCTCTCAGCTGCTCAGCACCAAGTACTGCCAGGGCCTTACCATCTCTATGGCAGAGCTCTAATCCTTTCAGTGCAAAGGCAGCCAGGTTATCACGAACTGACTTAAACCATCAGTTCCCACTCGGCTCTCAGATTTCACACTAATGTGCGTGAAGGACTTTGACACATTCATCTCCACTCTCTGCTGGCATGGGGCAATGGTGTCGAGCAAGACGTCAGGAGCGAGCAGAGCCAGCAGTGCCAGTGGCAATTCACACTGCGGACAGAGCTGCTGCAGCTTCCTCCCTGCCTTTGCCTCTCTGCTGCTCTGGGATATGCCTGATCTTGCTGAACCAATTGAATCAGTAGTATGTGAAAAAGCCATACTCCTCCCCCATCCCCATATTTTTAAAAACGTATTTTCTGACTAGTTTTCTACTGGTTTAGTGATATGGATCACCAGCACTCAAGCATTCACTTCAAGAAACAATACAATGCTGCAAGCACATGCAATGGCCAAGCTTTGCCCTATATAAACACTTTATGTAAGTCACTGAAATAAATTATGCTGCAAATTATGAGTAAATTATGCTGCAAAGGGATAAAAATTCTCCTCTATTTGTTCAGGGCAATCAATTCCCTTTTTGTCACTGTCAATTCACATTAGACTAGTAACTTGCTGCTTGCAGAATGTTCTCTGAACACTTCAAGCAGACATGGCTCCTATTGTGCTCCTGAGCTGCAGTTTATCTTGTTTTTTTCTGCTTAATGCAGTTATTTTTTTGAGAGGACAGAACAGAGTGAATGAGGATAAAGCAGAGAAATAAACAGGAGCTAAAATCTCTCCCTGTCTACAACAAAAACACGTCACTAGCAACCACAGAGGATATTAAAATCAGCAGATAAAGGTCAGATAAAGCACAAGATAAGTTAGTGCGTACATTAATATCTCAAAGATGCTATTACAAGGTTAATCAGTTATGCTGGCAAGATTTAGGTTTGAGCTATTTGGTGCCTAAGAAATATAATCAAAATAATTTATTTTTACTTTATAAACAAAATGTAAATCAGCCATGAAATTACTACTTCACAGAAGAAAATTAATATAAATGCAATAAAATCTAAGTTTAGAGTCACAGCTCCCTAGGGTATTTGAAACTAGTACAGCTATACACAATACAGCTGCTCCAATGCAAAGTAGAACTCCAAGTTTTTAACACAGGTAAGCCTTGTGCCAGCTGATGGCAAATAGAAGAGTGTTTGATATATTACATTTTTGTCTTCATTTAGTTACATGGTCTTCCCTTGGCTGTTTTCAGGAATGCTACTGAATACTGCGAACTAGAGGCTTCTTTACATTTTCATCTGACAAAAATCAGAAGTCTAGAATTTGCATTATGACTGATTCTACAATTTTTCTAAATTTTTAAACCTACTATATTCGTATGACTGAAACTGAGAATAAAATATCAATTTCCTGTTTCACCTAGGTGATGGCTCCAGATTTTCCACGACTCTTCAACACAAGGGTGGCTGATTCTTGAGCTAAGGAGAAATTATTTAGGCTGATGTCATCACAACACAACAAAGAAGAAAAGCAATCAACAATATTTGTTCAGATATCTTTGCAATTGCAGCTTTCAAATCAGTAATTCTGGAGAAAGATTTGCAGGCAGAAATCAGAACACATTGCTTTTCCCATGGCCTGCCTGTGCTCTTGGCAGTGTTCTCTCTTGAGCCTACCCAACATAACGAGGAGGCAGAGTCTGAAAGACAGGGTTAAGTCTAATTATTCAGCCACATAAATCAAAGGGAAAGTTACCATGAGCATGAAGTAAGCCATATTTCAGTATTTAAGAGCCCACTATACAGCTTAAGGAGAACTTGAACTCCACCTTTATCAAACTATTACCTCTGCTATGTATTATTCACACAGCAAGAGTCTTAATTGCCCAGACACTCTGCCAACTCTTCTCTCTGCTGAAACCAACCACACAAATCTAAAAGGCCTATTTTCAACAGAAGTGTGCTGAAACACACACTAGAGATATTAGTTGTCAAGTGTTAAGCAGAAAGTTTCACATTTCGTGAATTACACATTTATACAGCTCCGTGAGCCTGTCAGTATCAGTGTCTTGGCCATAGCAATCCCTCCTTTCCCAGCCTTCCAAAGAAACACCTTCCTTCATTGCTTTGTTGAGTGTTTGAAGGCATACGTGGGTGTATTGGCCTCTAACAGACAAAGAAAGTGCATAAAGGAAATCGAGGTAAAGCTAAATTGAAAGAAAGACTTTCCCATTTAGTACTGAAAACACTTATCAGTTCCAACACTCTCACTTAATTGCTGGAATTAAAAATGCTGCAGTGCCACTCTGGAACTGCGTTTCCTAAGTGCAACAATCTTGTATTGCAACCATTCACTTTACAACAATATTTTCAAAGTGCAATGGTTAATTTAACTCTAAAAACTTGTATCTCATGCTAATAAACATTTTTTTGCTCATCTGTTACTTACTGCTTCACTGCTGCTGATATGCCACAGAAAATCTGGAAATAAAGAGATGGTTTTAAGCTAGTTCTGCAGATTGTAAGCGGGCAAGCATGCTTAGTGCAGGTTCAAAACAGAAAGGAGAACAGCAGGGAATTGGAATTCTCTGAACCTCTTTGCTAAACAGATTTTCTGAACCAACTAAACCTTTTTCAGGGCACTTAGCATTAGAACAAGATGGAGCTAGTGGCACAACAACTGGAAACCCAGCAAATGTAGTGCTGTGTCAAAGAGTGCAGGACGTCTCCTCTACTGAACAAGATATTTCATAAAATTAAAATTGTTACTGCATCATTATCTAAAGATGCAGGTGGTAAGCTACCTGAAAATAATGTCTAGTTCTTTAACAGTACCTTTTCCATGAAGATTTTAGAGTAATGCACAAAACTTAAAAAACTCACACAGCAGTACCAATTAACAGGCATCTTACAACTCCTGTTTAATGAAGTATTTTTTCCTTTACCTCATGAAATGAAAATAGAAGGTAAAGAAGATGGTAATTTGTCTAGAAGAACACAGAAGAGGAACCTCTAGGTTCACAATACCATCAACTCATGGTTTGCCCCCAATCCTCATTTAGGCTGACAAATCTGTGGGTTGTGCTGCAGACCAGGTCAAGGATTCATCCAACTTGGAAAAACAGAAACAAAAGTATCTCCCTCCAAAAAAAGAAAAACAAAACCAAAAAAATGCACCAGCTTATAGCTGGAGCACTCCTCTTGGTCAGATCCAGGTCCCAGCAGAGGCCAGTCACTGTCAGGCTGGCAGAAATAAGGTGAGCCAGGGAGCAGGAGCAGGGTCAAGTGGAACAGCTGGAGGAGGCCAGAATAGCTGAGGCAAGGATGTATCACAGGTCTTGGCCTGAGGTGTCAGAGTGCTTGGGGAAAGGGAAATCTTCTAATGCATCATCCTCTACTTCATACCCTAAAACTCCCTACACTAAAGGACATATGCAAAAGGCAACTTCCAAAGGAAACATGCTCTTCATGACTTGTGCTAATTGCAACTTGTTCCTTTGCAGTTGCGATGGACAACCAGGAACCGCCTGTGTATGCAAAAGCTGCTACCATTGCTTTTCTAGTGTAATGTAGTTCCTGTCAAAACTGACGCACAAATAGTCCCAATCCCAAACCAGAAAGAGGCAAAGTAAGGTAGCACAAGCAGCAACATTGCAAACTAAATGCTTCCCTCCAACTGTTCTGCATAATCTCATGTCAGCATATGTCATTCACAATTTATCCAGAGTTAATTTCAGGTCTTTCACAGCAAGGATTTACACTCTTTAAAGTAGTGCTCATTACAAGGAAGCTCACTATTACACCCAAAGCAGTAAGCAGAATTTGCAACGCCTTTCAACTGTCTTCTGACCAATAAAAAGAAGCTGTAGCTATTTACTCTGCAGGAAAAACATGAGTGATCATGCCAAAAGCTCAATGGCTTCTTAGCATCCATGTTTAGGGACTTGGGTTTAAAAAAAACCAAACAAAACAACAGAAACCTCTGCCACTGAATTGGCATAATTTCTTATAGCAGTGTTTTAACACCAGCCTGGCAGAGACATGTAAGCAAAGCCCTGCTGCTTGCTGTTTGCACAGACAGCTCCTCGCAGGTAGCCTGCTCAGAACTAGCCAGCTACAGACCTGTGGGGTACAATACAAATAAACAGTCATAATATGATCATAATATTCAGTATAGGTGACAAAGCCAAAGAAAGAAGAAAAATAACACATGCCAAAACATGCAAGAATAAAGGAGGGGAAACGTTCTACTGCTAATGCTTTACCAAAGTGTAAGAGGATGGTTCTCTCTGGAGTATGGTTTCTCATCTTCTTTTTCACAAGAGAGGCTGCAAAAATATCTTGCAAGAAATCTAGAGATCAAGATACTGTTTCAAATAGTAGAAGATTGTAAAACTGAAACTGACAGAACTTGCACAAGTGGGTTCTTCTGCTCTTCATTGAGATACTTTCTTAAAGTGCCTACAGGACAGACTGCACACAGTGTGTCCTCCCAATGTCCAACTGAATCACACTTACTTTTCTATTTTAGAATTTTTTAAATTTGTGAAACCAAAAAATCCCAAATTCAAGGAGGCCAACAGCCTACAGCCAGGAGTTACCTTTCCTTTCTCTTTTAATAAGGAGTTACTTTTTCTTTCTTTTATGAGAGTTCTTCACTCAGAATCACCACTAGTACAGCTCTGCTTATAGTAGAGATAAAAGAAAAATGGGTGCTAGGGCCTTTAGACATTATTTTTTGAATAAAAGATGAATCTTCCTCTTACTATAACCCTTACCACTGTTAACCTGAACTACAAATTAATGGCAAATCCTTAACTGCCCAAGCAGAAACAAAACCTCCTTTCACTATAAGAATTCAGAAATGTTTAGAAATCAGTGTGGACTGACAAGGTGTATTATCTGGATCACAGGGAGATCAAAGTACCTGAAACTCTTCATATCAACCAAAACCTGAGCTTTGTGCGTGATAACTCCTCATCTTTGGCAGACACATCTTTGAGTCAGCAAATTGCCTTCATTTGATTTTCAAAAAACCTCTCAGGGTTTATCTGCTGAAGAATCCCTTTTTTTATTTAACACAAGGAATTAAGAAGTAATTACATTATGTTTACACATTTATAAATGATGAGTTGCCTTTTGTCAAGGGCTCTGGATCCCTTAATCCTTCCTTAATCTAATCAAACAAATTGGCAATAAATAGAGCACAAAGGGATGTGGCAGCCCAAGGGAGAAATAGCAAGGAAAACAAAGGAAGCTTCAGACTGCTCCTCAAACCAGTGATCAAGTGCAGGCAACAGAAAACCTACAACTCAATTCCAGTGGAAACAGGGAAATAATGGGTATCCTTCCAAGTTTCCATACAAAGGTGTAAGATAGTAAGTCATAGTACGACAATGCATCAAGCTCCAGTATCAGGCAGTGAGACAACTACAAA
Source organism: Sylvia atricapilla (assembly GCF_009819655.1). NCBI lineage: Eukaryota > Metazoa > Chordata > Aves > Passeriformes > Sylviidae > Sylvia > Sylvia atricapilla. Next base: position 110,758,576 of record NC_089140.1, on the reverse strand, counting down.
TTATCTGGACTAAAAAAATGCCTTATTTAAAAAAAATTGTTAAAGGTCTGAGAGCTTATAGCTATCAGTGGAATCTAATTTACTCATCAAGTAGCATTTGGTGGCCCTTTGAAGCCAAGTGTTCAATAAGTGCTGAAAAGTAAAAAAAAATTGTGCCTCAGTAGTGTGTGGAAAAAATAAAAAAGTACAGTGAAATTGTTCAAGTAGCTTCATATGGCAAATGTTTCAATTTGGGCTATTGACATTTTATTGCATAAACCCTTCCATCAGCTTCCTAGCAGGAGGACTTACTAAATGAAATGACACTTTATGCCTTGGAGAAAATACATGAGGACAGATTTTTTTTTCAAGTTACCTTTGAGGTGAAGGATCAAACCGTGGCTTTGGATCAACCTCACAAGCAACACAGCAGGACCCTATCACAGAGTTCACAGAGTTCAAGTTTTCAAGGGAGACCAGGAAAGTGCTATGTCACGAGATGGGTTTCTGTCCTGGAAACAAAGAGCCTAGTTTCCCAAAACCATCAGCCAGAAGCATCAATACTGGGCAAACCCCCACCTCTTTCTGAGCAAGCAGCCTTGACACTGCTAAGGTTGGCATATATTAGCTCCTACCGGGATTGCTACAGCTGGTCAGGCTTTCAGTTTCTTTTTTCCCCCTTCAGTAGAAAGCTTATTTGCCTGGGCCAAAATGGATTTTGACAAGTGCTGCTTCTGAGCTTTTCTATTTGAAACCAAGCTGAGCATGTACTTCACATTTTAGTTTTTTCAGACGTAACTCCTGAGAGAGCAGACCAAGCTAAAACACAACATCTTGTAAATCAGAAAGGTTTATCTTTACTTGGAATTGAGTCAACTACAGTGGTTTAAAGCTGTTTCTTCATTTCACTGCCAGCCACCAGCTTTGAACTTCTTTGTTTAAAGCAAGATATTAAGGAAGGTGCACCTTTCACAGTAACAGTAAAAAATCCAGCAAGAGCAAAAACTGCCAGGCATGTGTTTGGATGGTAGCAGGCAACAGGAACTTTAATCGTCTAACTGATAAGTACTCGCTTTAAAAATTTCCATGAAAAATGAATATAAACATGGTCTCAGTGTTATAATCCTTGATCACGCAAGATTCCCAGAAATGTGATGATGTTTGGCTTTAATGGTAACCATAAAAAAACCAAAAATTTCAAGATTCTCTGATCTGCCTATGCAGACTCTGTTTTAAAACTGTATTTTACTGGTTTGTGATTAGACCTTTCCCTCTAAATCTTGATCTTTGCAATGTGCTTTTATTTCTACCTTAACTCAGATACAGTTTCCCAAACACAAGATAAAAATTCAGCTTTCCAACAACCAGAAACAAAAATCCTTCTTTTGTAATACAACCTCCAAAAGCACTCATTTGAAAGTATATGGCCTCAAAGAAACCCCAAGTGAGATTGAAGGTTTTCCTTCTTAATTAGTTGTTACAAAGTAGAGAAATGTATAACTACTTCATTGATTGTAACACTTCACAAGAAAAACAGAGGGTTTTTGTGTGGAAAAGGAACACATTTCTAAATTAAGAAACATTAAATGGTGAAAATCATTTACAGTCTCCACTTTACCTAGAGTCTAGTAACTAGAGTGCTGAGTCATAAATTAAACTGGTGCTCTGACCTTTAAGGAACAACTGAGATCATAATAAACACGTCTCATATTTTCAGCTGAGTCCAAGTAAAGAGAAGTCTCACAGCTCCTTGAAAAGCCTCCGGAGATGCAGTTTCTTAAAGCACACATAAAATTGATTAGTGTTCACAGTAACTAAAAACACATTAGAGAACAGACATATTAGAGAAAAGAGATGTTAGAGAACAGAGAAGAAAACGGACTCTATTTACTTTGAATTTCCACTCTTTCTCCTCTCATATATGCACGAAGTTAGAAAAGAACTAACACTGAAAATCAACCATGCATGCGAATAATCACTAAAAACATACAAAACAACCTGAGAATAGAGTAGACTAGACAGTACAATAGTTACGTGCTGCCACGCAAGACCTGAATTTAGTTATTGTTTGGGAAACTTTGGGGATTTCTTACCTAGAAACAAGTCATTTTAGCAATGTATGTCTCATGAAGGTATACTTGGGACACAAAAAATTATGAAGACAGAGAAGAGATAGACACACTTTGCTTCAGAAAACTTGTAAATGGGAACTCGTTCCCACTGTATGTCATACTGCTCATTTTCTCCTCTCAGCTACATCTTCCCTCAGCCCAAACAAAACTAAACTTTTTCTCCAGAAGTCCCTCAAACCCACTATGGGCCTTCCACAGTGAGAGTGCTATAATGAGGGCGAGTATATCTGTATACAAGCCTGTGTTCACACATGCCTTTCAACATCTTATCTGTCTACATGAACTTGCACTTCATCTTTACCAGTTCAGTAACCAACATTGTATTTCACTATACAAACATAGTTACATCCGTGTGAGTAGGCAATTTATTCTTAATCATGGTGCACTACAAGCTACAGTCTTCATAAGTATGAGTCAGCTATGCTGCTAAACGTGTTTTATAACAAGGAGGCCTTCTTTCTTGGCTTGGCTAATGTTAAGAGGTTAACACTCACCTGTGTGTCACTAAGCTGTAACAGGTTACAAGCAATTTTCAGTCAAATGGATGTAGATAATTCAGAAAACAAGATAAAAATGCTATCTTGAAACCCTTTCTGTATCCACAAAAAAAATTTCTCAGACAAAATCAGAAGGCTACATGATTTAGCTAAATATATCTATGTGCTGGTTAACCCTAAAAAGGCGAGGGGGGCCAGACCTGCTCCCTGCTCATCTGTGAGCTGGTTCAGTTTGCTAAGCCAGGGAATTAATAATACAGAGCTGGTGAACGGAAACTGCTCCCAAAAGGGTGTGATGTGTGCTGGAGATGGGACAGGCAAAATGGCAAGGACACACACCCCACCCTCCAGGCAGTAGCCAGGGCTTTTGCTCAGGCATGGAGCTAAACAGCACCATAAAAGAATCCAGTTTTAATTAAAAAAAAAAAAAAAAAAAAAAAAAAAAAAAAAAAAAAAGTATCCAAGCAGATGTCACAGCATAAGATGAACATCCACGTAGATCGTTTTAGGTGCTTCTTATTGGCCTTTCCACCTCACTAAGTCACCAGCTAGACTGTAGACTCCCGGGAACACAGGTCATTAAGACAGGAATGATAATAAGTACCAAATACTTCAGGCATTAATAGTAATAACAAGAAACAGAAACAAAACAATAGACATCAATAAACATTCAATATTGCCAGCTCTCTGACTAAATGCAAAACATGTTATTTACGTTATGTAATTGAGTTCTGAAGCACTTTCACTCTTGCTTCTGAATACAAAATTGCAGCCTTCTAAATCTGCAGTTTGAAATGTGTCTCAGTGGCTGTAGCAAGCTCACCAAAAAAGTTCACCATTGTATCACATGTTGAATCATGTGCCAACCCTGGCATGGTATGTAAATGAACTCATTGACCTCTTCGGGTTTTCCCCTTTCTTTTCCCTGATCTTTAATGCGGATATCGAGCTCAGAGGGAGCAGCAGGCAGGAGATTGCGCTGTACTTTCACAATGGGAAAGAAGCCAAAATACAGGCACAATGCCTGGATTCAGCAGTTTCAGGCAAAGGCAGCAGAACTGCATACATCCTCCTCCGGGAAGAACGCTTTCCACCACCACTGTAACAGGAAACCTAGCTAAAAACCAAGGGTGGGCTATCCCCTCATTCACTTTTCACACCCTCCTATTGAAGCTATTCTCTCACAAGAAAGGTTTTCTTTTTAGAGAAGCTTCCAGAATTGCTTAAGAGCAATTTGCTTTGGTTATGATTATTTAATTCTGTAATAATCTGAATATTACATGCCGTGCTTATTGGTCTTTAATACTTTTTATGCTGAAAGATTTTGGTAAAAAAGCCTGTACGTACTCCGAAAATATTAAAGGAAGAAAATGAACATAGCATTAGTCAGTAAAATGTAAGTATATATACTAAAATGTCTCAAAGTTCAGAGTGTATTCATTTTCTGCCTGAAAATGGATCCCACTGACATTGATTTACATGCTTAATTGCAATTTTCTTTATGTTTCACCTACCCTTTCCTTAGTTAGTCTCTCTTTAGCTGCTTACAACACAGACAAATTACTTGGTACAATCTGAAGTTCTCCTCTTTCCTCTCAAATCCAAAACAAATTTCTCTGACTAGTTGGCAGAAAATAAATTTAGATGTGCTCTAAGTTCTCACATTCCATATGAACAAATACATCCATAGGACAAGACTGCACATGCCTCTAGAGGGAGGAAGCACAAGATTCAGAACTCAAGAAGGAGCAGCCAGAAGCATCTCTAAGTCTCAGTATGTGGCTGCTCTGGGAAACTATAGCAGCTTCTGACATAGCTCATTCAAAGGCCTTAAGAAAAGCAGACTTTGACTCTCCCCAGGACCCCCCCCCCCCCCTTTTCTGGCCTTCCCTCAAGTCCAGGCCAGTGTTTAATTAGTATTAATTTTATTGACTAATATTCCAGTAAAACGGAGAATCACTGGGGGTTTTTTTATATCAAGACTCACAACAGATATTTTGCTGAAGATTTTATGGGAAGCCTGTGGCATAAGCCAAATGAAATCAGGAATGTAGAGAATATTTTGAAAACAAAGTCTGCTTTTCCTCATCTAGCAGCCTTTGATTATGATTCTGCCTTACACTACAAGACATCTGAGCACGTGTCAAGAGTCGGCAGAGAAAAGGATGAGATTTTGACCATGTGACTGGCACACAGCCAGCTCTGTGACATGGACTACTATGACACAGTGGCAGAATATGAGGTCACAGCATATGATCCTCCTCTGTTCCTGGACAAACTGTGAAACCAGGAGAGCTTTGGCAGAGTTGAGGTTTCATGCACTGTCATAAATATAGGTTTGCCTAAAGTAACACTCTGGCTCTGTGCTGTCACAGTTAGGTATCCAAGCTGGCTGGCATCTTCCTTCTTGACCCTAAAATCAGATTCACAATATCTTAAGTAGTTTTGAAAAATATTTGCAAGAACATGGAAATTGTCCACTTGCAAGAGTATGTTGTTGAGAAATGTGAGGCTATTGCCTAAAAATCTTTTTTCCAGGCCCCAACTCTTTCTTATCAGTTCAGAAAATGAAAAAAATAATCATGTTTAAGACCAAAGGGACATTCTTCTCTATAGAAATTACTAGTTCTTGGCTGGCAAAGAATAAACTGGCATTTTCTTACTGTTTCTCAAAACAAGGAGAGGGGAAAAAGAAAGGAGAGGATGAATCAAGATAATATTTGCTGATGTTTATATTCTGAAACAAAGGAGAATAATAATCCAAGAGGATATATTACATGACAAAGATGGGAAGTAACTTGCTACATCGCAGAATTATTGGAGCCACATCCCAGCCATAAGACGCACAGATACAAACACAGATTATTTCAAATGAGGTTACTAGTGTTTCACTGTTAGGGAAATAGGGGAAGCAAAGAAGGAAGTAAGAACTAAAAACATTGTTTGTTTTGAAGATACTCTATTTTGACAAGTCTGAGGAAAGGCTGTCAGAAGTGGAAAGTTGTATATCCTGACACTAATGGACTCTATGAATAACTTACAGACAAGATGATTCTGATCATGTTTGTTTTTATATGAGGCAAAAACTCATTTGCTACTCATATTGCTCTAGTTTGAGGTTGCTTCTATGAAAACAAATATGACAATGAAAAACTGCTAAGATTCAGTGAGCTACAGAATGTCCTTCCTGCTCACCCTGGCTCACTTTTCACTTCGAAACGTAAAAGGAATGTCATGCATTTGTAAACTATGTCTGGGAGCAAAGCCTCAAGTATCATGAATAAAAACACTCAAGTTCTACACTATACCAGTAAAAATGCTACGTGACTTCTATTGAAGCACAAGCTCAGATGTTTCTAAATACAGATGGTATCCATCATATGAAGGAAGAACATTAATTATCGCATTTGACATCTTTCTTGGGAACTGCACCCCTCCTCACCGAGCAGAACAAAGTCTCTGGCACACTAGAAGTTGCCAAGACTTTCTGCTTCTCTGTCCTCAATGCAATGCATATTCTCTATGGAAAGAAGAAAACAAGAAAGGGAAAAATTTGTAAAGCAACCCTCTGTTCTGTATGCTACACCAATTGATTTCTCAGCTCAGTTTTAATACTGAATCTTTCTGCAACCATGTTTCCAGGCAATTACATATTGAAATAAATACTGACAAGTCAGTTTTTTACCTGTTTACAATAAATATTTGTTAAAAAGCTACTATTTGCAGATTGGCCATTTGCAGCTTCTGTTCAAAAGAACAAGCTGTAAACAGTGTGCTCACAGGCACCTGACTGGGTCTCACTGACCTGTTGCTCTGTTCTGCTTTTATTTCCTGGCTCTAACCTGGCCATGTAAGGGAACAAGGTAAAAGTCCACATAAACCTGCTCATTTCTCCTGGAAACAAACCTTGGGCTGTACCCTGGGAAATCAAGAATCTGCAATTGCTTTGGTGTGGGTACTTCCTTCTATCCGGGGGATAACTCTATTCTATCATTTCACCAAAATAAAGCCTGAAAGAACCACGAATTATTGATTTAGGGCAATGGGGTAAAGAACCACCATCTCACATTCCATAGCTCACACATACAAGTGTTTTCTAGGTGTCCATGTCACCATAAACTCTGAACTTGTTCCTCTGTATAAAGTTACAGTGCTTAAGACTGGTTTTCCTACTTATCATTCCAAGTATCTGTTTGCTGTACCATCAGGTAATATGGTATGGCAAAAGCTGTCAGATCTTTCCAGAGTAGCCAAGGGAATGAAAACACACCTCTTTTCAAAATTAATACATACCAGCTACAAAGGGAACAATGTCAGTATTTTGGCACAGTTTTAAGGACTCTAGAAGAGAAAGGATGCAGTTAGACAAGGTCTAGAACTTTGACAGGTGTGACAATGGCTACACAGTCACCAGACAGAGCAACACCCAGGTATTTAGAAGCTGAACATCCACGTGGTTTTTTTCTTTTTTTTTTTTTTTTTCTTTTTTTTTTTTTTTTCCTCTCCTTAGTGTTTAAAAAGTAGCTTGTTTTCTGAGTTCTGTTTACAACTGTGCATCTGCGTATGTGTATGACAATAGGAATTCTCAGAGCAAGCCAAACTGAGAAAGATGGATTGGTCTGATGTCTGGTCATTCATGGGTGTGTCCACAGCAGTCCTGCGGTTCAGATCACTGGTGTGTTTCTGTGGCAAATCTCTCCATCTTCCCTCAGCTTCGGTTTGGATTGTGGAGCAGCCTTCTGAGCTCACATGATGGATTCTTTTCACATGAAACTAGACCTGAAGATGTGCTCCAACTGCTAAAAGGCATTCGGGCCACGTAACCAGCTTACAGCCTGTCTGGAATAAAGGCCCACAATGCCTACAGCAGGACCAAATCTCCCACACCGGCTTCTACTCCACAAAGCTGTTCCTGCCACGCTATTTGACAGTACAGACATGCCTGTGTCAAAAGCTATGCTCCTGTTCCTTGCAAACTTTGTCTTCTATATGCACAATCCTACCTGCATCCTTTGATAACTTCATTTCAGATAGACATATTACTGGGGAAGGCCATGAAAGCAGAAAGACAAATTTTCCCAGCTGTACAGCAGCACAGATGTTTTGAAAATTTGATTCCCCAGCCTGGAGAATCAGTGGCACAAGAAGGAAATCACCAAATGATGCTGTTCACAGTACACAGCAGTGGAAGGCACAGGGATGATCAGACTTTGGGATGCACTGAGGCTCCACATCCCCAATACTCTTGTTGTGAATATATGTAAATATATGTAAATGAGTTAATAATGAAGCCCTCGGTCTGCAACCTGCAATGCTGGTACAGGTCTTCTTGGCAGCTGCACATATACTAATTTTTTGACATATTGATTACTGGGGATGTATCACATACAGCAGATGCAACATTTGAATCACTGCTGCTTTGCAAGAGGCAAACCTCGATTTATTTTAAGTTTTAACTGATAGTTTGTGACACAGCTTCTAATTTCGATTACACCATGGAATCATTATGGTAATCAAAAATAAATACCGGAAAAAGCTTAAAACTCAAATACAAGACATAAAAACCAGGAGAACTGGAAAAGATGACTGAAGAGGCTTAGTAGCAGTAAAGATGAGACTCAGAAACTTGCAGACCCTCATAAGGTAATGGTAAGCTATTTTCCCTTAACCATCTCTTCTCTCTTTCTATCCTCAATTTCCCTGGATTATTTACTGGTTCAAACAAAATGTGACTTATTTCTACCTACTGCTTCAAACTGTACATAAGTACATTCTCAAAATTTACTATTCACATCTTTAGACATACACATACATGTCTACTGCGTGTATTCTTTAAAATTTCTCACAAAGGGTTCCTCTAACCTTTACCAAAACAATTAGATTTACTTAATTGCACTACTTAGGATACTCAAATTCTGACTACTAATTTTTAGGAAGTCTTATTTTTTACCACCGGAATCACATCTTACCTAGAAATCAATGTATGACCCACCCTACCCAGCAAAAAGTAAAGTACGACAGAGTGCATTTCTTGAAATGAATTGTTCTGAACACCAACAGAGACTAATGGACAAACAGTGCAAAAGACAATTAATGCTAATGCAACCACTTAAAAGATGATGAGCAGCTGACTACTCAAGATTTGCCATTAATATGTCTTTTTTGCTGTTTTTTGGGCACTCACTATAGCCTAGAAAAAGAAATATGTTGTCATGGTGACCCTAAGTGAAGTTACAAGAAGGGTGTAAGAGAAATTCCACAAGATCAAAAGGACAAAACTATTTAAGACAGTGACACAGTAACAAAAAGTAGTATGGCAACTGAAACACAGACATGAATTGCTCAGATTTCACCCAGCTACCAAGACTGTAGAGCAACTAGCAGCAAACAGTGGAGGCACCAAGAACAGGGTGCATTAGGAGACAAAGATTCGTGAGAAAGCACAAGCTTACACTGCCACAAGCAGCAAGCTCTTTGCAGGACATGTCTGTATTAGAAACAGGAACCAGACTGTGTAGCATAATATTACTAGAAAGGACTAGGGCAGATTCAATTACAAAAAGCTGACCGTAAAATGAGATGTTCTCACTACACTGATACATGTCGTACCAAGACGTTCCCTGGAAAGCTGGACAACATTCATGCATAACTAATTTTTTTTTTATAAGTTTGGGGACAGAATCTTCACAAAAAGGTACGTTCTGTCCCTCATCCAAGCTAGAATATAGGGTCAAGCAGCTGAGGGTTGTAGAACAGGTTATCTGAAGTCAGGCAATCCAGTTGAGGCATGTCCACCCAGGTCAGATGACACATCAATCTAAAAGGGGGCACATGCAAGGCTGTTAGTTCATGGCTCTTGTCCTGAATTTACTGACAGGTGGCTAGAAATAATGTATGACCTATATTATTTTCCCAGTGTAGTGGTGGGTGCCAGGACACAACTCTCTTAAAAGAGATTATGCAGCTGCTATAAAGTCTTGGAAGGAACTGGCAGGTTTGGGTAGGAAAAGAAGCTTTCTCTTAGAGGTGGGTAGCTGGCAAGGTTAGAGTGATTAATAAAAGTGGATTTGATTGCGAAATTTTGTCATAGATGTGCAGCCTACAATTCTTTCACCAGCAGCTCACGTGCACACACTGAATTTACTTTAAAATGACTAAGACTGGGACTTTTGCACAGTGATGAGCTAATAAATGAGTACATCATGGAAACAGCTTTGCCCAATGTTCCTTTACTTCCTGCATAGAACTATCCTTTTCCTTTTTGTTGTTATCAGATGAGGACCCTCCTGGACAGGTAATATCACTCAGTCTAAGGGCAAAAACTAAGGAGAGCAGTTAAACACTGTCCACGAACAACTTCAGGGAAGCTGTGCACCAGTTATTCTCAAGCCAGACACTGCACGGCTGCTGTAAGAGGTGTGGGTTCATTGTTTTTTTTCTTCATATTTGCAAAATGTGATGCCCTTTGCTACAGGTTCAAAAATTATTAGCACTGTGGTTAGAAGCAGTCTGCAGATTATTTGTAGAATCACAGTTCTCTATCAAGGTGTAAAAAAAGGGCAGCAAACAGCTCTACAGACAGAGGTACAGAGCTGTGAATGAAGAACAGCTGACAGCAAATTTTAGAAATTAGAAGCAAAAGATCTTATACGGATTTTTGTTTCATTTATGATATTCTCTGGGACAGTGTATACATTGGAGATCATCCCAAAAAACTCCTACTTGTTCAACAGAAAAACAATACACACCTCCAAGAATACATTAAAAAATGTACTGACTGGGGGAGAGGCTGGGGGTGGAGGAGGGAGAAGAAAAGAATTTTGCCCTTACAATCTAATCACCAAAATTGTATTTTGAGTGGTGGTACAGCCTCAAAGGACTCCTCCCTCAATCCTGTTCCTGGCAGAAGTCAGCAGAAAACACTTTGGGGCATTTTCTGTTCAGAAAGAAAAAAAAAAACCAAAAAGGCATAGCACATTACTTGTGAAATGATTGCTAAAAAACAAAGGAGGATGAAACACAAGCACCAAGCTTTTACAATGATCTTGTAACAGCAGCAAATATCTGGCTACATTTCAGCTCCAACAATTGGAGCTGCAGTCCCACCTCGGCAGAAATGAAAAATACATGCAAGTAAGTGCCAACCAAGTTTCAGTCTCAAATACTTCAGTATTTCCTACCCTGAAGGACATTTTGAACTGCAGTGGTGGTAAAAGTCTTCCTGCATGAAATCCTTAAGGCTCCTTTACAACAACCCATTTACTAAGGAAACAGAGAAGTGTCTGTATTTTAGCAAAACAACCTGTTTTCCAAGTTCTAAAAATAGAAAAGAAAAAAAAAATTAAAAGTGTCTGTCATTTTGAAACCACTCACAAGCATTTCATCCTAAGCAACACAGCCTCCCCCCTTGCTAAAAATAAAACAGTACATTACAGCAACATTTTTTGCTGGCTTCAGCCAAGGATTTGAAAAACCTCCCCTCAGCCCAGACAGGCCGTAAGCTATGAGTCAGCACTTCTCAGCATTTCTGGAAATTCCTCAGCAGAGCATCCACCCTGTAGCAGGAAGCTGCTGCTCACTTCAGTCGGTACCAGGAAATGGATGGGAGCTCATGGGCCTCACCTGACCGGGGCACAGAGCTCAAGGAAACTTCCCCAAAACTACCAAACGTTCCCCATCCCACCAGCTTCCTGCAACACCACCAAACACACTCCCTGCAAATAAGCTTGGTAACTCCACCCCAATATAACTTTGTGCAGTGTCAAGGAACAGGAAAATATAGGATGAATTAAGGGAAAAAAAACAACCCATCATGCTGGACAAGGGCAAGTCTCTCTGGAGCAATTTTAATGGTATGGCCTCTCCCAGCCTTAATCCAGAGGCAGCTCAGCTCCACCAGCCCTTGACAGGATCTGTGCCCTGCCCGAGGAAGTCTGAATTGATACAAAACAGCCATGCCCCACCACGTAAAGAGCAGGTTCCTGGTGCTTACAGAGAAGACAATTCTTTCCCCTTTCAAGTGGGTAAACAAGGAACAGGTTCAGGGCATTGCCACTCTTGTGAATTGAAGGGACACACGGCACAGCTCGGTCTCTTCCTCCAACAGTCCTTGCTTCACATAGAAAATCTTATGATCTGCATACAACAGAGCCCAAGGATGGGAGGAGGATCCATGCCTGTCTGGAGGATACCCCAAATCTGCCTGTGCCTGTACAGGCTATGGTGCTTCAGGTATCTCATCCCCACTGAGACACAAACCAGAAGTCCCCATGGAAGCTCTTGGTGCTCAGTATTCCCAAATGAGCAGCACTGCCAAGGTGGAGACACTGCTCTTGAAATGGAGATATAACATACACTTGGGTCCATCTAAGGATACAAAGCAGCTATTTCACAAGCACTGCCTATGCTGAAAGAAATTCCTCCTTTACTCACCTCGGACTGAGTATCTACTCTTGTTTTGCTTTAAACGCAGGCTTTGACAGGGACTTTAAAGAGAGAGAGTTAAGGGAATAGGAAGTACTTTGTGAACAGCAATAATTGCATGTTCTGACCTCTCCAGCTTACATCATGCGCGTTATCCAACAACCACAAATCAAGAAGGAAACCAAATTTTGAGACAATAATTTTCAGCACAACATCTATGTTAAAACTAACAGAACAAGACAAAGGTTGACGTTTCCCTGCCTGTTTCTTGCTTTCATATATGTGGCTATACTCCCATAAAAATCCTGTCTTTTTTTTTTTTTTTAATGGATATTCGTATAAAGGAAGCTGCCTGAAGTTGGGTTAAAAAAAAAAAAATGTTTTTCTCAACTGTTTTTTAATACGGAGCAATGAGATTAAAGCAAGGCAGACAGCCAAATACCTCAGCCATCACAGTCATTAATAAACGCGTTTAACATTCGTGCAGCTTTCGAATGCAGAACATCTGGTTCCAATTCCCAATCTGGCTTTTAATAAAAGTTCCTCCCCCACAATACTTTTATTATAAAGTGTTCTTTTCCTCTGCGCGCTCTCAACGCCACCCCCCACCTTTTTTTTTTTTTTTTTTCTTTCTTTTTGGAAGCGGCTGTTCCTTCCTTCTTGCTGGAAGCCACCTGACCACTGCCAGGAAGAGGAATGCAAAACATTCCCAGGAGCAGCTCCTGACGTCAGGAAGGCAGCATTCCTCCTCCTCCTCCTCCTCCTCTCACCGCGGCCGGGCCTGGAAAGTCCAGGGCTGGTCCCCGCCGGCTCGTGCCCCACTCCCAGGATTTTCCTGCTCTCCCTACAAAGCCTGAGCCAGAATACACCTGGCATGGGGCGACGCTGGGGCTCACGCTGCGCCAGAGCCACTCCATCCCTATCTACCCCTGTATCCCGTGTATCCCCCTAAAACAGGGGTCTGTGCTTCGGATAAACTTCAGCCCCCCGTAGGCTTAAATCAGCTTAGGCGCTGACTTTGGCGACTCTTTCCCTTTACTTCTGATTTCTTCACTCGAAGGCAGGCGGCAGAAGGGTGCCAAGGAAAACAGGGACACGCTGCTGCAGGGTGGGTTGTTTTTTCCCTCTTAAGACATTCACGAGAGACATGACATGATACCAAGGCAGGCAGCCTGTATCCAACACGGATCTTCTCCGTTTCCTTCTTTCTTCATTCAAAATCTACCCTCTAACAAATCACAGAGTGCTGTGATTTCAATCACAGCAATTGAATTGCTGTGATTGAATCTTTTCAATTTCAAAAGATTTCAATCCTTTGCCTCTCTAATTTCAGTTATGAGAATACATTATCAAATGGTATTATTTTACTCTTTTATTATTTTACTTATTATTATACTTACTATTATTATTTTATGCTTGAACTAACTGGTAGCTAAAACTAAACAAAAGAGATTCCAGGTTGAGCTGCAGACTTTCAGTTGAGTTTACTCCTTTCAATAGCATTCAGTCCACTTAGTCTGATATTTCTGGGACATATATTTTAAAAATTCTGTAAAATGTTTTTGCCTGGAAAAAAAGAATCTCTGCATATTTTAGTCAACCACTGTATCAAAGACAGTGTAAAAAAACCCAACCCTGTAGGTGCTACCAGATCCACGAAAAAACTGAGAGTATCCTAATTCCACCATGCCATGGGAGCAGGATGGTAGGCTAGGAAATATGGGGGAGGGGAAAGTATGGAAATACCTTCATTTCTAGAGGATGCAAAGAAAGAGCTCTTCAATAAACACCTTTCCATTTTACGTCTCTAATTGTTTACAGGAAATGTAAAATACATCATTTCACCACTCCAAAACCAACAAAATCCTAATGTGTAGATGTTAGTTTAATCATCGTTTTCCAAGGAATACAAAGCAAGCCAAAACTCATCCTAAATAGCTAAGGCGTATGACTGGTGGTAGTAAAATGTTCACATATATCACTTTCACCCCAAATATTTACATAATAAATACTAATTTCTCAATGTTGACTGACCACAATGAAAAAATAAAGATCTGGAAAGACTAAGCAAGACAGTTGCATTACTTGCAATAATAATTATAATTAATCAGCTGTTGGAGTTATATTGTCTGTGCAGCTGCAGTTCTACACATGAAGATCCAGATGAGTCCAAAACTTGCAGGCCATCTCTCAGTCTCCTTTCCTCAGCTTCTCGCCCCATTTGAGGCAATTTAAGAAACAAAAACATGTTTGGGTTTTCTTCTAGTGTAAGGACTTGTTACTAAAAGGTCAAACAAGTGTCTGCCCTCTGACCAACCTCACGCCACCTACAACTTTTTCAGGGAAACTTGCTTCCTGAAGAACCACAGGCTAAGTAAACACACTTCTTCCCTGGTAAGAACATTCTCCAAGTGTTCTTGCCTTTGTTATACCAGCTGGCCACAGCTGACCAGTTAGAAAAACCAAAACCATCTTTCTTGCACTCTTCTCCAGAGGTCATGCATATTCCAGTGACCAAGAAATCAGTATTGTTCAGAAAGTTGAAAACGAGACTCATTCATTTTCTTTCACAAAACTTGATAGGGCCCTGAAAAATCATCAGCCAGCTGAAAAAACAGCTGATCTGTACTTTAATATATACACCTAAAAACTTTAACTGAAGTTCACTTTTGTCAACAGCCAGCCATCAGTATACATGAATATTAAAAATAAAACCTTTTTTTGTATTTTGCAACAAAGTGAGAAAAAAGTACATGACATTTCTAACACTAAAAAACAGAACTAAGAAGAAACATAACAAAAATATTATATTACCTAAAAAAAGTAGTAGCTCAACAGAACTGATCAATTTCCTAAGCTTAATAGCAAAAAAAAGTGAAATATGTCCTTAGTACCTTCTGAAATTAAGCCAAGCTAAGGTAGCCTGTAACCACTGAAGAATACTATTTATAGTGCTTAACATTTTTCTCCGTTTTCTATTTTTTATTTTCTACATGTAAAGCTAGATATACACAGAGGTCTTCTTCAGCTACATATTAGGAATTTCAAAATTTTCTCTTTTTTCTTTCTTCCGATCATTTTTTAAAATTTCATCTTATCAAAATGTAAATACATGCAAATCAATACCAGGTCACTTCTGAAAAGGAGACTTCAGAACTTCTGAAAGATGAACTTTTAAAAATGATTGACAATTTAATCCCTAGTATTGAAGTTTGGATGGAGATTAGAACAGGCACAGCATACAGAAATGATGAGAACTGGGGTGTGTTCTCACCTTCCCTGAAGATTAAAATCATTCTCTTCTCCTGTGTTTTAGCTGTTTATTCATTCTATTATTCTTTTATCACCAGAAATAACATTGGGATGTCAAAAGCATGAACAAAGTCACAGCAAGGACTTCCTTCTATGCATGGTACACAGAATTAAGCTTCAGGTGTGTTTTCAAGAGGCTGCTTCACGAACCTGTGATTCACAAGCCTTGCCCTGGGCATACATTGCCATTCAGTCATGACAACTTTCTCTTGTCAAAATCTGGCAAGTGCTTTAATCTTCGCAGATGAAATGGACACTAGATTGCAAATTCAGGCCCAGAATACTACAAATACTTGAAAGATTCGTTTTCAGCAAAAACCTACATCAAGTGACATATTTGCTGTGGCAGAACCACAGCAGTTCACTTGAGTTTTAGAGGCAGAAGCCACTTTCTTTAACTTACAGAGTAAGTTAAATTCATGAGTAACAAGGTTTAGAAAACAATGGGTGCAGAGGAACAAAGATCAGAAAATTGAGTAATACCCAGAGATCAGTAAGAAAAATAAACCAATTCTCTTTTCCTGGTTACTTTTCTATATCTTTCTCACTTAGATGGCCATTTGAGCGGATAGATTTTCTTCCAAGTCTAAAATTTCAATTGATATCAGTGTGCCCTGTGACACCTGAAATACTCTTAACTGCAAAGCATCAGAAGAATGGGGAAAAAACCCACCCTAATTTCACAGGTTCGCTTTTACATGTGGCAAGCGAAGCAGCCCAGACTCCAGGCGCTGATGATGCACAGCCCCACCTACAGAGGGCTAAGCCAAGAGCCTCCTGAGAACCAAACTCGCCCTGAGGTTTTGGAAGGCCGCTCTGGGAGAAGGTGCGAGTTTCTTCACAGCTCCTCACCTTTGCACACAACCTATACAAATTCTGTTTTGAAGCCTGCTCTTCTCCCTGGTTTTTCTTCTCACGCATCTCTGTTTTCTGCTTCTGGCAGGGCCTGGCAGTGGAAGTGCTGAACAACAGCAGTGGATCCAGCCCCATTGCTGACTCAGATATGAGAGCCTGTGCTCATCAGATTTTGCTGCTGCATTCCAGATTTTGGTACTCAAAAAAATTCAGATGCCTATCTAAACTAAACTTCCTGAGGGTGAACTATCCCTAGCGCTAAGACACTTTGAAGGTCGATATGCACTTGAGCAGGAGACAGCACGCCAACTTGCCCTTAAAGCAGGGCCTACCTAAAGAACTTCAGCTCTGTCTGCCTGGGTAAATTACCCAGTTAATTGTCTTGGCATTCATATTTACATTTAAAAAAAAAAAAAAAAAAAAAAAAAAGATAAGCAGAGATGAGGTCAAATCACTATGCTGTCCCATTAAAACCTTTGTTTTAGGCAAATGGACTTCAGAAAACTTCTTTTGTCATGTAAAATGGAACCATATGCACATAACTTTGTAGAGTCATTTTTATGTTAGGTTTATTAATATAATTTTGTTACTAAGGTGTTTACCATTTTAGGCTCCTAATAACTATGAGGGCTTGTTAACAATACTCTGAATTCAATATTTTCCTTTGGTTTGAAAACCAAATTTTAAATGTTTGTTTCCATACTTTATATTGTGCATAGCATCTACTTCCTTTAACATGAAAGTAAATGATCACAAAGCCTTTCACTCAGACAAATTATTATTACAATATTGTGAGACTGCATTACTCAGCAGTGTCTAAAGAAATTCCCAAGGTGAAATATCTCACTTTATTCTTAAAGCAATAAGACTATTATTACAAAAAGAAATAATTACAAAAATTACAGTGCTAACAACCCACCATATCTCAAATTCTCCTGTTTGGAGTTGGAGATTATTTTTTCCAGTTTGAATTTTGAAACTGAAAATTCTCCCACATAGCACAGCAAAACAGAAAGCTTTTGCTGGCTTGGCATCTGATTTGGAGAGACAGAATGTAGCAGTTTCTGCCAGACTAACTGCTCAAAATCGCAACTAGTTTCTGAAAGT
This sequence comes from Sylvia atricapilla, assembly GCF_009819655.1. Classification (NCBI taxonomy): domain Eukaryota; kingdom Metazoa; phylum Chordata; class Aves; order Passeriformes; family Sylviidae; genus Sylvia; species Sylvia atricapilla. Next base: position 110,741,271 of record NC_089140.1, on the reverse strand, counting down.
CTTCCTTTACTTTTTTTTTTTTTACAACTAAGGAGTGATTATCCATGCTTCTCCTGGGCTGCTGGGCCATTTGTACAATAGTGAACAGATTTTGATACCCAGTAAACAATCTTTGTTTAACAGGGACCAAAACAATTCTGGAGACCTTCAGTGTCTATTGAGTGCAGGGAGTAGCATGTCCAATATATGAGTCAGGAAGAAGATACACACACACACAACTTCGCAGTCTCCGAAGTTGTACAGCATTAGTTACCTTAGCTCTGCCTTCCTATCTTAGGAAAAACAAGTAACTAGACACGAAGTCCAACAAAAATTGTCATCTGTGTTGCAAATAAAGTTAAGGAGGAAGGTGGAGGATTACAAAGTAATGTCATCCTATTTGCTCTTTGCTTACCGTAAAGTACACCAAGAATATTTAATATTTTTTCCCCACTTGACCTCCTAAATAGTTTAAATCTATTACATCTTGTCAGAAAGGCTTGGTAAGGAACACAGGATGAGAGGTTAACCCAGCGATTAAATATGTTGAAAGGTTCCATGATAATTTAAAATCAATGATCTATTTACCAGCACAGCATCAAGACAGTCAAGAGGAAAGGAACGGGATAACATAAACCAAGAACGTTCTCGTACTTTCCCTCAAGGGTCAAGAATTAGCATTAGGCAGGAAAAGTGTTAAAAATCACAAGACATAAAAGTCTTTGAGAGAATCATTTGAAGAAGTTGGGAAGGGAAGGGAAGGGAAGGGAAGGGAAGGGAAGGGAAGGGAAGGGAAGGGAAGGGAAGGGAAGGGAAGGGAACCTGGAACAGGTCTGGTAAGCTTTCAACAGGTTAAAAGCCTGTCACAGCCAGGAGGTAGCTCTTAACATGACTGTGGCATGCAGGGAAGTTCTGTCTCTCCCCTGGTAAGCTCAATTCGAAGCAAAGTTTGTAAACATCCCGGGGGAGTGGGCAGAAAACGACATCGGGTTTCAGAAACATTTACAAGTGTTTTGCAGAAATGAAACTTCACTTAAAGAGCTCAGTTTCGCTCTCCCGGGTGGAGGATGGGTGTCGGTCTGCAAGTTCCGAGGCAGCCAGCACGGAGAAGCGTTGCGGGGAACAAAGCTGTGTGAGCAGCGCCGTGCCTGCCTCACGAGCATCCCCCACATCCCGCACGGAGAGCGCACCGAGCTATTGCAAGTTGTGCAGAAGTGATGGCGCACAAACCCGAACAAATCCCCCTGCTGCAGGCTCTTATTTCACGGACGTGGAGCTTTGACGCCAGAGAAAGCTGTGGACAAACACGCGCTGCGGCTGCCTCGGTGAGATCAGCTTTTCCCGGGCTCCTGCTGACAACATTGCCACCTTCTGCAGCCGCCGGGAAGGGCACGGACCCGCGGCCGGGGGGCTCGGGCAGCCTCCCACCGCCCCGGGAATCGCCGCGGAGATGCTGTTTATGGGGGTGCTTTCCCACCACTGCCCTTCGAAACCACGCTGATAACTCAGAATCGTTTATTTCCCGTGAGTGAGTCGGTGCAGAGCGCAGCACAGTGCCCAGACCGGGCGCGGCGCGGCGGAGCGCACACACGGACGGGCGATGCCACAAAGGGACCGCGCTCCGCACCACATGTACAACGTGCTAGTGAAGGCATCGCCAGCGTGACTGCTCGTGTCACTTCCAAAACAGCCGAGGAAGCTGAGGAAAGTCAAAGCAGAAGCTAAAGGGAGGCAAATGTCGATGTCTCCCCTGCCCGGACCTGAGGGCATCTCATTCCAGACTCCAGCCCTCAAGCACTGGACTGCCGTCGTGCCCAGCTTCAGTGAAAGGGACAACAAAACACATGCACTACCCTGGCTTCTACATCCTTATAATGTCAGTATATGCATTTCAACACGAACTTTAACGTATAACCTCATCATCTGATGAGGTTATACGTTAAAGGCTGTATTTTGTCTTGCTAGCTTGGAGGGAAGTGTTTTCCTCCAAACCATCCACAGTTCATGTGTAGTTAATAAAGCAGTAGCATTATGATAGCAGTTAAAATACAGCTAATAACAAATCCAATATATTAACCAATACATCTAGTGCACATTCTGGATGGAAAACGGCTTTAGTTAGTCATAGCCAAAATACACCAATGGAGCTGTCAATGTGGGATAAGTACTTTCCAACAAAAGCTTCAAAAAAAAAAAAAAAATCAACACGGCAACCCAAGCAATATCTATATTAATTAAGAAAATGGGTGTTCAGAATTTAATAAGTAGAGAAGGGCTTTGTATGCAAGACTACATGTATTTCCAGATTTCAGACCTTTCCTAGGAAGGCAGTCTTCAATATGTAAAGCTTTGCCAAAGAACAAGATTCATGATCAAAGGTTAAGAACCCCAACCAATTAACTGGAACACACAGGAAAAGAATATTTTTATATGTAGTCTAATCTAAAGAAAAAAAAATAGATGCAAAACTTTCTCCTTCCCTCCTCCAAAAAAGGTGCAATTTGTATTTGGGTTGTGGAAATAACTTCTCCTTCTTGTTTTCTTCTCTAGCTGTATTTAGGACAGTTTCAGGGTAACCAGTAAACCTAATAGGATTCCATTCCTTCCTAAGTAAGCATCAGTCCTCAAAAATCAAGAAATTGCAGCTGTATCTGAAGTGACCTACAATAAAAGGCAATTCTGAAGACTTAGGGTGGACTGTTCTAGAAGCTGATCGTGTAGTATGTTGAAGTTTGTTTTTAAAATGGGTTTGCCTTTGAGTATAGCTACAAACCCAGGTCCCTGCTATACAGCAAGATTCAAAAGCAAACTCCTCAGGTCAAATACCGCCCAGCAAAATTAAGACAATCACCTTATGCAGAACTCCTCAAACTGTAAACCACAGGAGGCTGCGAAAAGATAAAGAAAATACTGGGCAACTTACTTGGCTTTGTGTGAGAGATAGAAGGTAAGAAATATTTGGAAATATAATAAAGAGCAGTCCTATATTGTATAAAATGTCTTCAAATAATTTGAAGAATGATTACTGTACCTATATACTGTAAATCTGAGCTCCTTGAAGCCTAAAACCCCTGTAAGTTCCAGTGACAGCCCATATCAATAAAATTTATCTCTTCCTCAATCTGTACATTCACAATGCATAAAACAGTACCAGCCTTATTAAATTAATATTTATGACAAGCTCAGTGAACCAGAAGACAAGCAGTATTTGCTAAGGCACAAATGTAATGTACAAATCTCACATAGTTGCATTGCCCATGCTTCTCAAAACTGAACCTCAGCTTGGAGGAGAAATTTGTTTTCGGGAAACACAAAAGACAGACGTGCTGTGCCATGCTGGGAAGATAAACGAAAACACAAAAACAACCAATGTAATTTATGGTTTTATACTGAACCTTAAGTGTTCTCAAGTTCAGTTCTTTCAGTGTGTGCATGCAGCACTGTAAATATTCTGCCAGGGTTTTTTTGGGAGTAGCTATGATCCTCAGTGTCTGTCCCAACAATACCACAGAGTACCTCAGGATATTTCTTCACAGCCTCAATTCACGTTTCAAGGGATTAGCTGGAGATGCTGACAGACTTGAGTTTACAGTAACAGACGTGCTGTGAACAGCAGCAGTGTCAAGGTGGACACTGACAGTCCTGTTTTTTTATGACAGCCAAGGACCTTAGACTGACTATGGACACTGACTCCCAGGAAGACCACGCAGAAGTCCACCATAGTGATCTGCTCAACAACAAACATGTGCTGCTTATTGACAAAAACGAAAAACCAAGACTTGAAAAGGGGAAGATAACCGTCAAAACAAAAAATATCCACAGAAATGTTCAGGGCCTCTTTATTTTTAACTCTTTCTTTAACTCTTTTACCAAGGAGAGAGAAAACAGGTAATGTTTCAGAAGTCAAAGAGGTTAAAGAAAGAGCAAAAAATCCACCAAAACAAAAAAACCCCATACACACAAAAGCCTCCCCCCTTCCCACATACTGCCAAGTAATGATTTTTTTTGGAGCCACATCAGTGATTTGGCTTTCCAAACACAAATTCCCCAAAGGTAAAATTAGTGGTTGTACAGGACTTCTAATGCTCTAAATATTGTTCCCATACTTCTGATTGGAGAAACTTGGTGTTCCAGAAGGCTGTACTGGGGCAGTAACTAGAGGAAGTACTTTTTCAAGACATCTCAGGACACTGTCAAAGAAGCCTACCAGTCAGGGAGAAGTAATACATTGCAATCTGCACAGTGAATGTTGACTCAGAAGACTGGTAGGAAGAGAAGCTTCATCAAACACACAAAAGGCTACATGGAATGTTTCACAGCTGAAGTGTTTCATATACCAAAGTACATTCTTCTGCCAAAAATACATAAAACCATGGATTTTTTTTTCCACAAGCTTTTACTGAAAGAGAAGTAATCTGCCTGGCAGAAGTAACAGTAAAATTTGCTCTCCCATGCTCCCCCCTCCCCAGGATAGCTGAGATGTTTTAAATACTGTATTTTGGGTAGCAACACTCCAAATCTTTCAAATACTTGAAAGCAACATTCCCCTTTTGAAATACTTAGGGCTTTAATTACTGTTTCTGCTAGAAGTACAGTAATTAACTGTTGCTTGCCTACACTTAAATATGACTTTCAGGAGAAGGAATCTGACAAAGCATACCTTGATATTATGGTGTATTGTAGGGAATGACCACACAGGATAATTTGGCAAACTCACACTTTATCCATCTCTTTGCCCACACAAAATTGCCCAAGGACACAAACATCCTTAGCACAAAAATCCAGCACATATCCAGAAAATATCCAGTGTATTCAAACCCTAACCTAACCACACACAGAACTGCATGGAAAAGTCTTACTCCAAATACACACCTACCATTACAGTACACCTGATTACAGTACCATTACAAATCACACCTGATAAATAAAGAGAATGGCACTTGTCCTGAAAATTGCCCCTCCACAGTGAGCTATGGAAATACATTTTATTTCACAAAGTGAAAGTGCTGAACAGCAATCCAACAAGCAGAAATGATAATTTTTTCAAACTGTAATTTTTTTTTTAAAAGATTAGCTGATTTCCAACAATCTTAAACATTTAAAGAAACCCATTCACAAAGTCAAAACTTGCTCTTCAGTGGTTAAACTACTGAAGGAATTTTGGCACATAGTCTTTTTACAAATTAAGTATTGTTTTACACGTCCCAAATCTGTTAGTCATAAACATTAGCAGAGGAATACAAATCACAACTTTTTAATAACCCTGCAGTAATTCTGAACTTGTTCATCTGAACTTATTTAGCCTGTTTTTCCTTCATGACTGGATAAAGCAGACTGCAGTGCCAGGTCTTGGCTCCATCAGTTGCTCATTAAACAAGATCTGGAATTTAGCATTGGATTGAATACACATGGGAACTCATGTGAAGCTGCTCATATATCATTGATAGCTCTGTTGCTAACACAGAGTTTATCCAAGACGGTACATTTTTCGTTGGCTTGAACAAAGCTGTTCACCATCCTCTGTTTTTGACGTCAGTGGACAACTACCCACTAACAGTATCTGTCACTACAAAATGCTTGGAATTTCCTCACTTATAAAAGCTGGAAAGTTTCAAGTACAGACCTTTCATTAAAAAACAAAACAAAACAAAACAAAACATTATTAGATTTTTCAGGATAAGATTATTTTGTGAATATTAGGAGAAGACATTTTCATTCTCACTGGATATTTTTTCCAGTAGTTTTTCAGACATAAACAACATCACTGACTGTAAGGAATGGATGTTTAGAAAAAATTTTCCTATTCTGTTGCTAAAAGCTGTGGACTCAAATGTATGCTAATTCCTCAACATGGCAGCACCACAGTGAGGTGCTTCAGATTTTTCCCATTAACCAGACGCTACAGTTATGCCAGTAAGATCTAAGTTGGATGGTATCTATTATTTAGAAGAAGTGTAGAAAAACACAACCCAAGCATAAACCAGGCTGTTCACATCCCTTGCCTCTTTTTCTACAACTCCTTTATTCTTACAAGCCTGTACTGGAAAAAGTCATCCAGGTGGAGACTCTCCCCAGAGCACAGAATGATCTCCTGAGAACAACATGCAGTGCTCCTTTCAGGTGAGCTTTGTGCAGGCTGCGGGGGTGTGAGGCGGGAGCACAACAACTGACTGGATGTGCCCAGTTCAGACACACATCTGGTCAGGGAGACCAGAGGTATTCTACCCTGATGGAGCCTTCTGTGCTGCCAACAACGCGTTTCAGCCTTGATCTGAAAACCAAGCTGCTGCTTTGCAAACACACCGCTCGCTTCTGACCCCTCTGATTTGGCCGAAAGCAAACAATTGTATCAACAAACCCCCGCACCTCATTGGTACAATACAGTGGAAATTCCCCTTTTTCAGCATGTCAAGATACCATCAGCTATTAGTCCCGAGACAGGCAGCCGTGTTTAAAAATCCAGTTTTAATCTTCTACAGAACTCCATATCTACTGTCTTGAGGCTCCCGTCTTCCTGTGTTTCCATTCTTTTCTCCATGGAAACCCCTTTTATAGAGCAGGTTTTTCATCTTTGTTTTTCAGGATACTCATGTTTTCTATACGGCATTTGTATAGCGCATTTATCCATGCCACACTTGTAAAAATAAGCATGTCAGTCTCACTGTAAAAGTGTGATCATGTTACTGTGTTTATTAGACATAGCCCACATCCGAAATACCAGATATCTGTTGCTTCAGGTGGTTGTGGCAGATCACAGAAATTACATAAATGACTTATTCTCTTTTTGGAATGAAAGCTCTGTAATTCTGTGTTTTTCCAATTATGTCACCCACCTATGAAGGAACACCACTATTCATTGATTAGATTATTTAGATTACTAAGAAATCGTGCTGTTTTGATTTTCTACATGCAAAGTAGACAAACTCGAATAATATTAATTGCTTAATCTCTTTACTTCTTGAGATATAAAACAGCATATGCCTGAGCAGCTCTACAGATAAAATTTTCACCCTTTCTATGAGAGGATGGACAAAAGAAAAATAATTTATTTTTTGAAAGGAAAAAGGAGAAAAATCTAAGGACTACTATGTCAAGAAAAGAAAAAGAAAAGAAGCATTGAAGAAATGACATTAAAAGCTTGCTAGGAAGCAATTTCAGTTCATAGAAAATATGTGTATTTCTGTTCTCAAAAGACAAATCACCTCTGAAGTGATTGCACTAGCAAAAGCATATCTTAACAAAACAAACCAAAAAAATTCTTGCAAAAAACCTGCTGCTGCTTCAGCTGCTTCTGAAAGGAACTTTAATTTTCACAACCGCACGATCTCTGAGAAGCAATTCCAAGCAGACGATATGATCTGATCTTTGGCTCCAAGGCCATTCCCATATGTACTTTAGAAATAGTGCCCACACTGGCTTTACAGCTCTGAAGTTTTGTAGAATTTTATCTTCTGAGCCTTGTCCCTCTTATCAGGATTCTCCTACTCTGCTATTGTTACATTCTTTCTTTGAAGATATGAAGGCAGAGCTAACATCTTTCCAATGAGAGGGATCTGACTGACTCTCTCCCTTTTCCATCCATTTGAGTATTTATATGTGTATATACAAGTGCCCAGATTTCATCAGAGCAAGATGGTGAACAGTTGGACAAAACTGATCTATCAAGCATTCAAAGAAGTCGCCTCTCTGTGGAGCAACCAGAGAAACTGAATGTATGTAAAAGATGTTCTATACATGCCTTTCCTTAGTTTGAGAAAATTTAGAGGGATATAGATGCTTACTTTACAGAGCAGCAGGAGATTGTTTCTGCATTTCATTAACATGTGAAGCCTAGATCCTGCTTTCACATGATCTTTCTTGTGCTAGGGAGCTACTCTGCAACTGTTCTTGAATGCTCCCCTTGCCTGCTAAGAGCAGCAGTGAGACAAGTCTCAATCTTCATCAAATAGAAGCTAAGCACTCTAACACGAGCCATGCTAGCTCAAAACACCTATTTCATGTTAGCTCCCTGTGTCGCTCCTGTTGGTTCTCACCCAGATGATGTAAGACAGTGTGTTAGGTAAGACAATGCAAAAATCACACTAACATAACCATTTATCATAAATGTTGTTGTTGAGTCAGCAAAACAGCCTACAGCATACCCAGGATAATTCTGAAGTAGAATACTACCTGAATCCACAAAACCAGATTGCTTCTTGTACATAAATTTCTTCAGAGCTTGCCTGCACATTTCTACAGCATGTTCCACCACTGGCATACATTAAAGGACTTAAGATACAAGATTTCACCCCTGTACATGAGCTGATCTGCAGCAATGTTTTGTATGAGTTGCTCTTCTTGGCAGTAAATAATTCAAAGTCTTTTAAAACTCCTTCACTGAGGAGAGAGAGACTAAATTTAGCATTATGCAAACAGAAATGAGAAGTCCACATTAAACACTTTCTCCAGGCACTGGAACACTCAAAGTTGAGTAATTATGACTCCCCGTGGTTTCACAGGTTAAGAGAAACTAGAGAACAACTTTGAAGTTGCTTGTTGATGTCACAGATTTAAGTGTTTTATGTACTTGCCATACCAAGTTCCTAAAATAAACTGTCTCAGAGAAGTTGCATGGGGAATAACGGCTACCCAGCCAAGGATCTTGTTTTCTGCAGTGTTTTCAGGCAGTGTAAGAACAGAACAGAGTGGTCATGTCCCCTTCATGCCGCCCCTGCCCCCAGTAATTAGCACCACATGAACCTCCTAAACTAGAGGCTTCATACCAGATGTTCACATTCAATAGGTATGGATCTATCTCTGAGCCTGTCCAAATCAAACGTGATCTGTGGTTTATACTGCTATTGCCAAGAACTCTATTAAATATCACATACTTCTAGTAGTTTTACTTCAGAAATACATGAAAAACATTTCAAAGTTGTTAAGCTTACTGGCAAGGGAAAGAATTATAATCAGCACCATTTTCTTCAGGTCAATTTATCTTGAATATTAACTAGGCATATTAAGCAGGCATATCTATGAGCAGAAGACAGGAGTATCTAAGGCAAACTGTCTATCCCCTACCCTTGCAATGCCAACAGTCAAATGAATCCTGGAATCTCTAAAAACACCAACTCTTATTATTTTCTGTTAGCTATGGTAAATTATTTCTATAATTTTTACAATGAAACAAACAGAAAAAACCCAGGTAAGTTGAAGGCATAAAATCACCACCAGTGGAAGAGTGGAAGCCTTTGTTTCCACTCTCTCATGTCTTTGCAGGCAATCTTTACATTTTGCTGGATATGTATTTCTGCAAAGTGAATAAAGACTTAGTAATCAATTTAATTAAACTCAGTAATAAACTTTTTTTTCCAGGTGTTAAAAACACTTAATGATTCAGATTCAGTTTGTAAAAATATATGAGGTGTTCATTTAAAATCTTAATCCAAGAAGTTGCTCAGGTACTGCAAAGAAAACCAAAGGCAAGCCTACACAGGCAGGGGCAGGCAAGGCTGAGTTCTTTTGCCTGTTTTGTTCCTAACTGGCCAGACAGAAACCAGCTCCAGCCCAAAACACACAGTCGTTTTCATGTGATGTGTCCAAGCTAATAGGCCTTATTTAGATACAACACTGCAATAATACTTCCATACAGCCACAAGATCAGAGCAGGCTCCTGTCAGATGTCTCAGTGGCCAGGCAGCTGAGCTTTGTCCTCTACCACACACACTGGTTTGAAAGCTTTCATCTGTTTATGGGGGTTCCTTTCCCTATAGCAAGTGACAATTCTCACAGCAAATCCCTTACTTTCAAGATTGTAAATATGTACCTTAAGACACTGGACCAGAAGAAAATATCTAGTTACAAAGAAATCTGGGTTCAGTCCTGGTAATTCTTGCCCTGACACAAAGCTCCTCTGCTATTCAGTGGGACCCTTCTCACGAGCAATGTCCAGTGGTAAGGTTCTTACAACCAGACCCCTGTCAATATTTTATTTTTGAAATTAAATTACTTATACTGCAGTGCTGAAGTTTCATGGGATTCTCTATGCAAACAAATACCAACAAGCATATCAGCACTTCTCTAAACACTGCTTCCTAAAGTACTTAATGCAAGTCTACTGCTGGAGACGTTTCACATACCAAGTTATGCACTGAGTTCACAATATATACAAGTACAGTTACAAAGTCAAAGTCTAATTTTACAAGGCTCAAAAAGGCTCCAAATTTACAAAGGCTCCAAAATTATGTGTTCAATTTTTGACATGAATAATCATCTCCAGAAGCCAGCAGCCTGTGTGTCTACATCTTGGCTGCCTGGTCACAGAGCAACAAGCAAAGTCACAATGTAATTCTGGGGTTTTATTTCATAGATAATGGGAAATTTTGCTCTGAGGACACTACCAGAAGCACCAGAAGCAACCCACCTACAAAACACCCCATCTCATCCCATTCTGTCTTGCCATTACAACTGTCTCAAAATACAGGGCAACAATGTACAGTGTGTTATGTACTCTAAAAGCACACAGGTAATTAAAGGATTGCCTCCCCTTGCATCTACTTTTATTTTGGTCCCTTTTGCTTCTGATTGCTACTAATAAGATATATAAGATGCTAATAAGATAGATAAATATGCTTGTTTCACCATGTCAGGATTAGATTTACTTAACTTGTTTTTTCACTAGTCACACATTTGAATTGACAGACAAGCGTTTCAACAGAAACAGCATTTGTTTTTAACAGCGGAAATACAAATTCAATGCAGAGTAACAAGAACTACATTTCAGCGTTCAGAGCTCTCAAGTAAGAGTTTGAGAGAATAGAAGCTTGGAACTGTGATAGAGGAAACTTGCACTAAGTATACAAGTCCAATTTCCAATTAATGTAAACTAAAAGTGCCAAATTATAATCTAAAACAAAAACATCCCTCATTCTCTCCCCTCCCTGCCTCCAGTAGTTTAACAGCATCCAGCCCAATTTCTTTTGAAGTTGGTTGAGTAAACAAAGAGACAACTGACATTAAGATGATTTCAAAAAGATAGAAAATAGGACTAGAGATGAGATATAAAGCAATTTTGCTATAATTAGTTGATGCATTTATGAAGTGCCTTGAGAGACATATAGGTAAGGAAAGCAACTGTGACAATGCCGATGTATCCTCTGTCCAAACATCATGGTTTCATGAAATAACCTTTTGCCTACATGAAAAGCATATCCTACTAAAAAAACAAACCAAAAAAACCCCCATATATATATATAAAAAACATATATATATATATATATATATATATATATATATATATGTATATAAAACAGCAAATAAACGGCAGAATTTCTGGGAAGACAGACAGCTAGTTAGGAAGATTTCTTAAGAAATCTCAGTTTATGTACATACAGGAATGAGCTTTGTGTCCAGAACATCTTAAAATTTAAACAAATGAGAAGACTACACTAGTACAGTTGCAGATGTCGGTAGTCTGGAAAGGATCGTATCAGTGCAGATTTACATCTTCCCAGAGAAGATATGAAACAAGCTGCAGCAGTCTGAGACTTACACATGCTAAGCATTCTACAGTAACAGCTCAGGAAAAGAAAAGAGAAGGAAAAAAAGAGAAAAGTTGAATCACGCCCTAATTAAAACAGTTTTTCTAGTTTGAAGACAAAGATCTTCATGTAGGGTAAGGTCTACACAGAAGGATACAGCTGCATAAATGCAAAACCTCATGGTTTAAAAATTACAGAGGAAAACTGAAGAGAAAAACAGAACTAAGTTTGTAGGGGAGAGAAACAAGAAAACAGGCAAACATAACCAAATGTAAAGCATGAATAAAAGCTTGTGAAGGAAATTATGAACGAGAACAAAAAAAGGTAGTGAATCAGAATCATATCAGACTACGACTTAATTATTATAGAATTTCATTTTCCCTTTGCTATCGATCCATTTACATCTAAACTATCAATAGCTGTATCAGTAGCCATAATAAACCCCAAATAAAATATCTTCTCATGGTTTTTGAATTGCTTCCAAAAAGAGTTAAAAACATTTCAGAAGCAAAAGATTACAAATTGGGGAACTCAGAAAAGATTTGCAGCCATCAATGAAGATAAAAACCAGATACAGACTTTGCTAAACAGGAAAAAGTATTTTGCGAAAGGATATGGTCAAACACAAGAGGCAGCTGGAGGCTAAAGCTCAGGTAATGAATGCTGAAATACATAAGAAAAGTATTTCCTCTTTTATAATTTGGGTGGACAGTAGTGGAGAGAGAAGTAATGCTCCCACTTCAAAGTTCCACTAAGTTTTTTATGAAGAGTAGTTCTTCCAACCTACAGCAACTACCAACCAGCTGCTTTACTAGAAATCTCATAATTTTTTTGCTACCCCTTAAAATTCAGGTAAATAAACCAATTCAGAAGATAAACACAAGTGTAGACCAAACATTTTGAAGGGTTCCCGAAAGGGCTGTGCTGAAGAAGAGATCAGGGAACTGAAGACTGAATGCTATACAGTTAATAGAGACTTTTCCACTGAAATATTATACCCATGCTCAAAACAACAGATGAGCATTCCTGAACTACTTTGCTACCAGAAAGTATGCACTTTATTGGCCTTATCATTGATAAGACATTGCTCAGGCTTTTCTAGTGCTCTAAACATGAAAATATTGAGTGAAAACACAACTGAAGCCCTGAGCAACACTAGAGGCATCGTGATACACATATAGTTGTTATCTGAGCTGCCTTGAAGGTATCTGTCAAAGTCTCTCAAGCTGCCAGAGACAGATGACCACAAGAATGCCTTGCTCTCCCGTTACCCCCCAAGGTTCTTCCTACAAACGTGCAGTCAGCACTCTACTGACCCCACTTTGTTCTGCGCTGCTACAGCAAGTGTGGCCCCTTCTTCCAACTCACCATGGGGGATAGATGTGGATGACATCCTGTGGTCTGCTCTTCAGGTGAGCTGCTGTCTCTCTTGTGAAGAGGACTTTGAGTATTGGTTCCTCTGAATTGATGAGAGCATCCTCAGGTGAAAGCGTAGCAGGAGACTGTTCCAGCTGCTGGCAGATGGCAACTTGTATTGTGCACTCCTCAAATATTTCTAAGATCTTCACAATTAAAACACCAGATTTATCTGGAAAGAAAGTGAAAAGTAAAAATGCAAAATCTAGATGAGGAGAAAGAAAAAAGTTCTGGCACTCAAAAGATGTGCATCCCTCTGTGCTCAGCACATCTGAGTGTGATAAATCCATGTATGAGTAGAATGCACAGCTTTATCAAAACGCCTACGTTAAGCTTTTGCAGTAATTTTTGTTTTCTCTATAGATACTCTTAATTGTAAAGAAAAAGTCCCACCTGCACTTCTTCAAACTCCCTACCAGACGCCCTTGCCCACCACACCTGAACTTTTAAATCTTGCAACTCAATGATTTTTTTCAGTCTTTTTATTAGATACTGCAAAAAAATTCATTTATTTAAAAACCAGAAGAATCAAACACTGTGTTAAAAATGTTTAAATTGTGTTAAAAGTGAAGTTGTGTTTGCCCTCCTTGACCTCTCTCAAAGAAGCAGCTGTCAGGAACCAAGTTAGAAGAGTACAAGGCATCTAAAAGCTGATGATTCACATTGAGAGACAAACGTGGAGAAAGATGCACTACCTAAAAATAATTACTGCAAAACTGATCATCCATTTTATCAGTAGACATGGTAGTCAGAAGGCTCTCTTGTTTTAAAGCAACATGAACAGATACAAACATCTACACAGACAGATTCTTAGCACTTTCATCTCTGCTGAGCAAGAAACAACTCTGCACTGCAATGAAATTACTCCCAGGTGTCTTTGCACTTGGCACAGGGCAAGAACTACTCAGACAGACTTTGGTCTGAGCTGTAAGATTATGTAAGATTTAGTCTCATTCTCACCTAGCCTTACTCAGATCTGCACTCTGGTCACTGAAGGGAGAATAGGTGTTACCCTGATGAATGCTACAGGCATTTAGTGAGGCAGAAAAGGGTCCCAGAGGACAAGGGCAGCAGAGCCCCAGTTTTACCCCTTCTGATTTACAAGTTGCATTGGGAAAAACACAACATCCCAAGAAAAACAGCTGATATAAATTATTGTCTTCCCACAGCAAAGAAGAAAGAGGGGAGGAACAGTGAATGTGATACTGGAACTTAACAGCAGAGCTGTACTAGTTATTTGTTTGTTTATTTTAAGGCTCATTTCACAACTGTGAATGTTTTTCCTCTGGAAAATAAATCAAAATATTTTAGTTTGAGTTTATGAGAAACTTCAAAAAAAATTAACCCAATCTTCAAGAAACCCAAACCAAAGAAACCAGGCCCTAAACCCTTTCAAATTTATTCAATAAAGTTGAATTCTACAAAAATAAAATAAAAAAATCTGTCTTTGTCTTTATTAAATTTCATACTGAAACTGAAATAAAGCAATTTGGAAATATAAAACTAAATTGTTCTCAAAACCACTTTCATGTGAACTCATTTTTCATCACATGCAACATGCTTCTGCAAAGCATTCTGCTTCCCCTGAACTGGTATTTTCCAGCTGTATAAAGGGTCTCACCAGACAGTCTGACACAAGATGTACATAAGCCATTTCTGTCCAAGCCATTACAGCTTGACCTTCTTTTCCAGATCTGAGAAGTAGGAATAGCAATCCTTTCTGCCAAGTCCTTTGAAACTGATTGATGAAGAGACATGGTTGTTCCTACTGCTGCTCCTCACTGCTGTCACCTTCTCAGAGAAAACTGTAATGTCACAGTGCCACTGCAGATACTCACTACACTGTGATAATGTTTGCTTATGTGAAAATTCTGACAAGGGTGAGCACTGACTAGTTTTCTATGCCTGAAGGGAAGGGCTTAGAATATTCACACTCGAATTCTGTTTTGCCTGACTAGCTGCAGTTGTGGTACTCTGTCAACCCCAAGTCATTTGGCACACATAAACAAATTCTGCTAACCACAAAAATTCTCATCCTTTAAAGTAACTAAGCATTTACCTCTTCCCTCTAGACACACAGCAACAATTTGCATTTACATCCACTTTGAAAACCAAGTCACAAAAAAGGATCTGTCTCAATTTTCAAACGCACCAACAGCTTATTAAAAAAAAAAAAAAAAAAAAAAAAAAAAAAAGGTATTAAGACAGCTTGTGAGAGAGACTGCTCGTCCCTTCTGAACTTCTTACATTCTGAATTTCTTACGTGCAGAATTTTATGACAATTCTTACTGGTCAGCAGCTTATATGTCACTCATCTGATACAGAAGGTTGAAGACAATGAATGACAGCCTATTAACATTTTTCTTTTAAATACCTCCGACTGTAAAAGAGTTAAAAATATGAGGTAAATCAAGAACTGTATCTGTACGAGAGTTCCTAAAAGATGTTGGAGTAAAAAATATCCCACCAAGACACCAGAGGCCCTTGCAAGCCTAAAGCTGGTGGAAGCACTGGGAGCTGATACTAAACGAAGCAGAATGCTTCTACGCTAAAAGCATCTCAATTTCGACAAGTAGCCAAGTCTCACACTTGGCACACATGCACATTCTACAGAACCACAATCTATTTGTTTATTTAGATGCATAGAGATAGTTTAGTTTAATTACTCTGAAATTATTATTACTGTTGATGATAGTGTTCTCTTGAACAACATGGAAAAGCACTTTGGATTGCTGGCACATGATGAAACACCAAAGTTCAGAATGTAGCTTAGGTTTTAATACATTTGGCTCTTGTATTGTTATGTCAATCAAAAATAAATCAAACATATGTGGCTGCACACTGAAGGGCAAATTTGTGGGTGAGGAGACAGGCTGGATCACTGCACATTCTACGGTTTCCAGAGTTTACTTGTTTGTTCATCCATGTGAAAAGCTCACTTTAGGGTTTTGCAGTGTTCTCCTTCACCCTCTGATAACTTACATAAATTCCCAATGGCTTGCAGAAGTTATCATTCATTTACTTTCATTTGCAAAGCAGAATTTCAGCCCAAGAAATTCAAAGAGATGTGCATGTTTCACGGCAATACCTAGTCATCTCAAATAAAGAAGAACACCTTACAATTGCATGCATTTTAAAAGGTGCAACCAATAACTGTGCTGCAATTGTGCCCATTCCTACACTGTAAATTTCTTAATTTCCCACTCTGCTTTCCAGAATACTCGTGGATTTCTTCAGGGTTAGCTTCTAGGAAAATTAATGACCTAATTCAGCTAACTGCAAAGCCACTCCAGTTTATTTACTTCAAGGTAACCTTTATTCTCCCACTGAAAGACAAGTACACATGCACACTTGCTGAGAGTGAGCATACAGCCTGGATGCATTCAGAAATCTTCCATGAAGCAGCAACCAGCAATCTGAGGACTGCTTAACAAAGCTCTTACAGAATCATAGAAGATCTAAATTGAAAGGGACTCATAAGGATCCTCAAGTCCAACTCCCTGCTCCTCACAGGATCACCTAACACTAAATCATACAACAAACGTTCCTCAAAATGACAGGCTTGGTGCTGTGGGGACCCTGTTCTAGTCATCGACCATGCTTTCAGTGAAGGACCTTCTCCAAATATTCAATCTAGTTCCAGATGCCTCTGCAAAGTGAAATGCTTGAGGGAGATAAAGATGGAAACCCAGCTCAGCCTGATTAGTGTGAGACACAGGGGTATTTCTCAGCAAAGCCCTGGGTGCTCTGAGCTCAGGTGACAGAGGGCTGCTGCAACTCACTGGTCCTGGATCACAGCCCAACATGGACAGCTGCCCCTTCCAGCATCTCTCCATAGCCTTCACAGAGTCAGCTGGAAAGCCAGAGAAAACATCCACTGACACAGGATCAAGGATCATTGGAAATATCTGGCCCCATGAGTATAAACAGAGGGTTTATTCATCCCCGGGGCATGAAGTGTAATTCAATCACTGATATACAAGGCTTAAGGTGCCACAAAGAAAGCCAGAAAGGCACTGATAAATCGGGCTGAGTATGAATTTTGCAGAGGTATTTGAGATGTACAATATGTGCCCTCCAAAGAACACATCTAAAAGGAGGGGATCAGGCACCAAGGCCTGTAATGCTGCCTCACTTCTCACAGAATTCTCCATAAGAAGAGAAATCTTTACAAAGAGATGCAGTAACATACTGGCTACTACTGAATCAACATATTGGTCACAGAAAGGACAGTGTACAAGAAAAATCAGGTACCAGTTAGGAGCTAGATTAGTTACGTCACCCTTTGCAGAACACCACTGTGATAAATGCCACCCTCTGAAAAGCAACAGACAGAAACCATCACTAGATAGACCATGATGAAACGAATTAGTTCTTCCACATTTTGCAAGTGGTCCAGAAGGAGTGAAATCCATGAGAGAGACTGACTGGTGGGAGGAACAAGCCATTTAAGCAGGGAAGCATCTTTGGTGAAGCCTTGCTGTGATTGGCAAGTACCTCCCTCACCTGCCAGACAAGAAACAAGAATCTCTGACAAAGAAAGAAATCCTGACCCAAATCTAGGCAAATGGAACATCAACCTCTCACTGCTGCTATTAGCAGAACCTTTGGAATCACAGGGAAAGGTCTTTTTGGCAACAGTAGTAATGGAACAAACCTGACAATGACCTTGGGCATAATTTCCAAAAAAGCCTGATGATCCATAATTGTGTGATTAAAACAGGTCTCTTTTGTATGCACGGGTTCAGAAAAACAACCAGTAACTTTTTGGTAGGAGAAAAACTTACTTAGAACTACTAAGAACATAGAGAGTAATTCTGGTTTAGAAAGTCTCTGAGTCAGAGATCTGTTGGAGGTATTTGGGAGAACTCTTTGGGAAAATACTATCAAGTGTTAGCCACATAATCATTTTTTCTAAGCATTTTGGTAGCTTTTGTCACTGCCATAAACAGGATCCTAAGCTAGAGGCACTTTGGTTTAACCACCTAACAGATCTGCTCTAACATACAGAGTTAATTATTTAATTCCAGGTGTCCTCTGGGATGTTGGTTTCTCACTCCAATTTGCAACCCAGACATCAAGTAGCTCAAAGATAATTCCACTGCCTGAGAGATGAACAAACAAATTTCACACGGAATGCATCTGTTTCCTTGGGTACTTATTTTCACTTTTATTACTTTAATACACAGGGTGATGCTGCCCTTCAGTTATGTACCCAGTCATATACAATGACATCAAAATATATTTTGACGCAGTACTTTGCAGATGTTCTGGATTTAATCTGAATTTCAGGAGGGTTAAAAAGAAAAAGAAGAAAAAAAAAAGAGTAGGAGGAGGAAAAAGAAAGGGCAAAAAAAAAGCTCCCCATTCCTTTGGAGCTCACAGACCCTGAGGTCTTGAGCCCTTTGAAGACTTCAGATGACTCTACAGTCTCTGGCAGACTGAATGTCCTTAATCTTCAGACCTAACACAGTGGCTTCACAGCAGACACATATATTTAAGCCACATCAACACTGAATGTACGTGGTCACAGATGATGCACTGACCATGCCAAGGGCAGCCTAGGAGCAAGTCTAAGAAGAAAGCCAGCCTGCTTTGACACTCAACAACCAAAAAGCAGTTTGGAGACGAGAGACAGAAAAAAACATTGAGGAGCACAATTTAAAAAAACAAATGTTCAGACATTCTGGCTTCAGTGCCTGAAATACAACTCTAGAGTTTGTTTTAATAACTCTGTAACTACCAATAAGGAAGTGAAATGAGGAGGAAAATATAGAAATTATGATCTCTTGGGAACCATATATTTTATGTTTCTCTGGTGACACAGTGACAGAAAGCTGAACACACTGCAAGGAGACAATCCATGGCGCTGGATGTAAGAAAATGCATCCAGTGTCAATATCAGTAAGACCACATACAGTTTCACCTCACTCCAATGAATTTTGCTAAAATGCTACTGTTCAGGTGTTGCAAAAGAGCACCCATAGCCTTCCAGTAGTTCTCGTTTGGAAAAGTTCTCAAAGGGAACAAACTGTCTTTAGAGCCGATCAGTGGAACTGCAGCAGCAGAGCAATCTCTACAAGATCCAGAGAGCGAGACAAAGTGTTTCATGACAGCAAACTGGATTCTGCATGGTTTGAACGTGTCAGCTGGGATAGCCAGTGCGCCTCCATGCAGATCAGACCAGCAGAAGTACCAGTAACAACCACCACATCAGCAAGAGCAAAACAAAGCAAAACAAGAGCAAAGCCAAGTTTAGTCTATGACAGCAGGTACTCCTGTTGAATTTTTCAATTTTCTGTTCTTCCTGAAAATTTAAGAATCTTGCAATGTTGTAAGGATGCATCTCACCCACAGGGCTGAAGGATATGATGTGCCCACCTGAATATAACTGAATGTAACAATCACACGACACAAGCCAGAAATAAGTTCGTAAAGGCCACAGTATCAATGCAGAAAACAGTAAACTACAACACAGACAATATCTTAGAAACACAAAAGAAAACTGGAGCTTAGGAAAACACCAAGCAGTGAATGGCTCTCCTCCACTGAGCATTCCAGGAAAAATCCCAGCTCATATCCAAACATGAAGGAGAACGGAGTAGAAATTACCACTACTGAGATAATGAAAAGTCTGTAGTAATAAGGACCATGTACATACCCACAAGTATACATGTGAACTATCATAAAAAGCAAGACTGACACAACTCCTCAGCCACAAGACTTACCTCACAAGTCACATGGATAAGAGACCAAGCAAGCAAGACAAGAGGCAAAAGGAAGACTATTTCACCACCACCCTTTTAAATCAATTAAAAGATTACCCTTATGCAAGTAGAGCTTTCTGAATAAAGCCACAACAAATTCATAAGAAGACACAAGGAAAGAAGATGAGCTTGCTTGAAGCCACATTAATATTTGAAAAACTACTAAGAAATACATGCTTTGTGCAAAAATAGTGAGGACAACTTGTTCTCACCAGCTAAACAATCACAATCTTTGTCTTAGTGATACCTGAATGATATGGCGAAAGGATAGATACTTCTAAGAAAAACAAATTACTGTTACTTTTGCTCAAAGAACTATCAAACAAATAGTATACATGAACTGCAGTTTAGAAGCAAATTTGTACTGTACCTGACATATCTAGTTGACATTTCTTAAAAACATGGCTGAGAAGTTATACTTTCTCTTAACTGGAAAATTCTTTAGAAAGAAGCAGTGTGCAAAATACAGGTGTTACACTCAAGTAAAGTTTCTACTAATCCTAGGTAAAAGCTTTCATAAAATAAACTTTCCCATTGAAAGTACAAAGAATTGTGGGCAGTTGAGGTCGGGGAATAGTACTCACTGCTCAAAGAATGAAAGTCACTTTCTGCCTTTGGTTCAGATGAATAGGTCAAATATACATTATGGAATTATAAAGGGAACAAAGAAAATTCCACTTTATGCCTTGTTTAATAAAGCAAACTAGCAACACTCTTCCAAATTTGTCTCACGTAGTTATCTTTCAAATATTATTTCATCCCAACATCATTTAATTTCTAATTGTCAAATGTGGTTCCAAAACTGCAGTGAGTAGACATCCTCCTGGGACATAACATACTATCTGCAGTGGATTAATAGCCAACGGCTTTCTGGTTCAAGCCACAAAGTTTTACTTTCATTCTTAAGCGTAAAAAGTATAAAAT
The DNA here is from genome assembly GCF_009819655.1 of Sylvia atricapilla. Lineage (NCBI taxonomy): Eukaryota > Metazoa > Chordata > Aves > Passeriformes > Sylviidae > Sylvia > Sylvia atricapilla. The sequence continues at coordinate 110,720,666 of NC_089140.1, read as the reverse complement.
GTCAAATTACAGGCATAAATCAAAACAAAAACATTCGTGTGCTTGGCATCCCATTACTGTTCTTCCTCCTCCCTGATGTATAACTTGCAGGTGCAGGCATAACAAACTCAGCAAGCAGGTAGATACCAAGCAGACCCTTATAATCCAAAGTCAATGCTGAAAACCAGGTCTAGATTACAAGGTTTTCACAGCCTGTACAAAACCATTTGGTTGCTATTCTGATCTATACATGTTGTTGTTCTTCCTGGGCTGGTAACTTCTGAAGCCATTCAAGAAGACTTTTCTCAGAAACACACCAAGTCTCTCATAGGCATGATGGCTTCTTGCCACATTTATATGAATTTTTAAAAGTCTGCTGAATTTGGCTGTGCTTTAAACACTACACATTCTTTATAAGAACATATGTGAGCTACTTAAACAGACTATGCATGTCATTATTGTTTCTCATAGGAAAACAAAAACAATACAAAGAATTCTTGTTTGCAGAAGACAAGTTTACATTTGATGTTTTCTTTTCCAATGCTGTAGCAAGTTCAGACAGTTGGCTAAGGAAAAAAACCTGGCCACTTGTCATGTCTCTAATTTATAGTATTAACTCTTAAATAACAAAAACTATCAAGAAATAAGAAAATAAGTAACTACTAGAAAATCGCAGACTTATGTCTTTTTAGAAGAATTTTTTCATAGTAAAAGAAACCCTGTTAAGGAGTACCCATGTTTTCTCCATCGTGCACAAATCTCATGACATTCAAGTTGCTAAAACCCTTTCTTTCCATCATCTTAACTAGTCACTGAAACTGGAAGAGGGGGAGTGACTGTTTATGTCCTCTTCTGTAAGCCTTTCAGCCTTTCTGAAAACATGTTACATGTGAAACCCTGTCCTCATCTCCAGAGCTTCACCCTCCCTGCCTCATGTATGTGGTTCCACTCGCCTCAGCAAACTGAAAATTTGTTGCCCCTTGAAGGTCACTTTTCCCTGACAGGAAGGAGCAGTTTGGAAGGAAAGATGACTGAGTTTGCTTTATTGTCAGTTCACTAGTCAAATTCAGTTGTAATACAATCATGAATCTTAACCTTGGAACAACAAATGCCAAGTCTTGCATTAGATTATAAATGCTAGAGAGTAAAATGTTTCTGCATTTAAGGTAAAGAACTGCTTTGATGATAGATGCAAGACAAACATAACCAATAGAAGATAGGATGTATAGAAAGCAAACTTTCAGAAGTTACAGTAGGAACCCACATGAGTTTGCTTTAAATATTATTAGTGTCCCCTCCTATAGACAGGAAGGTTGTCTGTAACTCAGAAAACCACTATTTTTTCTTCCAGCAGATGTTGACAGGAAAAAGGTTTGGGTTTTTGTTGTGGGTTTGGTTTTTTTTTTCCCCCTCTCTCTCTTTCAGCTGTCCAGATCTCCTCTTTGCCCAAACAGGAAACTTCATGGGGAAGTTGCAGCCCTGCATACAGAAAAAAAAAGCCTGCAAATGGTCTTCAAGCCCTTACACAGCATAGCCTCAAACTATCAGCTTTGCCGATCAGAAACTTGCTGTCACGTGGCCTGCACCTCAGCCCCCCTCTTACGTGAAGAACGAAAATTTTGGATTTGTGGCAGAGCCCAGCATTTGCCTCTGTTAGAACTGAACCACAGAAATCATCCAGCCAATGCTGTGCAGCACGGGCAAACTCTGCTGTTCCCTCCCTTCAGGCCTGGTACGGTTACCTTGACTTACAGCAGTGGGATTCACCCTGCAGAAACCCATATCTTAGTGAATGTCTATCCCAACACAGGGACTGGCTGTAGAATACAACTCTGCCCCAAAATTGTCAAAATCTGAGAAAGCACAAAGGTTTCTTATGCCCTGCGGAATGAGTCAGCCAAAGCGAGACCCTGCGTGCTACATAAACACCAGAAAGTGCGTGCTGAAAGGAGGTGCTCTCTTCTGGGCAGTGATTCATCCCAGTGACCAAGAGGCAGCCAAACCACAATGGTTACTTACAGAAAGGGGTCAGGGAGGTAACAGACAGGAATTTTTTTAAAAAACAAAGCCAAAAACTAGGAGGTTTTGAGTAATATGGACAATATGGATACAACCTAAAAGTAAGCAACAGCAAAATAAAGGCATAAAATTCTGCTATATGAAATGTTTAATGAGGGTGACAGCTGGAACTTCTGGAAACATTTTTCCTTAAATCTCATATGTAAGGAGGACTTTAAACCAATCTCATCTGAAATTGCTCCCCGCTGCTTTAGCAATGAACTTCTGGTCTGCATGTCTCTGGGATATCCAAAATGACGTGACAGCTCTCCCGGCAACTAAGTTACTTCAGTCCTCCACATTAATCTTCAGGATTCTTTAGTGACTCAAACGAGTTTGTTATTTGAAGAGTCCTTTCCTCTAATCCTGTGCTGGAGCCAGAAACAGTCGTGGAAACAGTGTGGCTTAGAAATATTACTGGGCAAAACAGAGGGGAAACAAAATTCAAGAAGATTCTTAAATTAGTGAGAGAGCCTTAAGTTGAAGCTAGAGAGATGAAAGTTGAAAGCTGCAAGCATTTGCTGTGCTGACACTTCACATTCCTGACTAGAAGCAAAGAGAAGGTTACCTGGTTTCATTACTAAAATTTCAACCATTCCAACCAATGTTCTCCAAATCAAACACCAATTTCATTCTGGTGACACAAAACATGGCAATTCTAAGAATACAACTATCAAAAATAAATTTTGCTCTAGATGAAAAAGTATCCCCAAAACATTATCACAGCTATTTTAATGATTATTTTACAATCATTATACTTTGAAATAAGGATTGAGAATTGGAAGTGAAATTGAAGCTGTGAAGTTGAAGTGTGTTCCTATATTTGTGGCATGTTCAGCATTTTTCAGAAATTGTAGCAAATTCTTGCAGGGTAAATGAAACAGTAGTTTGTCCTAAAGACTTCTTGTACACTTTTTGTTATGATGGAAAAGGCATAACCCAGAAATAGTTCATCTTCTGCCAAAACTAAATCATCTTAAAGACACCCATCAGAATTTTTAAAATGTACTTAAGAATAGAGTAAGATATTTTCCCATAGCCTTTTTCTCATAAAATGCTAACGAATTCTGACTCATTTTCTGAAAGAAAGAAGAATCAAAGAAAGGAATTCAGCCAGGGGCAGATGTTTAGCATGGAATATTTCAGCCTAGAAGTTGGTCTAACAACATGGTGAGCAGCCAAACACAAGGTTTTGTAATGATACATGTGGAACTAGGACAAAAAGAATATTAGCATATTAGCAGTGTTGCAGGTCTGTTACTACAGAGTGCATTAAAAATTTTCATTTTATTAAAAAGGAAAGCCTATTAAAAATCTATTTCTGTTCCATATTTGAGAAGCAGCAAGAGGATGTCCTCACACCACATAAGAATGATGAAGAAACCTCCCATCGTTTTAAGTAAGCATGCCTGTACAATTTTCAACATAGCAATTCTGAAAAGAGCTGGCATAAAACATCTCTGGTTCCCTGATGTCACTTTTTAGAGTGTATTCAGATATTGGTGAAATTCCAGAAGACTGAAAGGATGACGATATTGTGCTACTATTCAGGAAGGGCAAATAAAGTGGCTTACAGTAACTGGAGACAAACTACCCTGACATCAGATCTAGGAAAAGTGGCTGGAAAAATAAGTAAGGAATTCAAGTCAGAAATACAATGTGTTATTTCACATGGATGCCATTTTGAACACACAAGATGCAAACAGCCAAAGGAGCTAAGCCCTCTAAAGCTTTAGCCAACAGTTCGGGCATAACTTTAAATCATACAACCTTCTTATGAAAAAATCAACCATTTTCACTATGAGTAACGCATCCTTTGAGTGGAATGCAAAAGAAAACTTAAATTCTGGGAGCTAGCTTTGTGAATTGCAGTTAGAGCTTTTTACCAGTAGAGAATTATAACTGAGTAACAGCAGTTCCAGCAGGACTTGCAAGTAAACACTCATGCTATTAAATTGTTTCACCAGTGACATAAAGAAACACTGCTAATACCACAAACTCAAGAAAATCTGTGACTACAAGAGGACAGGCCTGAGCTACAAAGTGATCTGAACTGCATGATTAACTGGACTACTGAAGTAAAATCAGCCAGGATACAGCACAAATACTTCCCTGTGTTTAGTCATAAGAAACAGAAAAAGTAGCTGGAGAGGGGGAAACAGCATCTCAGAAAAAAATAGTTGTAGCGGTTACAGAATCATACCGGACAATCAATGCAAGGTGAAGTCCCAGCACCATGCTGTGACCAAAGCCAGGCTAGACCCAAACACTCTTCACAGGCCTGGAATATCCAGGAGGCTAAGAAGAGAACTGGACCTGGACAATGATTTTAATGAGACTAAAACTGGAAGAACACATAGGACTGCTATTCTTGTTCTTAAGAGCCTTCTGAAAAGTTCTAGACTGTACAGTAAAAAGCCATGAAAGTCACTTGAGCACTGAAAACAATGCTTTAGAGACATACCTTTAAAGAGCTCAGTCTGTTTAGTTTATGAAAATTGTGAAGCAGCAGAGGTTTTCCTACGCAGGTGCCAGAAAGGGAAAATGTCATATACTGTAGAGCTCTTTAAGGGAGAAACAAGAAACAAAAGAGAGGAACTGAAGCCAGACAAAATCAGACTTGGAAGAAAAATCACCTTTAAAAATTTGGGAGTAGAACAGTGGACAAACTCTCAAGATAAATGATAGATTCACTTATCTGTGTGAATTTTTCAAATTAAGACCAGAACACTTTCTGAAAAATAAATGCACGTTAATATATCCTAAAAAATAAGCAGTTGGCTTAGTACAGAATAAATGCTTTTTAACATTTTGTAGACTATAGCCACACACACAGAAGTTGATTAAAAAATTTAACCACTTCTTTATACTTAAACTCTATGAATCCATTACCTCTCAAGAAACACTGCTGAAAGGTGGTGCTACCAGTAACTATTTGGCACGACTCCCACTGTTTCTTTTTAAGTGATGTGCACACTGTAGTTACGCTTCACACTCATTCCACAGTTGTGCTCTGTTTGTTCACACTAGGTGCCATTCATAATTTTAGCACTTAGCCATGAATTTTTATGTTTGTTTGCTGGCAAGAAATGATCACAAAGCAAAAAGAACAAGAGGAAAGGCTGATTATAAATAAAGAAAAAAAAATAAAACACCAAAAAATCTGAACACCCGTAAATTAAACTTGAATTGTTCTATAACCTGCTGAAAACACTATTTTCCCATGTGATTATGAAAATCAAGGATCTGTGAAGAGCTTAGATGGAGGCTACTTAAAATACATTGTTTACCTTATACATCATATTTACTAGAAATGCAATTATTAGCTCAGAAGACAATCAAGATAGCATTAAATCCAAGTCAGGAAAGACCAGAAAACAATATAAACTTCATTTTTACTCCTAGACAGGCCACAAACACATATATGTAGGTATAATACTTTCACAGTGGTATTGTGTAATGCTTCTTACCTGAGGGGATTTTATCATCTGAAATACACTGATGCCTCCAAAAGCTAATGGCAGATCTTTCTCTGTTCTGGAGTCGACATAACCTCTCAGCTAGCCCGCCCCTGTAGAGAATAAAGGAATTCTCAGTTTTGCCAAGAATCAGTATTTGGTATTGCCAGGTGACAAGCCACAGGACAGATGTATACATGTAGATATATGTATATATGCTTTGACCCTTAGAGACAGAATTATACAGTAAAACTATGTTTTGTAGATTAGTTCTCCTACTTTTGAGTTTTCCAGTGGAGTTCCTCCCAACAAAACCTACACGTATGGTCAGTACATGCAACAAAACATTTTCAGTATCTGGGTGTCCAAAATCTTCATGTTTTCAGTCTGTCTCCAGTATGAGGGGTATAAAAAGAAAGTTCCTAACTTTCCCTTGCACTTATGAACAGATCCTATTAGACACCAGAGACAGTTGCAAATTTAAAACAAACCAGTGTAACCACTAGTTATAACAGGTTGGGTTTTCTTTTCCCTCACAGATTTGTTTGTCTGTTGGCAAGGAGTGATCACAAAAATATTCTTTTACCCACACTTGACCCTATGATTCATTTCACAAGCTGGGTCAAGTGTGCAGTTTCAGTGGTCTGAACACTCTCCAAGACGAAATTAATTTAGCATTCCCAAGGTGAGGAGCAGAGGAGTGGCACCTAGCACAAATACACTTAAGGTAACACTAAAGCAATTCCTACCCTTGGATTCAAAGCCAGAAGACATAATTTCTCACTTTTAAGAACAAGACGACGTATATGTTGGAAGCTGTCTTTGGGCTACCACAAAGAGCTTTGGACTACTATGGGAGTGTTCAAGAATTTTTCTTTGGCTTCAAAGAAGTTATTTGCATAAAGACCTACTTCATTCTTTTGTTGCAGTGTAAAGCTTCTCCACAAGTACTACCGAAAATATTAATAAAGATTTCTACTAAGGTGAAAGGGGTCCTTGAGTTTAACTGGTTTAGGAATCAACAGAGATAGCATACAACCACTTTATAACTATTTGTGCACATGAGGAAAATTTTTTGGCTTAGTGAAAAAAGACAAAAGCTCACATTGTAAATGTGAAACTGGGAAGACACACCTGTGGAAACTGAGAAGGAGCTAAAAAGGCTGAGCAGGACTTCAAGTGAGTTTTAAAAAAACTCTCTCTTCGGTTACCAGTTATTAAGCAATTTCATCTACAGACAAGTCAACACATTATATAAAAAGTAGTTAGGAGTGTCAGCTGAATTTTTAATGAACAACTATATCCTTTGGAAAATTATAATTATTGCAAGAATTATCAGATGCAATGGCTAACTAATGGCTATCTACGTAGCAGATCACAGAATGAACTCTGAAATACAAGAGCCTCATTTAAGCAAAATGACCTATGGAAACTTTGCAGTTTACATTGCTACATCTCTATGGCTGGTATCAGGCAGAGAGGAAAGAAACTCAGACTCAGAGGAAGAAGAAAAACCCCAAAGCCTCAAAATAAAGAGCCTAGACGTAACAAGCTATGAACCCACACTTAACAAGCTATGAACCCTGATACATTAAGGAGGAACACAAATGAAAATGTTCAGAAAACACTGGGCTCCAGTGAAGTTCCAGGTAAGCTTAACAACCTTGTTTAATCCTGGTTTCAATAAGGACTTTAAGACAGAGAGTGCAATGGAAGATACAGAAGTGCAATGGAAGCTTTGGGTCCAAGAGCAGCACAGTCAAGCACAAAACTTCATACAGGATAACCTACTCTGCTGATAACACAGTGTTCGTCCACATTTCCCCCCAAACTTAAGCACTGAAGCATTACCACACCACAACACTTGTGGGCAAACAGTTCTACAGACTCCAACAAACTGTCCACCTAGTTTCTCTTCTTACCAGGGAACCATTTTCAGATGCAGTTGTAAATCAGCTTTGCTGGGTGGCCGACATGAGGCATGCTGGAATTGGTAGGTGGCAGCTCAGCTAGGCTTAAAAATGCAGCAGTAAAGTGCATTTTCAGATTGCTTGTTTAAAAGTCTTGCATGCGTGAGTCTGCATCTGAGCTCTGTGGTCGGCCTGTAGCAATACACTATACAGTTAGTAGCTCAAAAGCTTGTTTTGCTGAAAAAACTGTGCAACACAAGTGTTCTCCTACTTCATTCCCTCCACAGATGCCAGTCAGAGAAATATATTTTATCTGTTCAAACAATTCAGGAAAGCCTTAAAGTACCTGTAGAAGAGAGCAGCTATTACTGGCTTACAGCCTAATTTCCCCCTTTTTTCCTGAACAGGGCTATCAGTTCCTACTCTTCTGCAAGCCTACTACTGTTACACCTATGGCAGGAACGCCCTGTAGCATGAAGGCACGTAACCAAGTTTCTGATTCCGTGGCTACTCCACACAACAGCAAGACATCATTCATGCTTCAGGCCTGATATGACTGCCAGGACAGTCCCAGTGACGTTGACAATTTCATTAGTAATTTGCTGACCATGTCTGTATTAGGACATCAGTTATCACAAAGGTCCATGAAAAGCAAAACTCCGACTTTCCTTAGTAGGAAGTCTCTCTGTGCTAAGTACACTGATACTTATTAATCATCATTAATTCCATTCACATTCCAAATGCGGTTAAAAACAGTTTAACCAGAAAATATAATAAAGCAATTTGCATCAGCTTGGTTGCAGAACATAAAATATAACTAAGAATGCATTTATGAGAGGTTCTCAGCTGGTCATCAGAAACGTTGTTTTTATACTGTTTCATAGCTCATGAAATTAGAAAACACAGTTCAAGGACACGCCATGCATGAAAAGACTTCGTATGGCCAGAACAACAGTTGGTGCTTTATGGTTTGTTTCTTTTAAAAAGGTAAAAACGAAGGAGTTTAGACACCACTGCAACCCAGGAGGATCAACTCCCTTTTTAACTCAAACACATAATACAAAGGAAAAGGTGATTTCTGTTACACAAGCTAACAGATTTGCTGACAACAGCATTTGAAAACTACTCATTCCTTCCAAAACAGCGCAAGTATCCACACTGTAAAACACTCGTGCATGTACTGTGAGATACTACGAACTATACAGAGTCAGAGTCCTCCTGGCTGTGCAGCAAGAAGTAAGCCAACATCTGGGGGGTATGTGTATAAAATTGACAACTATATTTTGATTACTAATGTATCAATTCTGTAATCAAGGGAACTGACAAACTATTTTATTGAAATAATAAAAACTAATTTAGGATGTATACTTTCCTGACCAGCACTTCAAACTTTCCCCCAAAACATTTTAATATGAGCAAATTGAACACATTTTTCCAACTGTTAATGCAAAGGCTGCTGAGCGAAGTCAAGCTGCTCAGATACAATCTCCACTGCCCACAACCTTTTTATTTTTAATCACAAAACTTCCAGTACTACTATTTTGTTCCTTTAATTCCCTGAAGGCAGACAGATTTAAAAGCAGCAATTCATATCCTATTTCCATACTAAATCTGAGCTTGTTGAAATACTGTATTTAAAACAACACATTGCCTTTACTGTCCATGTCCAGCAATATCCACATGAAAGACAGCTTTGATGACCATAAGAAAGCTCAGCATCCTGTACGACAGCTCAGGTTCTGGTAGTTGCCCTTTCCACAAACTTTAGCAGCAAGACTGAAGAGTTTTGTGACAGCTCTCAGCAAAAAGTAATACTGAATCTGATCTGTGACTTCCAGGCTGGTTCCTATCTCCTAACTCCAACGAGGCTAATAGAAAGCAACAACAATAGAAAGCAAAAGAGCATTATTGAGTCTGCAATTTTCAGTCCTTCTGAAGTGTTGGAGATCTTTGTGGTTATTTATTAAAGTTCACATTCAGCAGGGCTCTTATAAAACATAACCCCCTATTCATCCACGTTTACTTCTTTACAGACTTAATTTGAAATCAACACTCTTGACTGAGTTGTCTCCTCATACACAGTATACACAGGACTCCATATAATTCAAAACAAATATATATCCCCATCTCAAGACTGGGAAATCCCCACCTTCTCTCATTTCAAAGCAAGGAGAAATCTTCTCTCCTACTTTCACGCTAACTGATGAAGTAACTGACATTCAGCTGTTCCTTTCCATTCCATGAGGCACTTGCTAAAGAAATAAAAAAGGCACCGCTGACTCGTGTTCAACTTTCCACCAGACAGGACCTCCAGGCCCCTTTCTTCAGTCCTGCTTTCCAGCATCTCATTCCCCAGTCTGTACACACAACCAGGATTGCCCTGTTCCAGGTGCAGAGTCCAGCACTTGCCCTTGTTAAACTTCATGCAGTTGCTGATTGCCCACACCTCTAATTTGTCAAGGTCTCTCTGCAGGGCCTCTTTGCCCTCAAGAGAGTTGACAGCTCTTCCTAATTTAGTGTCATTGGCAAACTCATTTAGTATCCTTTGAATCCTGGATCTCAGTAGTTAATGAAGATTTTGAAGAGAACTGGGCCAAGGATGGAGAACTGCAGAACCCCACCAGTGCCCAGACCCCAGCCTGATGTCACCCCATTCAGTGTGACCCTTTGTGCCCAACCTGTGAACCAATTGCTTACCCATTGTTCAGCATGGTTATCCAGCTGTGTGCTGGTTATTTGGTCCAGGAGTTACTGTGAGAAACAATACCAAAAGCTTTGCTTTTGAAGTCCAAAAAGATCACATCTACCAGCTTTCCTAGATCAACTAGGTGAGCTACCCTGTTGTAGAAGGGTTTACAAGCAAGACTTCTCCCTCATGAAGCCATGCTGGCTGTGACCAATGACAAACATGGCACATTTTTTCCCCATTAGCACCAAACATTTGGCCCAGTGAAACCATCCTCACTTTCTAAAAGAGAAAATACATTTTAACTTTTTCTAAGTGCAAAATAATATTACTGTGAACACTGCCAGTGATGGCAAGTGGTACATCTGTACTGCTGCCATGATATTCTTCATTTATATTTTTCTAATCCAACAAGAAATTCTCTAGCAAAGAAAAGTTAAATAGTTACAGAAATAATTAAAATTAGCATAAGAACATGACCATCTAAAGGGCTAGTCCATTGTTGTTACACTCTCATGCCACTTGTGGATGCATGTAAGAAAGAACAGTCCCAATTTTAGAGTAAAAGTCTGCTTCATTTGTGCCAGCTCCCTCTTCCCTTGGCAATTTCCTTTATTTTCAGGACCTCAGTTGGCCTCATGTGACAACTGTGTTTCATTTTCCTGCCCATAGTACCAGGACATTCTGTAATTTTCTCCTCTTTCGATAACGCAAGTTAATTTTAGCTGATCAGATTTGTATGTGGTCTGCATACAAGTAGATATAAGACAATTTAAAATAATATCTTGGGAAATCCTGTTTCTCTGGAACTATAAACAGCCACTCAAGTATTAAAAAAAAAACCAAACAAAAAGCTAAACCTTATTCTTCAGAACTATAAGCTCTTGCAACATGACAGCTTTAGATGCAGAGTTAAGATTTTATAACTTAAAGATATTTATTTCCTACAATGAACCTCTGGCTCTTTTTTTCTGATGGAAAGAAAATCCTAATGGAAAAAGTAAACAATTCAGAAAACCTTTAAGAAAGGTTTACTTGTAAGACAAGAGGAGCTGAGTACATGTATTTTGAGTTTTCTTCTCTACAAATACTGAATTTACCCAGTTATTTGTTTAATCTATATAATAAATATTAAAACTTGCAATACTCTGTATTTCTCCGTTCTTCCACAGAGAAACTTTGAAAGAATTTGAACTAACACAGTTTAGACATTTCACCACATAGCATTGACATGAATTTCAAATGTTACAAGAAGAGCTTCTTGAAAACCATTCTTTGCAATATATACTCTCTCCCCTCAGGTTTACGGATCATTCACATAATTTTCCCACAAAGTGCTGGCTCAAGCTGAGAAACTGAAGCATTGGGATGGAATAAAAGGGCAGGAGCATGTAAACCCAACAGCTCTTGACCTGATCACCACAGCAATTCATCTCAGTACCAAGTACCACTAGGAGCACCTAATTCTCAGCTCACTTGGTAGCTCATAGATGCAGTACAAGGCCATGGATCTGGCATCATACCTGGGAAAATTATATATTCCCACTGCATCCATCAACAGTCTTGTTTAAAAAGAGAAGGGCAACTAGACAATCACATAATGCCAGTGTTCAAGGGGAGGATGTCCCGAGCAGTGGCATTGATGGCTGTGAGTGAAAGAAAGTGCTTTGCTCCCAGCATGACAAACTGGCATCTTCTAGAGCACAGCTCATCAGAACCTGAAGTACAAAACCTACCAAAACCCCTGAAGGACAAGCCCCACCATATAGACTACCTGCTCTCCCCTAGGGACCATGGTAGAAAGAAGAATAATCTTCACTTAGGACACTTTGGAAAACAAAAACTAACATCACTAGGAATACAAGAAAACATAGGAGAATTTGGCAGTAGATGTCGTTGGAGAGATACTGCTTCCACCACATCATTCTTGTCTTCAGACACCAATTGTTTTCCAAAACCCCACTTGAACCCCTAACAGAGGAGAACTGCAACATGCCCCTTCAAATCTGGCTGAGCAGCAACACTGTATATTGTGCATGTTGATTTGGGGATACAGATTGGCTTCTCATGTAATTTACACTCAAAGTTGTTGAATTTACAGTCAAATTTCCAATGCTAGGATCACAAAAATTTATTTTAATAATCCATAATTAGCTGACTTCTGAAGATTTCTGTTGCTTTGGTTAGTTGCATCTCATTTTTTTAGTGTATGACAATTGCATCTGTAATAGGGTCAAACAAACAATATTTTTTCCTCCCATCCAGGCAACTACTCATTTCCATTTTAGCACGAGGAAGTTTCCTGGAAGAGAGGACAGTAGAAAGGACTTAATCTGATTTTTTCCAGAGACTGTTATGGCTCTTTTCTTTGTTTGGTTTGGTTTTGCTTGGGATTTGGGGGTTTAGGGGGGATATTTTAGAGGGGTTTCTTTGAAGTTGCACAGAAAAATGTACCCATTGATGTAACAGAGGCATAGCTGCAATCAGGCAATGCAAATATAAACACAGATTGCAGCATGACTGTAAGATACAGAAAATACAAGCTAAAATTTCTTGAAAATACTATCTCTACTTTTGAAGATAGATTTACATATGTCAAACAGCAAAGAGATATAAAAAGAGAAATATTTTCTGTTTTCTTTAAAGGAGAAACAAAATGGGAGGAGACTTACTCTACCTACATCAGGACTCCTCCATGAAACAAGCACACACAATACAGTCTGGATTTGAAGTTGAACCTACTGCACAGGAATTCACACAGGAAGATAACAGCTCTATCACCTGCACCATCTCTGCTCAGCCCATGCCTCCCTAGGCACTGGCCTGGAGAAAGAGACCCCAGCTAAGCAGAGACTAGTGGCTCTCTTCAACCTACTGAGCAGTTCCAAATGGTCCATCTGAGTGGGAGCTCACTGGCCAGATCCAGCTCCAGAATGACTCCCCTGCTCACTCTTTTTCTGCTGTGGCCTTGACCTGCAGCAGAGGCAGGAAGGAAGGAGAAATAAACCCACAACTGCTTTGTAGCTTTTGGCTATTTAACCACAAAGAAGGGATTGTCACTTGATCAATCAAGAAGCTGACAAACCTTTCCCTGAACTGGCCCTCAATCCACAGCATTGAGAACCTGTGCTTTCCTATTGAGGATGCAAACTTTTATCACTGTTATCACACCAATGAAAATGTTCTCTGTCAGCAGTAAAAGGAAGGATGGGAGAGACACACGGAATTAATGCCCTGAACAGGAAGAGTGAAAAGATGACAATTACCTGCATGAGCAAAATAACTAGATAAACAACACTCATAACTGAGGAATTTCCTGCCTGCTTCCCTGTTCCCAAAGGAACCCAAAGTGGAACCACAGGACGGAAGGTAAAAAGCCCTGTAAGCTCTGTTCCTCTGGCCACTCCAGACAGATTACATTCTACATAATTGTGGATGGTTTGGTCTTATTGTTTTGTTTGTTTTTAAAGCAATCTGTTCTCTTATACGCTTGTGTCAGAGTATCTTGGCCGTAAAACATTTTTTGCATTTAGACTGTTGATAGTAAAGGTCATCAAATGAAGCTGGAATTTAGAAAAAGACAAATCCACTAATGGCAACAAACAGCTGAACTGCTTAAAGCTGGAAGAGCACCTGGGCAAAATACCACTGTACACTTGTCCTGTTTTTATTACATTCACACATACTTGCTTTTGGCCACTAAAAAGGCATTTTTGGGGTTGCAGCTTTGGTCTGACCTAGTACAGCCGTGTACGCATGTTTTCTAAAGTAACAAGGAATAAAGCTTGATTGCACAAGCAAAGCACTTTTAAGTATAGAGGTCCTCAGTAATTTGGATGTCCAAACCTGTTTCCTCAGACAGCATTTTGAAATAGCCAAGAATATTTCAGAGCAAAATAAGGTATGCCTATAAACGAAAGATTTACTTTTTAAGTAATTGATTACTGTACGTAGATTCAGCTGTAAAAGTAAGAGAAGCACATTGTTAAAACAACAATAGGGATGTAGAGCAGCCCCATTTGTAATTGTGGTCCCCACAGCTTGAGGCATATCTTCACATATACCATTTAAGTTAACACAACTCTCATTAATTCAATACAGCAAGTGACCATTTCTGCACTGTAATTAGCTAGAACATCAGGCTTCAACTGCTCCATCTCAGGCTACTTTCTTTCTGCAGTTACATACTTTTCTAATGTATTTGACTTAGTCACAGACATTTAAATCTCACCTTAAGAACACATCCTCCCGTTGCCTACATAACTCTCTGTCCTACACTCTTCAGAACTATTGCTCATCCACTCCCTTCCTACAGTATTTTGGACAATTTTGCCCTGACAAATCTGGAGAGGACCAGAAAAAAAAAAATCCTAAAACCTGAGGTATAGCATTTTTGCAGACTTTCTTGAGAGGCACAAAGCAATTAAATAATTAGAAGCTAGAACAGAAGTATGTCCACTCACACATCTGTAAGGCATTATTAGAAGGTCAAAAACCAATCAATTTGAACAGGAGTTCAAGATTGACGGCTTTCACCAAGGATTTTAAATTCAGTTCTTTCTTGCCTTTTTTGCTTGTTTACAGATAAATGGCATTCTTCAAGTTTTTCCTATTTGCACCTCTAAAATGTTCACCCTTGAAACACACTCCAACACTTTGGCAAGTGTAGTGTACTTATAGTTAAATGAAAAACAACAACGACAAAAAATTCCTTCAGGTGGACAGTTCATTTACCTAAGCAGCTTCCTCTTCTTGGCAGACTCTGCGGGGGCTCTGGGGGCCTTTCCTGCCTGTTTCCCAGGGGTGCGCAGGAGGGCCTGTGCTGACCTCAGCCACTCGCTGGCCGGCCGTGCTGTGACATCGCCCGTGTCCCCTCCTGGCCTCGCCTGTAATCCCCTACTGGAGCCTGCAGTGGTGGTCGCCAGGCTCGTCTCTCCTTCCCCCACGCTGTCATTGTCGGATGAATACTCGGATATTTCTGTCGAAACTGCCTAAAAGAAATGAAGATACAAATCTATTTGAACAGAATGTTAATGAGATAGTATAGCTTTATGTAGGCAGTTTTATGTTACCCAGTATTCCACAAATGGAATGCCAATTTATTAACCTCACTTGGACGACTTCACTGTAAATGCACATTAATCTTTTTGTCAATCAACATCAACTCCTGAATATAAAGATCATCTCTTGAGGGACAACTGAGATGAGTAACACTTAGGTTTTCTTAAATACTAGGTCTGGAGAATTAAACTAATGCTTTAATCTAAGGCAAGTTTTGAGGAAAGCAGAGAGAGGCTAATGAGTGACAGGGATCATGACTGGCAGCTGACAGAAAGAGAGCTTTTATATTGGGATTGAAGCAAATAGGAAGGTCAGCTTCCATAATCTGAATGGAAGGAAGAAACACATGCCTCTAAGGACAGCTTGTAGCTGGCAACCAGTATGTAACCTTTTGTTAAAACATGATTTTGAACACTAATGCAGGCCTTCATCCATGTCCAGCAGGCCTACAGCTTCCCAGGAAGGTTTCAAAAGTTGAGCATAAGCTATTGGGCTGTCTCCAGGTAGCTCCAAGGAGGATGGATCACTGGTCAGCAGTCAGGGCTGGGAGCCAGCAGGGCTGGAGGTCAGCCCCACAGAACCTTGCTGGAGCTCTTCTCCCAGAAACTCACAGAACACAGTGAACTCATCCCATTGATGGAAGGATGAGAGGAGAGCATGAGAAGGCAGAAAAAACAACCCTGTAGAGACATGGAAGGCTGAGAAGAGGGCTGTGAGGGAAAATTCACCTGCTTTGGCTGAACTTATTTTACTCTCCTACAGGGCTCACGCAGAAGCAGGTTAATGCTGCTGGGTTGGCTCCCTAAGGTGAGCTCTGCACAGATGTTACATGTATTACATTCTCTGGACCCCATGTTTCCTAAAGTACTGAGTATTAAGCAAAAATACTTGGAAAGTGGCATTTTACCAAGTACAGAACAAAATGATCTAAACCACTGAAATAGGCAGAGGACTAAGAAACGTGAGCTGGGCTCAGGCTTCAGGAGCTAATTGGAAAACAACCTAAAACAATCAAACCAACACTGTCTGCAAGTTCTGGTGGGGTGAGCAGTGACAGTCCTGTCACTGGGACCACCAGCACTAGGCCAGCTCAAGTAGTGCTCTACACAGGTTGTTTGACAACTGGCTCAGATAAAGACTTGAAAGACAAAAGAGGAAAGGGAGGGAAATCACAGCATTCACTAAAGCTGTCCTATGTTATTAATTAGTGCAATCATCTGAAAACAGCATTTCTTGACTGCACAAAAGTAAGTTCAGCTCTTGCCAGTTCTCTAATACATTTTTCACATAAATGCCGAGACACTGTGCTCATGTTCCAAGAGCTTACCTAAGTATTCTGGAAATTGGAAGTACCTTTTAAAGTTATCCAGAGAAGTAGAATAGCTAAAAGAATGTAATTAATATCAGCCTGTTTTAAACACAACACAGTCAACATCTGTCCCTTGGCAACAATATTTCTCTGAAAACAAACTCCTTCCATATTGGAAATGAGCCAGAAATGAAAGATTTCAAAGGCTCTGAAAGCAGTAAGCAAGCACTTCATTCTTAAAACACCATTCTGATACACTCTCTTGCTTTAGGAATGCTTTAATTTTTCTCAAATAGCTATGATATCCACTGCACCTAAAAAAAAGGATGCAAACATGAAGTTCTCTGAGCAAGTGAAATGCAAACGAGAAAAGCCCTTGGGAAGTTCATTCAAATTAAGCACGTTTTAATCCCACTGACTGTTTAAGAGTTAAGAAGCTTTCCTAACTCAAGACTGTCTAATAAATAATTTCTGCTAAAATTTATTGCTGTATACTTGTTTAGACTGAACTTCCCCAAGGACACTGTACTTTGGGGTTTTTGTTTTGTTTGCTTGTTAGTGGTTTTTTGTTGTTGATGGTTTTTTAATTGGTCAGTTGGAAATTTTTTGTAAAAGAGGAAACTCTAAAAACGGAGAAGAAAAACAAAGAACAAAAACTTAGCCTTCCAATTCTGCAGGTTTTTTAACTGTAGCCATCATCAGAATTCTAGTCTAAAGAGAAAAATATTTTCAAAACACAACAAACGTGATTTTTCAAGTATCCAGTAAACGAGCTGGCAAGCCTACCAACAATATGTTGTGGAAAACCTGGCAAAAAAATCATTTATTTGATTTACTTTAAAACAATCATTGCTAAATAGTGAAGAAATTGTTCATTTTTTTATCAATATCAAACATCATGAAGAAGAATTTCCAAGAGTTCTGTTGTTATTTTGTTGTTTGGCTTTTTTCTTTTTTAATAATATCCCCAGCAATATCATTAGAGTTTCAGAAGAGTACCACTGCTAAACACAAAGAATTGTCAAATTAAAATAGTTTTTCCACACTGTTTATTATTCTGAAATATAGTAATTTTGGTTACAGTGGCTGAAAGTACTATGCTTCCCACTACACACAGGCTCAGTTTCCCCACCTCAATTCCTTCCTCTGATCCCTGATCCCAGTGTAATCAACCGCAGTCCTGGGGATTTTCATGACTGTCTCCCATATATCCAGTCCCTCCAAATACTTAGTAGTAGACTAAGATATATTTCCCACGATGGCCTTTCCACAACACCCTCTTTTATAACATGCTCGCCACTTGTCCATATCCAATGCCTGACTCAAAAAAAATCAGGGGTTGACCTCAATCTCTATCACTAGAACAATAAACATAGATAATTTTGTTTTACTTTAAAATAAATCTATTTTCTCTATGACTGGTGTCATCTGAAAAGCTATAAATGCTCCCCTTTTAAGGCCCTTTCTTTTAAGGAAAAATGGTGAGCAAAAATGCAGACTATTGCCTTTTTTTCTGTCAAGATTTGACTACAAGAAAGCAAAGAAGTTGTTGAGTATTGTATTAGAGCATCCAGGACCCAATATTTTAAGGCTAAGCACTTTTAATCAAAATGCATCAAAAAGGAAAGCGTTCTCAAGACTAATTAATTTGTGATGCATTTTTGACGGCACTCACAGGTACTAGTTAACATAGAGGATGGTACACACGTAAAAATAGAAACCAAAATGAGAATACCCTCCCAACTAAGCAGGTAAGATTGCTAAAATATGTATGTTTAAACAATGTCAATTTGCATTCACTAAGAATGAAAAAAATACCAAAAGCCATCCACAGAAATTGTAAAATCCCAGCCCAAATTGTTCAAAGACAAAACTCTTGACTTCAGTGGAAGGAAGATGGCATTCCATAAACACATGGATTTTGTACACATGCACCACAGAAGATATCATGCTGTTACCTCTGTGACCAAGTACTCCCTCCCTCATCCTCAAGAGATTTGCTTCAGCTACCTCTTGCTTCACCTTGAACACCTCTGAGTGAGTTCTCTGGCAGTACCCTGGCAATCTGCACATTGTTTGCTTCTGAAAGGTCTGAAAAAATTACCTTTTCACTTCAATAGTGATGGCAATAAGCAATATCTGTATTTGATAAGTAAAATAAGCACTGGATATTTCGTATCAATAAAATAGCAATAAGTTAACATGAGAAGTGTAACACTTCCATTTGAAGTTTCCAGCTTTAGCATAGAAAGCAGAACCCTAAAAAGCTTTTCGTACAAAATGAAGTTAACAAATCTACCCTATTAAAATAAACAATAAATCTGCATTTTTTAAAAAAGGCTCTGAGATAGTGATTGCTAATCAGAGGCAAGGTGATGAGGAGTTGTGAGGGTTTCTCATCCCCCTTGTCTCTCCTCCCAAGATCTATCACTCACTGATTTCCATGGAAAAACATCAGTATCCACACCTCACCTTTGTATTCATCAAACACACTCATTTTTCAGTTGTCATACATTCAGTTAATATTGTAAATCTTTCCCAGTAGATATGAAGATATTTTGCAGATAAGATGCTCAATAAAGTTCACAGATACTATGAACAAGTTTATCAGCTGAAACTAAGATACTTCAGCATGCCACAGTATGTCTTGAGAGACAAAAAATGGGTACCAAATACTACATAGACATTGATATAACTTTTTGCACTTAGTCTGTCATTTCCTTCCCTAAATAATATAAATTTCTTCCCTCTGATTATCCTACCACAGCCTAGCTCAAATGGCAGAACTAACAGGGTTTCTCAGAGAACCCTTAGGGAACCAGGCTTTTTCAAGGTCACAGAGCCAAGTTATGTCAGAAATAGTATTTCAGAGTTTCAGACTGATCACTGTACATACAGAGTAAAATTAATCTTGCAGCATCTCCTTTCCTACTTGTTCATTCATGTATCTTTGCCTCTGGTTCTGGAAGCATTTTCTATTACCCCCTGCCTGTTCTTTCACAGACGATCTTTTTGCCTTTTGTGATTCCCTTGTGTTTTTCAGAATTGATCTACAGTTCGCCTATCTGCCCTCTCATGACAGGTCTCAGGATGAGTGGAAGCTGACCAGTATTAAGAGACCCAGTGAACTCAGGTGACTACCCTACTGCCTCTTCTTTTATCCAGTCTTCCCTGCATTTGCACTACAGGTACTTTGCTGTCATTCATGCAAAGGGATTCAAATGCAGCCAACTTCTACCCCAGGCAGCTGGTTACAGGTTGCAAGAAAATTTTGTATCTTGCATGGTACTCTCAAAAAAAACAAGAGTGAGCAGAAAAGCCACTGGATTTAGCACAATGAATATTCACAAGCATAAATCACCAGTGCAGTATGTCAAAGGCCCAGGCTATGCTAATGAATGCTCGAAGCTAACTCCGCCAGAAGCTGGCTTGCAGGCTTACAGGGAGTAGGGTAAAGGTAAAAGAAAAGAAGTTTTCCCTTAGTTAATCAACACAAAATTAATTCAAGCATTGTGCACACAGATAGTACAGGATATTATTCAGCTCTATAAAGATAATTAAAGATACAAAGGATTTAAAGCTTGCAGTTCTCTTCAAAGCTCTCTGTTTTCTGAAGCTTTAACTGAAGCACTGAAGTCTATGCCAAATATACTTTCCTAGTAGCTTGAGAAATAATTTGGTTTTCGGTAAGCTAGCTACTTTTACTCTAGAGAGATAAAATTCAAATATTCCTTCACACAAGAAATTTTATGTGGAAGCACAGAGTTAGGTGTGTGCTGCCTTGTGGGTGACACCAAGCTCTCTTCTCATGGAATAACCACAGGAACAGCACGCAAAAATACAAGATTAGGTAGGAGTGCGTGGGCAGAGATAATCATATGAAAAAAAGAGCAACAATGAAAGACATAAATCACTAATAAGGTATTCTCTGGACTTGCAAGCCCAAACTGACACAGCAGATTAACTGAAATTTTGTATCTGGAACAACCACCCAGTGTTATTACAGAGACAGCACATATTTAAAATGGATCTCAGATAATGCCTGGTTGTTTAGCCAAGTACAGCATTCCTCCCCAGCACACGCACTCAGACCATCTGATCTGTCCTAAATATTTATCAGTGGTGTTGGTTCAGTGCACTAGGAAATGACATGTCCTACTCCACACACATCAGCACTTTGTGGCTGCCATTACAGGAAACAGAGCCATGTGCTCCTCAAGCTCTGGGACAGCCACCTTGAGCACTTCTCCAGGATTCTCCAAGAGCAAGTACCACTGAGCTTCCTTCTCCCTGCTTGGCCACCCCTAAACTTCGGCAACATCTGCCTTCACACAGACATGGGAATGAATTTTTGCTGTCTTCCAGCTGCCACCACCCCAGGGCTGGAATGCAGTAGTTATTAGCACACAAAATCATTTATGCCAAGTAGCAAAGAAGAATGCGGTATCTACTTGAATATGGAGGAGAAGTGTAGGCAGCAACACTGTAATTATTCAAAGCAGAATTTGGTCACAGACTCACCCTCATCTCCTCTTTAATGGTGTTTTGAGACCTTTAAACAAGTGGTTAGGACTTCTCTTCTATGACTAATCAAAAAGGATTCAATGCATCCAGCACTCCAGAGCTTCCTATCATAAAGGAAATTGATTCATGATTATCTCTGGAGGAAGCAGGCCAGCTCTCAAACCTTATACACCACTGCTTACATTGCTGGGCTTCCTTTGAAGAGCTCCTGGGGAAGTCTTACCCACGTCTGACACCATTTATTCTGCAAGCCCTATCAAAATACAACTGCATTAGCTACTGTCTGAAAAGGTAACCTCAAAAGTAGGATTCAATCCAAAGAGAAAATACCAGTAGCTGTTATCAAAAGAAAAGCAAATGGGACAGTTTCAAAGATGCTCTCAGGCACCGAAGGAATTGAAAGGGCTTCCATGGAACTCTGCAGAAATTAATGGAATGGTATGGCTGCTGTCAAATCCAAGAGCCAGTTATCTGATGCTGGGCTTCCTACACCATTTTTGAAACCAAGAAAAGTTGTGGAGGGACAGGAAAACTCCCTCTTTCACTTCACAGAGTGAGGAAGTTGAAGCACAGTACACAAGCCCACAAAATGGTGGTTTATATCACACATGAAATAATAATTAACAAAATAAATAACTTGTATCATCTTTTATCAGTTCCCATATCTTGTTTAGATCATACTGCCTTGAAGTGGAAAGTGAGGTGACGACTATGATTGCATGCAGTATATTTGGCTGGGCACTCTTTTTTGTCTGGGGAGAGGTGTGTGTTTTTGTTTGGTTTGAGCTCTCTCAAACACAATCCTGTACACATACACCACTTGCAGGCAGTATGCTGCATTCAGCACTAATACACTGTAGAAAACAAGAACTGAAAAAATAACATTAAAATAAATCAACACGAATATCTGATCTTTGAAAGAAGAGTAATTAAAAGTACAACAAACCAGACTTTTTTTATAGACCTAATGCAAAGATGGTATTTACTGACTTTTTTTTTTCTCCCCAGATAAAGAATGCACAAGTGGTAAGGAAGATGAAATCGAAGCCATAACTTCTAATCCTGAGCAGAAACCTCAGCTTTCACAAGGCAAACAGGTTAAGCAGGCTATACCTCTGGAGATACATCCACAAGTTGTTCCAGCCTGCCTCTCCCAGAACAGGTTGTTCTGAGGCATGGATCAGCCGACCGAAACAGGTGAGGCTCTTGTCTCAGCCCAAGTGCCTTTTTACACAAAATCAGTCTGAAAAGCAAGAAGCACTATTTATTTCTGAGGATACTCTGTACATGTAGAATTAAGTAGTGATCCCAAAGGTAAGACTGAATGGAACTGTTGCCTGCTGTGCACAAGGACAGGAAATAATAGTAGGCGACAGTGATCTGCTAAAGTGCAAGATGAGCACAAAACAAGATTACTCAACATCAGTTAAGGGACACTGATTTGTACTCTATGTAGACCCTGCTGCAGTCTTGGCACCTGTAGCATTTGCACTGCAACTGCATCTCTTAAAACCATCATTTTAGTAGTTTAGTTGACTTAGCATTAAGAATTCGATCTATCACTTCCTAATATTACCTCATTACCACTGATCTCACCATCAGTCTGTAATCAGAGTAATAGGCAACTTCTAAATAATGCTAAAAAATGTTAACATGGACAACCTACAAGTACTTTTCCTGCTTTCCATCATACATTTTCTCTCAGAGAAAATGACTGGCTGTTAAAGACAATTTTGACAATTTATGGATACTGTTAGCCAACATTACATTCAAGTGAATTCCATAACCCTTGTTCTCCATTCCCTTCTTCAAAAAAAAAAAAAAGAGGGGAAGGGGGAGACGCCACTTCACGTGTTGCATCTTGCAAACTATTCAGGGACAGAACCAGGTCTCCTCTCATGCAACTGCATATTATCCCACGCAGTTCAGCTCTCATCTTGATAAGGATCCTCCAGATGACAGAGACCTAGGCTTTCAAATATAAATACCTGACTCTGATAGGGCATGCAGATAATTACATCATTTTGCACAGAAGCCTCAACATTATACACTGAAGTTTGGGCACACAAGAAAATTGCAGTCAGCTTATAATACCACTTAAACAGGGTTTCGTTCTTGACACAGAAATAGTTACTTTCATGTTTCCAAGGAACAGATGTTATCACATTGTTTGATAACCTACTTTCACATTCTTTGTTTATAGTTATTCAGTCAGCTTCATTTATTAAAGTTAGTGGATCTGTGCCATGAAACCTCAGTTTTATTGTCTCTGGTTTAGGTGATGCTATGGTAATCATCCCAGTTAAAGCTTGGATGTAACAAGAGGACTCAACTGAAAGGCATGATTAAAAGCCAAATTATTATTTATGAACTAAATCCTAAAGCACTTAGACTAAACACCTGCAGGATTCAGTAGGTACTGTTAAAGGAGGAAATACATTTCCATCTTCAAGCAACTGTTTTGTTTTAATCCAAGTCATCAGAGAGAACAAACACTTGCAATGGGAGGTAATAGCTTTTACTAGACAAACAGATATAACTGTGGGAAAGCAGACAAGCATTTAGAACTAAGCCCTTCTATAGTTCTCAAAAAATTGGGTTTTTTCTCCAAACAGATCATTTGGTCCAAGCAAATTAAATCTTTCCTTATGAAACTGCTTCTCTCTTTCTTTAGTGAATACGGTTATGAACTGCATAAGTGTCTTGCAAACTTTTTAAAAAGTTCTTTCTTAAAAAGAAAATGCTTCTCACAGTAATGTCACTGTATAGATAGATCAGGGAACAGTCAAAAACTTTCAAATCTTTCATACTATGTATTTTCTTTCTAAAAGTAGACGACAACTGTAAGCACGTTATTTTTGAGATTAAAAGAAGCAATTCCAGAATAATCAACTAAATGAGGGATTGCACACAGATATTCAGTGAAGTACAAATTATTCACACCAATTTCTCCTCTTTGGTTAATCTGCAGTTTCCTGTGAAAACCTCTAGAAAAGCACTTATCATAAAAGGAAAGAAAAAAGAAAATGAGAGAGAATGGAAACACAAGTGGCACAAATGCAATATACAGGCATAATTTCTGCAATAACGCTCAGCACTTAGTGGAAAAATTTTTGTTAACAATATCCACAGGGACACATTGAAAGATTTTGAAATAGAGATTCTGCACTTCCAGCTGCAACAGTTGCCAGCATTCATGGCTACAGCACTGGCAGCTTAAGGAGACACCAGGCTGCTGGGCAGTGCAGCACATTACATTCATTTTCTTCTACTCCCACTCACTGCACATTCTTCTCACTTGACTGTGCTTCCCTTTGCCCCATTTATTGCTTCACAACTCCTGCGGAACTGCCCCCAAAGCCTAAAATAGTCCCTTCATTTCTTCCCTCCTCTTCATCTCCAGCTTCTTCCAACCCTTTCCCTCCTCTCCTGAAGTCCTTCCACAGCCTACCTTTTCTAGATCATTTTGTGGTTTTGCACTGTCAAAGCTATTTTAAACAGCAAACATTTCAGGGCAGGAAATGTCTTACCACGTCTGAAATACTGTGTCAGTGATGACAGCATGTGCATGCACACAAGAGCACCACCTTCATCTAAAGTGATTTCTAACATTGATGAGAGCACCTATATGTAGGCTAAAGAAACTCATTTAATTGCTTTTCCAAGTAAGCCAAAGAACACTGAACAATGAAACTACTTTGAAAAATACATTAAATGTACTCAGCTAAAGTTAGTTCTCTTTGGACAAAGAACAAAGAAAATGAAGCCCAACACGAACTTCACAGATTCTCTTTCAGATCATGTGCCTAAACTTGGGGGAACAGAAGGAAAATAAAGTAACTATCAATTGGGTAAGGCGTTGTAATTGAAAATGGTAATGCTGCTGCAAATACACACTTCATAGACAGAGTGAAAAGTGCTAGCTGCTACACTACGGTCTTATTTTGACACATTTAGCTGATTGTTCACAGTACATAAAAATATTTCAAAGTACAGACTTTAAAACTCCTTTGAGATCTAGATGAGAATAAAAATGCGTGTGCTGTAATATAGGTGTTTTACATTACATTCAGTGATATGACTGCCATAATATGGGTATAATAACATACATTGCAGGATCCATGGAGACAATCACAGATATTTAAAACTTTTGTAGAAAATAAGCACACACATAAACTTATCAGGAACATACACTTGAAACGTCCCAGTAACCAAATACAATCCTTACACAACTAAACTCAATGGATGGTAATTCTCAAAGAACGGGCTAGCAGCTGACACGGAGAACTTGTAAAGAAAGGAGCCCTGAAATACAACCATCCATAATTTGTATTAAGCATTTCCTTACAAGGATTATAAAGCTTGCCTAAAGTAGTACTATTAAGAAGAATTAAGGTAATTCTTCTCAATTACAGGCAAATAGAAAAACAGAACCTCAGTGCATGTCTGCATACTTTAACATACTTGAAAAAGCAATAGTTGACTGGTTGCCGTGGCAGCACCAATAGCTTTTGGCTTCATGCCTCCACTATCTCAAACCAGATTGAGAGATTATGATGGTTCAATTTCACTTCCACTCTTAAAGCAGTGCTTCAAGAAGGGGAGGAGGAAAATGATCAAAAACTGTCATTTTCTTTTCTATACTGTCAATGTGTGTTTACAAGTAGAAAGTGCAAAATTCACATGTGGGATCGTGCGTCCCCTTTTTTATAAGGGAAGCTCAAAGCTGAAAAGATAATGTTAAAATCATAGAAGTTAATTCAGCATCTCAGAAGAGCATTTAGAAATTTGTCCTTCAAGATACTATAAAACATACTCTCCTCATTTTCCTCTTTCCAAAGTAAAAATGCTTATGTGATATTTTCCTTCAGACTGAACTCTGCAGCTAGCAGGATTTTTAAAAAAGTGCTGCAAATCTTTTTCTCTTGAACTTGGAAGTGACTTACTAGCATTCTGATCAAAAACTTGCAATGTTTGAAGCATGAAGCAACTAAAAATACCGTGCAAGTTGTAATTTCATGAAATGTTTGGGGCCACAAATCTGAGCCCAAAGTTTGTATGGAAAGTAAAAAAAAAAAAAAAGAGGAATAATTTTCATTAAACAGCAGTTAACTCTCAAACACCAGCAAGCTCCAGCTGTGCTCAGCACTGAAAATTTGGGACGGAGGAAGCAAAAACAGGCACACTGAGAAAGGAGAGGGACAGTGACAGCAGCTTTGAAGAAGTGCTCAGGCAGTTCTGGACATCCGGCTGCACCACTTTTAGGAATTGCGTGACAGGCAGCTTAATTGCCTAAATGCAGAAGTACAAATTTTGGCACCCACTGTATCAATTTTGTGCTTGTCTTACTGGCAACTATTTTAATCAGAAGTTCTTTTCTTAGTCCAGAGCACAATGCAGCATGCACTCATATCACTTCAGTAGCAACAAGTGGTCATCAAGGTCTCTGGTAACTAAAACAGTGCATCATTTTGTATCTCCCACTCCCAATCACCAAAGAGATACTCGTGCATAGAGCAAACTAAATTGCTGCCTGGATGATCTGCATTCCCCAGGTCACAACAACAGTAATTTCATTTTGGTCAGAAAAATGGGCGGGACACTGCAGCAGACGTGGCTTGAATAAAAACAATAATGATAATAATAATAGTAAAAATTAAAAAAAAAATAAATCTGTCTTTTAAGATCTCCAGAATTTCCAAAACATGTGTCTAGGGTCATTCTGCAGGATACAAAATATGGCAGAACTGCCGTGGAGCAAGACCTTGCTTTCTCTTTGCCAAAAGTCTGATCAGTTTATCTATATTGATGTTTTAATGATTTAGACTACAACTCACACAGTATTTTCCTTTCAGTGCTAGGACAGTAACTACACAAATCTATCAATGTACTATAACTCTTCTCAAACATGGAGGGGCAAAGTTAAAGCAAGTTTTTAAATATCAGAGGAAAGGTAGGTATCACATTGTGTTCTACAGTTAGCAATTCATTAAAAGCACAATACAGACTATTATTAGACTAAGACAAAAAATTCAGTTAAGAAAATTAAGAATAAGAACAAACACAGTGGTGTCATATGATGGTACAAGATTATTTAGTCTAGGCATAAAAGGGAATATATTTTCAGGGTTCTAACAAGCCTTTGAATATTCTTGGAGAAAAGATTCCTCCTCAGTTCTACACTCTTATGTCAAATAATGTGAAAATTCAATTACAAGTGCATCAAATAAATATTGATATTCAAAATGCTGACTTAAAATTTTCCACAGCTACTACAATTCAGACCATTAATGTAACTTTAACACATACCAAGACTTCTGGATAAAAATCCTTTTGACATGTTTACTGACATCTGCTACAGTCGAATTTACACTTGGAAACCTAAGACACATTAAATGCATTTTGCATCCAAACTGCCAAAAGCCAACTGATTCTGTTATGGACTAATCACTTAAAAGGGAGGAAGAACTGAGTTTCCAGATCAAAAGTTGACCATTTGTGTCAATTTTCAGGAGTAGCATCAAATAAAAGAGATTTTCTTTTTCTTTCTATTTTTACTATTAACAAAAGTCCTTCAAAATCGCATCACTACAGCCAAGTAGAAGCAGTATTACTCCTGGAATGCACTTTAAAGGAACGGAAAGCCTACTCTATGTAAAACAGCAAAACTGTACAATTACATTTAGACTACCTAATGAGACAACCACTTCTTAAGGGGAAAGCATTTAAGAAATAGAGAATTAAATTTAACAAGTCACCCACACTCTCCAACACCACAGTGAAAACAACCACGTAAATGCGCACACTTCACAACATCCTACACACGAGCCTTTACATTTGTTTGTTTATATTTAAATAAACCTGTCATTTTCCATTTAGGAAACATCACATACTTTTCTCCCCAGTTTTAGGATTTTCTTTGTGTAGTTCTCTCCACCTAATGTTAATTTGTGACCTTATTCTGCTTAATAAGTGGTCTGGCTATAAATGAGTTCCTTAATTCACTCTGCTTTTTGCAGAATAGAAACTTCAGTTATCTTCACTAACTTCTTCTACTTAATAATACAAGATAAATTTACTAAGCAGAAAAGGAAACATGACCACATGTCAAAAGCAGATGCATGCACCTACATATCCACTCCTCCCTGCCCTAAAACTGAACTCCACATCACTTCACAATCCACTACACACAGATACATCCTCTAGAAATTGCTTCCAAATATATAAAAATATTTGCAGGACTTTTATGACAGCTATCTTTACATCTGAAGGATTACAGAAACATACTGCACAAAAAAAAGGAGGAAAAGCAGCAATGCTTTCTTATACTCAAAATCTCAAAACTTAAGGCCAGTATCAAAATTGGTCCTGTGGTTTCAAGCAATACTACACTGACAAACCAGAATTTGGATAACATTAAAGTAATACCTTATTCACGTCCTGAACAACAAGTATAGTAGTCCAGGAAAAATAGGCAGATATCAGAAAATCTCCTCAATTTCATTTGACAACCATTTAAAAAGCACAGAAAGAGAGAATCCAGAAAGCATATAGATCAGGTTTTCTATGATAGCAACACCACTGGATTCGTGCTCATGGGTTTCCTAGCTCTAATACTACTACCAAATATCATGGCCAAGACTCTGAAGACTGGATGCACAAATGTGGCCTCAATATGGCTACAACCCTGGCACAAAGAAGCACAGAGGATGTCTGGTTTGACAGACAACATATAAAACCACATTGGTGGAAGCAGAGGAAATAATTTTCTGTAGATGGCAACCACCTCCATAAGACTTTGCTTGTGACTGACGAAATAAAATTAAACCAGATTTCCACGGAGAGAATACAACCCAGAATTACAAAAGAAAGAAAGAAAAAAAAAAGCACTTGGGAGAAATCTGGGGAATTCCCTATTTCACATACAGAAGAGGAAACAATAGCTGTAATAGAAAGCAAAGGATCTACTTTAAAAAGCAGATGATGTTTATGAAGTACTGCCTGAACTGGTGAACCTTCCCAATAAAATGTCATCATCTAGTGGTGTGGTGTAAGTGCAGGACTGAGTCAGAAGCCTGACGTTTGAGACTCAATCTAGCATCTCCTGTGGTCTGGGGACATGTTCTTTAAGACTAATCTGTCACAAGTGATTCTCAACTGTATCTGGCAACTTTGTTCTGAAATATGTTTTGCACAGGTGCTAGACACCAACTCCCATGTAAAAACACTGAGCACTATTAGTGTCCAGAGATAAGGGAAGCAGAACTGCAAAGCATTTATATTTAAAACCAGTGTAAGCACAAGTTCAAATTTAAAGAGCCTTTGAAAGTCCTCACTTAATTGATTAAGTCTTCAAAAGATCAAACTGGTAATCACTTGGTAACTTCAGGGAGATGACAAAAAAACCCCACAAACATTAAAAATGCTCTATGCACACAAATACATAAGATTATCTTCAGCTATAAAAGCTATGACTCAGGCTGCAAGAGGAGTTTTGATGGCATTTAGACATCAAAGTGCAAGAGGTCAGTCTTTCTGGACATAAGCAGATGCATTGCAACTCTGCAGACTCGTGGTTTATGTCACATATAAGCCTGTGAGTACAAAGTTGGTACTTCTGCACCTAAGCCTGTTTAGGGGCTTGATTCAGAAGGTGTAGTTTATGCTCTGCAGGGATTTCCAGTGCTGTACATGCATTGCTTGCATTGGAATACACATCCACAACAGTAAACACAACTCTTCTATAACACTCCAGGCATTTCAGCCTAAGCAACAGAGAAGCCTGAACTCTAACAAGACAATCTCTATATTAAGAGAATTTAAATCATTTCCTCTCAGTAAAGCTCTCAACCCACCACACAAAGCAACGAGGAGATAATTTCTACCTCTCCCTCAAAGGCTCTGTCACTGCAGAAAAAAACCCCCACAAGATTCAAAGGGTCTTGAAGAGCTTCAGTCCCTGCTCCACATCAAACAGGCATTAGATAAAGTGCAGGAACACCAGGGAGCTTAAGTGTTCCTTGGTCAGAAAGACAGTAGCTGGGAATCCTGGTATTTAGCACTTAAGCTCATCTGTTTATTGTATATAGAACACAGGCATCCAAATCTAAGTTAAATGGCTATTTTTCAGGCCAGGACTTAGATTCCTGTAGCTCTGGCATGATGATGGGCTGCACTGCAGAAATCAGCCCATTTCTGCATCTGCCTCCAAAAATGCTGCAGCATTTTTTGGAAATCCACACGACTCCCAAATCTCCCACAGGCAATGCTGATCACAGCCAAAACGTGACAATTCAGTCCTCTTGAGCTGCCTAACCAGGTTTCAATTACCACGGTTTGGAATTTTACAATGACACCGCACGATCAAGCACAATTTAATTGCAATTTCATTTGTTAGTTAGATGAGCTCCTATCCACTTCTGTACTTCCTCAATTCAGACACTGCAGAAATTGAAGCTGTAAAGACAACACTGAATTTTGCAATGCCTTCAGGACTTAAAAAAAATACTTCAAATACATCAAAGTGGTCAGATAAGTTAGTACTCAATAGGAAGTTGTTTCTCGAAAGGAAATTGCAAATTTCAGTCAAAGAGGAAGATGGCAAGTTAGAATTAACTAACTGTTCCAAAAACTTTGGAAAGCAGGAAGGGCTTGTGAAGGTTGCATAAAGAAATTGCACGCAACCACATAAACAAGCTCAGTTTAGGACTATATGAGTATCTTAAGAATATGTCTCCAAGCAAAGAAAAAAAAAAAAAACAACAAAACCCACTCAACTTTCTAGCATTCAAATATCTAGTTTTCACTGAAGATCACAGATTATTTCATATTCAGCCAGCAACAAAGCAATTGGTAACCTTATTTGGCTAGTTAAAGCCAAATCTTTTAGCTTAATTTATGCATACACCCAGTGTCCACATTGTGGGCATCTGGCCACAAGCACAGACCGGACAACGGGCTGGAGGGGTTTTTAATCTGTCCTATGTAGCCATTCTTACATCTTTCCTCTGCAGCTTGGGAGAGGGGCATCCTTCTAGGGTCATTTAGTAAGAGAGATAATATTGGCACTGAGCAAAGACTTCTCTACCTGCTCAGCAAAAGACACTTTGCCCTTTTTGCCCCAAAACACCCACTTCGAGCTGTAACTCTACATATATACAGTACTGGCAAAACCTTTCCATTTACCTTGTTACTGTACCTGAATGTAACTGGGAACGTGCCCAGTTCACAGACAGTTTTGCTGTAATACTGTGATAGTATGGGCTTGGCACAATTACATCACACACATTATCTTGGCAGCCAGGCAGCAGCAGCTCCACCAACTGAGCTCAAGGCCAAGCCATCAACAGTTGTGCTGAATGAGTTGTCTGCACATTTTTACAAAGGCTCTCCCATTTCTTATGTCTGCTTTAATTTGTTGCCCTTATCTTAGTGTTGTACCAACATCCCTATGCAATATTTGTGTGTACCCAGTAAGTTGGGAGAAAACATGCATTAACAGGCAACAAACTCTAGGTCTGTCATGATGCTTTTTGCAAACATGATTTTTCACTCATGGTGAAGTAAAATAGACAGTGCATAATTAAGACTGAGAACTCTGCCAGGTGCATGTGTGTGTCTTGGAGCCACAGGTCTGCTCATTCCTGAACTCTGGGCCTTTCCATGTGAGATCACAGCATAACCCTAAGCTCTTTTTAACCTCCTTAAACAGCATTCTCAGCCATTTCAGCTGAGAATTCTCAGCCTTCTCCCAACAATTTTTAACATTTTAGCCTGAAACTAGCTTATGCTAGTTTCAGAAATGACAACAAAAATAAACCACCTTGTACAATCCATGCATCTGGCTTTTGACAGAGCTGCCTTTCTGCTGGTATCTCTTCCTTATGTGGCATCTATCCCTCCCTTTCCTCCTCTTTACACAGAAAAACCCCCAAAAAACAAACAAACAAAACCATATTTGGCAAAACATGAAGCACAACTGAAGTAAATATTAGAAGCAACTGTATTGCAACTAGAGCAGATTTCTTTTTAAAATGGCTACTAGTATAATTAAGGTCTGAAAGAAACAGCACTTATTAGGCCTTAATAGAGTCACAGAATTAACACCAGAGGTGAAATGTGTCAACTAAAAAATTGGTATGTTAGTGGTGGCAGTACATTTTCTTATATAAAGGATGAATCCCAATATGCCAGAAATCAGAGACTTGTATTTAGCTTGCACAAAGTGGAACACTAAGCAGCTCTGCTGTGCCTTTGAACAGCTGTGAGGACAAGGACATCTCACTCATTGTTGACACAAAGAGAGGCTTTCTGGAGACCATGCCTCTGTGCATTGAACCTCTTGCTTTCCACATCCATCAGTAGCTTCAGGAGCCCAGAAAGACTAAAAACTTCTCCCCACATCATCAGAGCCAAATTCACCTTCAAATGCATTGTAACAGTAGAAGAAATCCATCAAATGCTGGCAAAACGGTCAGAGGCAGTAAGAAGAGAAATACAATAGTGTCCTCACAGAGTCAGAATCAGAAAAAGGAATTTTCAGTAACATGCGTCTCTTCCCTGTCCTCACCCACTACCCCCAAAAGCAAATCACACAGCCATGTGCACTCCTGCACAGTAGCTTTAACACGCTGAGTGATTAAAGGTGACGATGACTATGTGCCATACTATGCATCTTTAGAGGGTTTTCAGTTCAACACTGAGGGGCCAAATGGGGCTACTGTGTATCTAAAATAGTTTAGTCTGATTAAAGGTGTAATTATATAGTTAGTCATAATAGCTGCCATACTTTAAAAGAAACCCACCTCTCCTTCAGGGGAAGGGAAGAAAATTATGCTACTTTATTCATTCAAACATACTCTCAGTTAAATTCAAATACAGCATGTGGACTAGATAAATACAGTGACACACAGCCACAAACACTTAGTAATCCAAGATAGAACAAGGAGATGAATCTCAACCTATAATCTTCGCAAAGGGAAACTAAATCTTATGATTAAGAGTTCTGTCATATCTGTGCAGGTATCAGTGGAGGCTGCGTGTTTTCTTCTCAGCTGTCATAAGAAATTCATGCTGGTTTTAGGGCCTAAATATGAGCAAAGACATTGTAAACACGGGGTCTGACACAGAGCTTAGGAGATTTATGTGTTTATACGGTTAGCACGTAGCTTCTCTGGATATCCACATAGGAGATTTGCTCTATTATTGTTACTTCCAGCAAATCATCATTGTAGGTTTGCAGGAATCATGACTTTTGTCTAGAAGGGGTTTCTTTGGCTTAGGTCACCTTTCTCAGAGAAGTAGGAGGATCTCAAATAGCCTCTACTATTCTAGTATAAGACAGGGTGGGGGAAGGTAATTTCTGTATATAGTTATACCTTTTGAATTTACGCTTCTGGTTACACAGGAGACGGGATGAAAAAGAAATGCACAATAGACAAGCTTTGGTTTTCCACCATTTTTTTTACCAATGCTCCAAGTTCATATTTAACATCAGTGAAGCCATTTCGAGAACACTGCCCAGTGACTACTGCCTCGAGACCATCCAGGAGATTCAATTTCCCAAGGAGACAGATACAATCCAGACCAGTTCACTTGGACACAAAGGAGGGAAGGTGCAGTCTACAAAACATTCTAATCCACAGCAGTCCCAGCCCCCAAACCAAATGACAGAACCAGGCTGGATAAAACACACATCCCATTTCAAGTGAAAAATACAGGGGAAGGGTGAGACATACAGGAAAATAAATTTGTCATCCTTGCCAATAACGTTTGCAGCTATCCACATGGACACTTGTATAGTCTTTGAAAAATCTTCCTCTGGAATAAAATACTTAGAGCATTTGGTGTGCACTGAACAAATCTATTGAGTTTCACTGTTTAACCTTCCTCCTCTCCCTCGCTTTTATTTATTCAGCAATGGTGTTAGAATTTTGAAATATTCTGCATTTCAACAACTGAACATACGTTCCCCACACTAATCATTTGATGAAAGAGGAGGCTGAACAGGACCCAGCTGAGGCATCACATTCCACATAATTTGTTAAACAGCACAAAGATAAATCATTTTTATATGTGCACAGTTTTTAATCAGCATCCTTTGCCCAACATAACGCAGCGGTCAAGTTCCAGGAACAATTTTGAGTCCTGTCATCTCTTTTTTTTCCAAGCATTCTCTCAAATGATCCTGTAGTTACATCACTGCACCTCCCTTGAGCTAGATTTCCCTTTTACATGCTATCTGCTATTCTTCAAGTTTTTACACTCTTGATAAGAGAGCAGAAAAGATAATTGAAATATACAAGAAAATATTATCTTACATCAATGGAACTATACCAGAAAAAAAGCCAACAGACTAAGACACACTTAAAGCAATAAAATTACAAAATGCCACATACAATAGTTTTATGGGAAAGAAGGATGAAAAAATACTCTTTTTCAGATTTCACACCATTTTCTTCCCCCACACACACCCAAACTGGGTGAGGTAGAAAGCAATAGTTTCTTGTTTCTTTTAATTTTGCCCTGAAAGGTACTTTAAGTAATTGCAAGTGAGTGACATCTAGTGATGAACACAAATCTGATCATCCTCCACTCTCCCACACAGAGAAGATAAGCCAGCAAGCACCAACAGGTAACTCAGGAGTGGGTGTTGAATCATGGGAACCTGA
The DNA here is from genome assembly GCF_009819655.1 of Sylvia atricapilla. Taxonomy (NCBI): domain Eukaryota; kingdom Metazoa; phylum Chordata; class Aves; order Passeriformes; family Sylviidae; genus Sylvia; species Sylvia atricapilla. The sequence continues at coordinate 110,686,011 of NC_089140.1, read as the reverse complement.
CACTACTATGTTTCTCTCCCTTAAAAGCCAAATATCAAGTGAGCCAGGACGTAGAAACTTGGTGCACAGCTAAAAAGAATAAAAATAAAATGGCTAATCTGTCCAAACGAGAGATGGTGAAAACAGATCTAAATCATGACCTGCAATTTCACTTCTCTATTCTCTTTAAAACCAATCAGCTCTCTCTGGAAACACCAAGTTTTCCCAGAGACCTCATTCTTAATTAAAAATACATATCCCAGAAGCAAACAGGAAGAATGGGTTTCTCATTAAACACTAAAATATCAACAGCTGTCTTAGAGACCATTTAGTGATGTCTCTGGTGTTACAAATGCTGTCCTGCTCTAAGGATGTTAGAAGCTTGTCAAAGACTCTTATTTTGCCAGTAGTTCCAAAATTATTGCTCACAGAGCAGTTACTGGAAGTGAAGGGGAGGGGATCTAGTGTGATTTCTGGTAGGGTTACAGGAAGGAAAAGTATGCTGCTATGCAAAGTAGCAACAACACAGTCCCCTGAAAGGGAAGCTGGAATAAAGAGACTGAGAAAACTGGCCTGATTTTTTAACACCATGACATGGGATAATCCTGTACATGGGAAGCTCACCCCGACCAATAGATTTTTCTGCTTAATGCATTTTTAGGAGCAGTCCAAAGTTCAAGAACTAAGAGAGCAAAATACAAAATCCCGTAGGAAAGGGAAGTGATTAATCTAGCATAGCCATTGCTGCTTTCACACACTTTGTGCCGTTTCATCTATTTCTGTCGTGAACAGGACTGTCACTGGAAACTCAGAAGTAGCTCCTGCTTTAAAGACACAAAGTCTTTACATCATGATGAAAAGCCATCCAAGGACAGGAGTAAAAAAACCAAAACGAAATAATAAAAATCAGTGGGCAGAGGAACACACGCCCCAACTCGCAGACCTTGTTCTGCTCCGTAAACCCATAGCCATCTCCTAGTCTCTCCTCACAGATTCATGTGAGGTCAGGCTATTTCTTTTTTCCCCCTTTTTTTTTTCTCGGTTAATCCTTCTGCAAACATGACGGAAAATCCAAAAGCCTGTAAAATTTAAAGCCCTGAAATCCCAAGCTCTCCGGAAAACTAACGCAAGAGAGCCATCTACCACACGAAGGCAGGACTGTTGGGGCTGGGGCAGCGAGGGCTGCCGCTGAAACTTATTTGAATGAACTTGACCCAGGTTGGCGGGCGGCCAGCGCCCGACGTCACCCCGTGACTTAACAGAACACAGTGTTCTTGGCACCCGCACAACTATGTGTTGAAATCCACGCTGGAGAGGGAGAGAGAAAAAAAAAAAAAAAAAGTCAGTGCATGTTTCAAATTAATAAAGGAAAATGGTAATGAAAAGGTAATAAAACGCAAAGGCAGCGTTAGAGGTTTTTAAATGTGTCTGCTGCGTTTTCCCCCGATTTATTAGTTTATTTATTACTGGTGTTCCCTTACGTACCAGAGGCTCGGCATATGGGTAGCTCTCCCCAGGACGAGCCCTTCCCTGTCCAAATCCCGTCCCACGCGCTCTCCCTCTCACCTCTATCTGTGCCCTACCTGGAAAATTCCAGTGCAGCACTCAGCCAGGCAGTGAGGGCAGACAGCGGCTGCGTTGCCAGGGCTGCCCCTGACTCACCCCCTTTGCCCAACCCTCACCCAGAGGCAGCACAGCAGGCACCCCAAACCTCTAGGGGATGATCGGTGACACAGTTATGTCACTCACCAATGGATTATGCTAACACCTTGTCACCAGATGACAAGCACACAAGTAGAAGGAGGACAGGCAAAATAAACTTAAGGAACTGTATGTGCTTCCTCCACACTCCATATTGCTATTACTTCCCTTTTCTGCATTTCCTCCCTCCCAGAGCAGCCCTCTTTCTCTCCGAAGCCAGGCCTCAAGCCCTTTTCCTTCTTCTCACTGGTCACCTCTTATCTCACTGACACCCTATTCTCCTCTTCAGTGACTGATCACGACATTTGACACCTGTCAGTGCAGGATCAAAACCAGCTCACACTCACCTGCTGAGGAGACTCTCTACTATTCAGGCCTGTACCTGCCACCAGCTTCCTGATGGCACAAGCCTCCAGTAATGCTTCACAGCCACGCCATCACTCATGACAACAGGAACACAGATCCAGCTTCATCCTCATTACCTTCTGCACGCACATCCTCAGCCTAGCACTCAGTCCATACCATTCCAGGAACATATAAGGAGATGGCAAGACAAAATTTCTCTCTACTTGAACAGCCCCTACTGCTTCCACCATTTCAGTGCAAACTGAAAGCTGCATTAGTTAATATCTTATCCAGTGTCTCACCACCCTTCATCCATCAGCTGAGAGATGACAACATTTTTGTCTAGTTATAGATTCTCTAAAAAGATATGCATCTAGCAGACAATCCACATCTCTGGCCAGTTCTTCCACCATCCTGAGACCATGTTATGTCTGAAAGTTGCACTGACTATTTTTCACCTTTACTATTACACACTTACAACTATAGAAATAAACCACCTGCTAACCAAAGAGACAAGTAAAACTTGCATAGGAAGCAATTAGGCCCTTTCTGGAGTCCCTGTTTAGCATCACAGAAAACTGTTTCAAAACACCTTTTCTTCCACCCAGAATTCTGCTTATGCCTTTCAAATTAAAATAGTACTAGCTTCAATACCGTAACAGTAGGGAAAAGAATTCTACTTGAACTCCCCAAGGGTGAAAAAAATTCACAAAACCCTCAAGTGTTTATGTTCTGTGCATATAATTTCCTGATGCTCAAAATGCCATTTTCTGAGTAACTGCATCCTAAAATAAAAAAAAAAGTCTAGTGAGATCAAAAATATACATAATTCTTATGTTGTTTTGGTTATTTTTTTTTTTTCTTACTGTGGGATACAGCAAGAGCCCATTCACATGTGAAAAAACCCACAAATGTTAATCAGGGTAAAGCAGAGAATGGAACTACTTGAAGAATGAGTAACTTTAAAGCTCCATATAAACAATCTACAATCTTTTGACACAGCCACGCATAAGTGAAAATTTTCACAGGGCAAAAGAAAAAATAGTGGACCTAGTTTCTAACGTAGTCTTTTTATGGTCAGACTCCAGATCCAAGAAGGTACAAGTAGCAGAGAAAGTGAATTCAGAGTTTGGCAAGTTACAGGGAGAAACGGCATTCAAGTAAGAAATACAAAGATTGCTGATGACAAAAATGACAGGGAATTCAAACAACACGCAAATTTCCAGTGACATGCCTTGACTTGATAGTTATCTTTAAGAATCCCTATGAAAGGAACAGTTCATATTTATTTAACAAAGATGTGCTGGCCTCGACACTGTACACTTCTAATGTCAAAGCAGCTGCCTGCCCATTCCCCTCCAAACACAGCCAGAAACACTAGTCCCGCAGCAGAGATGGGGGGAAGATTTTCACAGAAGAGGGAAGCTCTTTGGTAGTCTCATGTTTACGAAGGAGTTGACTGGGTTGTCAAGGAGGAAAAAGCCCCGCAGCAGTCTTCATACTACATGCTTTGAATACACACAATTAAATTTGTCACAAAATTACAGATGAGTCTTCCGTGAAACTTTGAAAGCCTGCCCCAGTACCCTCGCCTCTCTCCTAATTGGGTTTGGCAAGGAGCACCAAGATACTGTTAAGTCTGAAAGTTTGCTCGAGAACCAGATCCACAGGTTAGAGAAGTTTTCTCGAGCCACTCCCAGCTGGCTAGTGGGCAAACCACAGAGAGACTGCCAGAGCCTCCAAGGAGGGCAAAGTTGAGGGCAGGATGTGACACACTTACCGCAATCATGCAGGCTACTTGTCTTCCTAACACCCAGCATGGTTTAGAGCCTTTAAACAAATGAACAGCACTGTTTGCTCAAAAAAGGTGAGATTAATTCTTTATTAAAGTGTGTATTCAATAAAATAGTTTGTTCCTACACCCTTCAGATCTGTGAATGGGATATGAAAAAAACCCAAATTAGTTGACATCTCCTACAATTAAAAGATAAAGCAACAAGTCCTCATGTTTTGTAGCTGACCACAAAAGCCAGCAAGGCCATCCACTGCCCCTCTCTCTCTCTCCTAAACCACTTCATCTCTCTGGAACATGGAGTTCTGTCACATTTCCATTTGCAGTTTATGGAATAGCAAGTGATTGCATGCAAGAAGCTGCACCAGGACCAAAATCAGAGTAACACACTCCCTGAGTTTAGTATACACTGCTTGAATTAAAACTTTCAACTGAAGCATGTTTTTATTTAACATACATAAAATAAAACCACACCTATCCACAAGTTTAATGGTAAAATCCCATTTTCAAAGCACAGCTGAATCATGAGCCATCTCTAATCTTGTTCAACTATGCACATATGAAAGCAATCACAACAGCACACAACTACATCTAGTTACATACTCACTACGTAGGAAAAAAAAATATAAGCAAGAATTTTCCTAAATACAAAACTGTCATTTTAAATGAAGGAGATTTTTATCAGATGGCTCATACTCCTTAAAAACAAGTGTAAGAAAGACTCAGATACTGAAAAGGCATAGAAATATCATGTAGTTCCGTTAGCATGCCAAGTCACTAATTTGAGAGTTGGGTCATTTGCTAATAAAGTGAAGAGCACTTGCTGTCTGTAATGTTGCAGAACCTGACAATCTAACATGTTTGCCTACTTTCTCCTCACCTCTTTTTAAACATAGTTAAAATACCCATTTGGAGGGTCAGAGGAAAGAATCTAGGACATATCCATAACAAGAGTGAGTCGTTGAGTGCAGAAGCAACACAGAAACATGACTTCAGAGCAGCAGGAAGTGCGGTAGCACATGACTGATACAATCAAATTCATAGGTGAGTAAACCCAGGATAACGCCACAATTAGGCTGGTGTTGCATTTCAGCTTCTGCAACATTTTAACTCGAAGCATTTTATTTCCATTGTTTTTTTAAGACATCCAATCTGTCAGTCCTCACAACACTTTGGTCTGGAAATGACTTATTACCAAATGAAATGCACAGAAAATGAGTGAAAGGAAAAAATGTCACGCTACCTACAGGGCAACACAAGAGGATTTATGTGATCTGTGGTTACAATAAATACAGACAGAGGCAAACAAATTGCACCTGACTATGTATACAAAACTCAAGACCTTTCAATTTATTAAACAGACATTATTACTGTTTGCAGGAAAGGAGATGATGCTCCTTGCCAGCTACATATGGCAACATATTTTTAGATGCTTGTTTTTATTTTTACCAATTACAGCTTAGGGTTGATGTGTGTGTTTTCTTTTTCAAAAGCCAGTGCAGGTTGAGGTATTTTTCTAAAAACAAACATACACACCTGTAGTAGTGACCACATTTTAACCACAGAAACAAAGTAATACAACCCATCGGGCTTCTGCATTCTACAGAGTTTCACAATGTTAAAACAGATTTGTACTCACATCTTACTTAAATAAAATGTCAAGTTGGTGTCTTCAGCCTTAAATCCATTCTTAAGTATTGTTAATTCTTTATGTCCATAATTATCACCTTCTTCACTTTAGTCTTATGTTTCTGCTTCATTATGGACTAGTTTGCCTTAGTTTGTCCTCTGTGTGGTCTTCCAGAGTTTTAGCAAGTATTGATTTTCCACAGTTCAGTCTCCTCTCTTTCCAACACTACATAGTTAAGCTCATAAAACCAAACAAAAGAACTCCTTTTTAACTTTTTCCAGCATTGTTTGTTTAGATTTCTATGCATGCAATAAGTCTAGTTTCACGTAGCAGAACTTAAAACACTATTCTTGCTTGCAAAAAGAAACTGCAGGGATTGGGACTAATGCCTGCCAGACAGACTGGGGCACCAGGTACAAAGCTTCAGTTTCACTAAACAGAAATAACCGATCAGATTTGTTTCTCATTTTAGATGCAAGCAGCAAACCAGGGCTTCCTTTTGCTTTAATCCCATCAACACTGGCATAATGCCACATAAGATAACATGTTAACAAGGCTTTGGAAGCTGAGGACTTAAACACACAATAAAGCAGCAATTAAAAAATTGTGGAGATGAAGGAAACCAAGTGAGAACAGCAAGAACAAGTCAGGCCAGAGACTTGAACTCAGCATCCTATCTGGGACAGTGGTCCATGTGAGGTGCAAAAAGCAAAGAAGCACAAAGCTAGCAAATGCTTCTTCCCTGATACACTCCTGAGGAGTGAGGTGACCTACAACTCCAGAACTTCTCAATGGAGCATCATTTGACTTACTAGGTGATTAGAATTTTCTGCAGAAAAAGAAGTGCAACCGCTTTTAAAGCGAATTCTGCAGAATTCTGGTAATATAGTAGAACTTCCTATATTCTAATTAATGTTTTTAACATCAACAAAAAAGTCACTGGAAGGGACCACAGGTTGGTGACCAGCCATAGATTTCTGATTAAGTTGTTGTGGTTTATTATTGCTGCAACATCTAAAGAAGTCTCAAAAAAGATAATGAGTGTTATGCTGAGAACTGTACCAAAATGCACAAAAAGAAGTGGCAACCTCTATTCAGTGAATTTGTGGCAGATAACGAGCCTGAGCAATAAAGTGCATTTTTAAAGAGTCATAGTGCTGATCAAAAAAATACACTGAATGATATTTTTCTTGCAGTTCAACCTTACAATACTACCAACACTCGGGGACCTCCTTCAGAACATTTCATTCAATCATTCCAGTTCATTCCAGATCAGGAAAACACAAGCATCTTTTTTCTTTTCAAAAACAGCTAGTGCTGCTTACACTAGCTGCTAGCAGATGGAGAATTTTTACAATTACTGGCTGCAAGTCTTATAAAAATTAAATCCATTTGCTGTTCTTCCATTTAAAATGCATGGTAACAAAGCAACAGAAATTAGCATCCAGTGGTCTCTTAAATCATCTCTCCCTGCTCAAAATGTGAAAATAAACCACTACACATTATATCACCAGCAGCCTTACTTTTTCCGCTCTATGATGACAACAAGGATCATGACTGTATCAAAGGTGAATGATTATCATCTACATTATTACTTCTCACTTCAGAGTAAGGGAAGAGTTCAGAGAGTCTGGAGCATGCAAGGCAGAGAGAAAACTTCCACCACCACTTTCCAAAATCCTTACAAATTAATTGATGGCAATTAACAGATGACTAGCATTTGAAAACCCTGAAACTCACATGCAGAGGATGAAAAAAGTTTTGTTTCTTCACAACCAAATTTTTGAAGTCACGGGCAACTTCTGCACTGAAAGTGCAAGAAGTTGCTCGTGAAGTGCAGAAGTAGCTGCAAAGTTACACAAACAAAAAATTATGTTGGGTACTTTTTAATAACATAATGCAACTCCTTCCCCTCAAATCTTACTGTCATTCTTGCCTTCAAAAAGTGAGTTGTATCGCAAAAGGGTGGCATAGAAGTTATGCTGCCTTCAAATCCTATAAAAAATCATGTCCTAGTTCTCCTTTCCATTATTTACTTTTCATTATTTCCCAAACTATGATTTCTTCCACTTACCTCCCAACAAAATGAACTATGCTAACTCAAAAATTTATACTCAGCATCCAATTAGTTGAACCACTAAGGAGATATGTGAAATATTTTTCACTTACAGCTAGTTGTTAAAGTCATGAATCAACAAAGCATCTTCATTATCAACAAGAGTGATACATTCAGGTTTTCTTACTTCTTTTTTTTTAACAGTAAAGAAGCCAAACCAGAGATTTTGCCACAGATTTTTCCTCTGAGTTCATTAGATTTGAGAAGACATAAATCTGTATGGGTATCATTTATCTAAAATTGTAATGCCATGCAAAAACACAACAACAAAAAAAATAGAATTCTCTGCCCTGTTTTGATGCCTGCTTAACTACCTTTTCCCTTCACAACTGCTGTGGTTAGTGGAAAGTTTTTAACAGTGAAATGCTTTTTCAGATGAAAAAAGCATCACAGAATCTCTAAATTGTAAATAATGTAAGCCACAAGTCAAAAATAATGTAAGGAACAAACCTAGCTATACTGTTTGCATAGGAAAACTAGACTCAAGTGCATATAAAGGTTACAAGTAGATGGGAATAATCACCCTCCTGGCATTTGTTTCAGACTTGTTTCATGTAGAAACATTGGTTTTGTTGTTGTTCAAACCGACACTCTTATCTATTGTCTGGCTCATTGCTTTTTAGCCATGAGAGCGGCAATTATGTCCTGTTTTATTTCCTCGTCCTAAATTTGTACCCTTCAAACAGTTTACTTAACCCGGTATTTCTTAATCCACCATTCCACCCATAAACTATTCAAGAGAAAATACATCTCTTCTCCCCCTCCAATTACTACAAACTGAGCCTGATGACAGTTTCTTAGTCCAAAGAGATGCTTTGGGCCCTTCCTTCTTTAAACCAGTACACGAACACCATACAAAGACTCTTATATCCTTCCAATGCACCACAAATATCTCACATTATAAGGATTAATCTGTTGAGTTCCACATAGGAGGAACAAGTAAGTCAAAGCTTCTGTAAAGTGTCCTGGTATACAGCTATATAATCTGGTTCTACTAACAGCTATGTAAAACCATTACATTACTGCCCATAATATTAATTCTTTTCTCTGTACAAATCTGCAAAGAACTTACTAAAAGACAACATGATGCTTCATCTGCAATAATCAGAAATAAAAGGTTATTTTCACATTCTGCCTTTAAACAGATAGTGTACTGTTAGATTGAGGTATTTATTTATTCCTTTTATACAAGGAATATAACACTAGTTATAGTGTTTTCCCATTCTAAAAAGATACTGACATGCCTCGTATCCTAGACAAATCACATTATTATTGGAACATACCGGATTCACAACTTGGCAAAAGCAAATTTTTTTTCTTTCATGATGCTTCAATGTACTTCAACAAATGTTTATGTTTAAAAATCCCCAACATAGTGCTTTTCCAATTAGCATAAAATTTAAAGATTTAAATAAACAAATAAATAAAACATTAACAAAAAAGCTCAGACTTACCTTCACACTTCTCCCTCACCTAATTAAGCAAATCAAAGAAACTTAATTCTCTGAAGCCCACTCCAGGGAAGCTAAACTCTTCTCTAAACAAGTCTGGCTAAAGCCATCATTCTCTACAAAACCCATGCTGTCTCAAAAGCTCCTCTCCTGCCCTGTGTCTTTACAGAAAGCTTTATTAAAAACATGAGGTAAGCATAAACTAGGCTACGTGAAAGAACACCCTGCAGAAGCCACACGGAGCAGCAGGTGGTAGAGAACTACAGCTACAAAGGGTATCCACTGCACTGATGAAGTGGAGACTCGTTTGCAACATTGTCTTTTGGTATGTGACTGCTCAATTGCTCTGCAAAGCAAGCACCCAGGGTGGCGATGGTAAAAAGGACAAAATTCATACACACTGAAAAACACAAACATGAGAATAGCTGAAGGGGAGTCTACCAAGGATCATTCTAGCCCCTTGCTTTTGTCTCCAACTATGATTAATGTCAGATGTTTAGGGAAGAGTTTAAAGCAGGACACGCACGCAGCAGTGTTGCCACAGAAGAGTCTTCCTGATTCCTGTTTCTGGCTACTAGAGGCAAGATCTTTGTAGTTAATTCTTGATAGATTTGTCTTGTCTTCCTTGAGTTTGTCCAGTTGGTCTTGAACCCATGTAACCTTTCAGCAGAATCTGTGTCATTCTGTGACAAGGAGTTCAGCAGCTCATCTGGTGGAATGAATCAACTCCGTTTTGATGTTGAATCAACCTGCTAGTTTCACTTGATGCCTCTTCGTTTGAGACAGTAGGCAGTCATTTGGCTCACTTCTTATCTATTTATGAGACATAGGTTTCTTTTATGCCCTCTCCATAGCAATCTCTTTAAAAGGTTGAAGATTTCTACTCTCTAGAACTTTTTGCTCTTATCAACTTGCTCTGAAGCTTTTCGAGTACCACTGCACCTTTTTCTTGTGACTGGAAAGACCAAAGCTATTATCCACAAGTACAGTTTGTGTGCAGGCTTAGGGGATTCTTAAAGTTATGTTGTTTTTAGCAGCCTTTCAGAGTATTTAAAACCCAGAACAAACCTCAACTCTACCCATACACAGCTATTTAGGTCAGGATGAAGGTGCTCTGCCCAACACGTCTGCCTTCACAAGTAGACAGTTCTAGTCTGGTTTTCTGACTTAGCTTTAATGTTCCCTTTCCCATGCACAGGAAGGTGTCAAGGTGTCTGCAAAACAGCAACAAGTTTGCTGCAATCAGTGTTTCTAAAGGGTTGCAACCAGATGAGAGTACTTGGTGGCACAGGACTAAAATGTTGTATTAGGCAAGACAGAACCAGTGTACTGACACCAAACGATGGCCAGGTGAAGGTGAATGGGGACAAGAGAATGAAAGACTAACTTGTGCTTAAGAGACAGAGTAGGAGGAGAACGACTGGGACTGAGTCAAAAAGAATGCCACTGTGCTGGGATTGAGCAGTGAATCAACAGCCATGTGCAACAGCTTCTCCATGTGTCCAGGAAGTTGGAATAACAAAGCTCAGCTGAAGTCGTGAGTAGTGGGAAAGATATCATATGAAGTAACAATTTCATAGCGTATTTCCAGAGAGATTGAGGACAAAGATAAAACCAGCAGGTAGTCAAGGCTGTTGCTCTCATTTGAAGGCAAATAATGTTATCCTAGAGGGGATGGAAAGGGATGGAGCAGCTGGTCTATACACAAGAATGCACTAGCAGATTCCTACAGAGCAGGCAAAATCCTCTTTAACATACTTCAACATATTACAGCTATGGAGGTAGAGACCATCTCCACAGAAAGGGTTAATCAGTCACCAGGGTTGTTAGTCTGGAACATGAGTGTCCTGATAACAAAAGAACTGTAAATCTGAATTGCCATCTACAGATGATTCAGGTATTTGTGTAGAAACTGCTTATCACAGAACATGACACAGACCCTGACAAACTGGATATGAGAGAGATATTACATTTTCACACCATCCCAGTCCCTTCTTACTGCTCCCAAGAAAGTCAACCCCTCACCCAACAACATTTCATATCTCCAAATTTCTCAATTTCTATTATACATATTCTCAATTTTATGCCATTTGTTCTGCCCTCCTTTATTTCTTCCTCTTACCTATCCAACACACTTGCACACTGCAGTGGGAGCCAGGAACAAAAGTTGTTTCCCACACCTTACCATCAAACTGCATTCTTTACAAGCTAAAGATACAATGCCATGACTTAAAAAAAAACCATAAATCAAATCAACCCCCCCTAAATCAACCACAAAACACCCCACATAACTGCCTTCTTCCATATATAGATATGGAAGGAGTTTGATCCATTAAAGAGATACACAGAAGCATCATCCATTAAAGAGAAACCCACTGGAAAAAGCTCAGGGGTTTTTAATAACCCTGAGGTTACTTTAGAATTCTGTGTTTTCTAAGATATTATAAATTTACTTCTAGATCTTCACAGTGCAGTAGATTCTACAAAGACCTGCAACACACTAACCTTTACTACAAAAGAAACTTTTCTGTTTTGGTGAAAATTGACAGGGAACATATTAGAAGAGGAAGCTTAAATAAAAGGATAGTTGGAGGATTTTGGTACACTTCATGCTTTTCTTCTTGTTCTACCAGGAATTGGATGACCTTGGACATTTAGGTGTCTTATTTTCACTTGAAAGACATATTGTAGGCAGTATTACACATGCATTTTTTTGGAGAAAGGCATATGCATACCTTTCTTATACTGCTGCCACAAACCTCAATGCCAGTAAGATTCACTTAAGAAAAAATGGAAGCTGCAACTGCACTAAGAACCTTGAAATGACATGCAATGGTTTTTTTCCCCAACTGGTTGCAACAAACATCCTTGGTAGTAAAAAAGAATTTTATTTTCCCCAATAAATTAGGTCCCTCTCCTGACACCACGAACTAACAAAATGGGTGACAGAACTAGCCACTAAAAGATCATAAAAATATTTTTAAAGCACCGTGAAAACCCACAAGAAAGACTGAACCAAAGGCTTTTAGAGAATTCAAGACATTCACCAATCAACTCTGTTCAGGTCTCCTTCCAGAACTACAATATTTAGAAAGCACATTCATAAGAAAGAGAAATTATTAAGACTAGTCCTGTGTATCTCACTAAACTTCTCTTCCACCATTTCTTCAAAATGAATTTCCAACAAATTCAAATCATCTCTCCGCCAATTTAGCCTGAAGATTCCTGAGACAGTTTGGAAGACAAAATCAAAACTCAGCAGCTTTCTCACTGTGCTCACACCTCTTTGCAGAGGGCAAAACTATCAGTAAATTATCCATAATAGCAAACAACAGAAGCCTCATAAGAGGTGAGTAAACCATCAAGACAAAAGCCTTTAACTTCTTACTAACGTTTTTAATTCCTCTGGCTTTATCTTCTCTCTCCTTTCAAAGGACAGCATTGCACTCCCAGCAGTGCATGCTCCACTCGTCCCTGTAGCCTCCTCTGCATGCAGGCAAGCCACCAACAGGAGACAGATGAGACCCTCTTCCTTTGCTTTATCTCTTTAGAGATAAATAGATGGAGGTCAGGGTCCTGACAGGTCAAACATATACTGTTTTGCTTCTCCCCATTACTCCTGAAGATCCTCTGTGGTGCTGTCAAGAGCCATGCCCTAGAGAGGTGCCAGACCTGAGGAAATGCAGATGCGTTGTGTGGCATGCAGCTGCAGAAAAGCTAACACAGGCCTCTTGAATCTTGTTTAAAACACCAGGCAGACTTAGGGAGGCTGTGGGAAGACCACATAGAGAGGGGCATTCAATACATGGATGCCAAGATAGCAATGCTGTCAGCTGCGCTTGAAGTTGTTGCTCTCCAGAGCTGTGTAAGAAGGAATATGGGACTCAGCTGAAGCCTTAAGTTAAACAGAGCAGAGGCACTGGATTAGCATTCACAAACAGCCTGGTGCTTCAAACAACATAAAAATATACTCTGGGAATGACAGCAAGGCTTAATAAATATCTGTTTATGTCACTGTCATAGGTGCCACGATCCATCAGATTTCATACATCCAAAAGGTGGAATGCAGAAGTCTCTGCTAAACTTAGTCATCCAGGAATTTCACAAACTAGGTACAAAGAAGCACAGCTACCTCAGTAACACTGTAGATCACCTACAAAAGCACCTGTAGTTATGAAAACTGTGATCAAAGATGCTTCCTTTAAAATGGGCATCACAGACTTCAGGCATTTTTGCACCACCAAAAATACACCTAACATGTACCAAGACACTCATATAACTGTGTCCTTAAGGAGGATAACGAGCCAATTCAGCCACACTGGCACTTGAACCCCTGTGTCCCAGAACTATAAAAAAAAAATAGTCCCAAGACAATTTAAACATCAAAGGAAGGAATATCTGAGCCACTTAGGTATTAGCTTAACTAGTATCATCAGTCCTGTTTTAAACTTAATGGAGTTATTGTTTAACTACAGACTGAAAAAAAGCTAGCTATAACACAAATAGCTACAGCACACCTAGAAACATCCTGTTCCCTATTCTGATAATCTGACCAAATCATGGAAACAAACTTGGGAGAGGAAATATTGCCTGTGACTAAGGAAAAAAAGCTTCAAGGCTTGATTCCAGTATCAGAAGATGCAGAGACATCCCTGCAGCCAGGATGCAGCAGAAAGCAGCTGGTGGACAGGTTCAGTTTTGTCTGATAATTCCAGCATAAATCCTGTCACCTTGTAGGCATGGAGGAAAAGGTGTCTGTTTCTGTACCACTATTGAGTTGCAATCTGCTGACCTGTAGGTCTTGCCTAAAAGGGATGAAGAACCCAGTTCTATCCAGAAAAGTAAGGTTCCTGTTTTTGGAAAGACAGGAGGACAGAGACAGAGAAGGGAGAAGAATGCCACCCAGATGAGTTACTGCTGTCTTCATCCTTCAAGTTTTCCAGGACCCAACTAGATAAATCCCTAAGCAACCTTGTCTGACCTTGCTTCTGAGACTGACTTGTGCAGATTGAACTGGAGAAACCTTGAAATTGTTTCCAATCTGAATTATTCCATAAAGTACACATTTAGAAATAATTTGGAGCTTGTGGGTATTTTGTATATATGGAACATTAGAAAAAAGAAATACCCACAGTAATGAACTGACAAAAGTAAATGCTGGCAATAACATGGTCATATCATCACCCTTTATCCAAGTTAAGTCATCCGTCTGACAGGATGACACAAATTCCATTTGCCATAATAATGATTCTCTACCTTGAGATAACCTGTTTTAAATTGTTACACAACAATAGTTCTAGACTCAATTCTAAATACCAAGCCAATGTTAGTTATAATTACCATTATAATGGATCAAGAAAGCCAGGACATAAAGGCAAGTCCAGAAATAACAGCAAATCTTGGCCTGCTCATCTTTTAAGTGACCTCTTCAGAATTTCATGAAGTACGTTGAATCTCCCTGAATATAATGCCACAGGAGGATATAATTTGTTTTGAGGGCTTTTTTTAAGAGCCAGGTTAAGACAGTAATAAATCCACAAACATAACAAGTGAATGAACTTCAATTTGAAAGATCAGAAGGCCTCAGGTAAAAGATACAGACCTACATATATCCATGCAGGAAGGACTTCTAAAATAATGTGTTCCCCACTCAGGGAAAACCCCAAAATAAACCTTTTGCACAAAATTTAAATAATTTTTGCACATTATTCAGTATCACATCAGATCACCCACCGTCAGGTCACACAGACTGCAGCACAATAGAGAGCTAAGAATGTGGTAGGGATTTATTAAAGAGTTTTGAAACACATAACACATGGCAAATCTCTTTTCCAGTTGTCTGTCTTCATTCAGCATAACAGTTCGGGGATATTAGCACTCTCTATGTATTCCAGTCCCTACCAGATGTCTATGAGAGAGCTGAAAAGGGACTTCTTACAAGGTCTTGTAGCAACAGGGCAAGGGGCAATGGCTTTAAATTGAATCACGGCACCTTTAGATTAGATATTAGAGAGAAAATCTTTACTGTTAGGGTGATGAGAGACTGGAAAAAGCAGCCTAGAGAAGTTGTGGATGTGTTCAAGGACAGGTTGGATGGAGCTTTGAGCAACCTGGTCTAGTGAAAGATGATGCCCACGTCAGGTGTTTGGAACTGGACGGTCTTTAATTTTCCCTTCAAGCCAATCCATTCTATGGTTCTAAAATTCAAAGGGAAGAAGCTCTTAACCATGTGACTTTTTGATGAATTTTCACCCAAACCAGAAGTTAAGATCAGCAGACAAGTGTCTGCTGCACTTATTAGTGTGCTGTGCAATAAAGAGGATCTGCTGTAACCAGTTAAGCTTTATTCGTGCTACACAGCAAACACATAAGACTAATTCCTCACAACATTCTGGGATAAACCTCACTTGTTCCCCATGTAAAGCAGGCAAATCTGGCTAACCATCAGAAACAGATAAAGTGGATTTACCAGAGAGGGCACAAAGAAAAGACCATACTCTTGTAAAATACCAAAATTATATACTCCATACAAATGCTAGCCTACTTTAAGGGATTAAGTGTTTTGAGGAACGGTTCAAGTGGGGAAGATGATGCCACTCAGGGCATAGGACCAGAGAAAGCTCCCAGTTTCAGAGGCAGTATGGAAGGAGAGAGGAATTTACCTATTTGAGCACACATTTGCATTTAATTGCTAACACTTATAAATATTTAAGTTTATAATAATTCATAAATAAGCAGCTCTTACTAAATATGGAACTTCAGCTCATGAGACAAAAAGTCTCTACACAAGTTTGGCAAACAGTAGGCACTACCAGTGCATAAAAATATGGAGTTTTTCAATTCTGAAGTGACTACATGGTGCTCTTTTGGAAAGCACATATGCTGAAAAACTAACACTAATGGTTAATCTTTATTTTTGTACCATGTTCTCCAAGATACAAGTCCCCTAGGTATCCACCACTGGTAACTGGAAGTCAAAAAACTGTAAGAATAGAACCTTCTGGGATCACCTTGTCAGATCTTTGTCCTATATCATCTCAAGCAAAAATGCAACCACTTACAGGTCAAATGAAAGCTAACATAAAAAACTCTCTCATCCCCTAAAAATAGTTAAAGTAAAGCAAAGCATGGTCCTGTCATATCTTGCACATGCTTCCTTCAAAAATTTTGAACTGAAGACAAAAATTAGCTGCTATCACAAGGCCAGCTTCAACTTGCCTTCCTCATTATCCTCTATCAAGCAGTTTTACACATCAGAAGTGGACAGTTGTAGGAAAGACACGGCACAGGGACTTGGAACATAAACTGAGTCGTGTCTGCAGCTCTACGGCTTACAGATAAGCAAGAATCTTATCTTCCAACCAAAACAATACATGAAGCTTTTCTATGCAGTTAATTATCACCGAATAGAAATAATTTTTAAATTAGATATATTAGTATATAAGGGAGGGGGGAAGACATTTCCCAGTAGAAACATAATACATTCCTACCAAGAGTAAATACTACCATAAAGATATTTTGGCAGTAATCCTAAACCTCCAGAACCTCTTGGTATTTGGCACATTTTGAAGTGGCATAAAATAAATTTCATGGTCTTCTGATTATCCACACACTCCATTAGATTCTAGATATTTAGTAAATACCACAAAAATGATGATATATCAACATTTGGCTTTTTCCCTTCCCTCACCATGAACTAGGCCACAAATTAACAGGCTTTTTAAAAGAATACTCTTACAGCAAATGACCTCCTATAGTGAATAGTGCTTTTCTATTCTCTCTTGGAAATCTCTCAGCTTGCCTGCAGTTTTTTTCTAGCCATTTTTTCCTTGGAAAACAGCATATCCCAAATAAAGCAAAACAAAGACGGCAGCAGGCAGAACAATCACTGGGGATTTACCCTCCTGCATACACTGAATTCCCAGAAGAAACTTTTCTGCTGAGGGTGACCACCCAGCAAAATTCTCACAGTGTGGCACTCCAGCTGGGATGGGGGGAAGAGGAAATCCGTAGGGACAATCTCAGTTTCCCAATGTACCCACATCTTTTGTACTAGCATAACTATTCTAGTCAGATTAAAACTTTTTATTACAGTATGGTTACATCCCAAAAAACCCTCTCAGGAGCATCACTTACTAATATGAACATGTCTCATAACATTTGTCCAACTTTCCATGTACACTGGGATAAGTCATGCTGCTATAATAAAAGCAGGACAACTTTTACCACTTGCATAAATCTCAATTCTTTTTCACAAAAGTTTTCACAGCTTTATGCAGACCATGCAGCCTCTTCTGATGCTGCAGCCTGGGACTTGGGCTATATAAAATAAGTTCTTCAAAACTTGAAAACACTTTACTAACCCTTGCTGAACTCTGAGCTATAGATGCTAGAGTGGGACTGACACCCACAGGAGCCTGACCAGCATCTGGTCACACGTGTTGCCACAGCCAAACCTGCTGTTTCACAGAATCAATTAAGTGGGACAAGACTCCAAGATCGAGTCCAACCTATGACCAAACATCGTGTTCAACTAGACCATGGCACTAAGTGCCACATTCAGTTTTTTCCTTAAATACCTTCAGGGATTGGTGACTACACCACCTTCCTGCGCCACCCCTTCCAATGTCTGATCGCTCTTCCTGTGAATAAATTCGTCCTGATGTCCAACCTGAGCTCCCCTGGCACAGTTGGAGGCCAATTTCTTTTGGCCCCTCACTTGTCACCTGGGAGAAGAGCCTGACCCCCCCTGGCTACAGCCTCCTTTCAGGTGGTTGTAGAGAGCACTAAGGTCTCCTCTGAGCCTCCTTTCTCCAGGCTGGACACCCCCAGCTCCCTCAGCCGCTCCTCATCACACTTGTGCTCCAGACCCTTCCCCAGCTCCCTTCCCTGGACTTCAGCCCCTCAATGTCCTCCCTGTGGCGAGGGGCCACGGATGGAGCCACCGTCCCCTGCTCCGGCCCCTGCCATGGGGCTGATTCCTGGGAAACTGGAGGCTGCTCTCCCTCCTGCGTGAGCAGGATTCCCTGTCACACTCACTCGCGAGCATTTTAATACAGAACCGAGTTTCAATAAGGCTTTAATCCACTTCGCTAACAGCCTTCCCCATGGCCTCCGCCGGCCGAGGTTCCCGGGCCTGCGCTGCCCTCTGCCGGGCTGCTCCAGCTGGGATCCCCGGCGCTCCCACACCCGCAGCAGTAAATCACAGCCAGCTGGGTGGGAAAAGACCTCGCATCATCGAATCCAACCTCTGAACAAACACCATCACCATGTCAGCTACACCACGGCACTAAGCGCCACGTCCAGTCTTAGCTCGAGCACCTCCAGGGACAGTGACCCTGCGCAGCCCATCTCAAATGTTACTTTGGCCTAGGGTACCATCACAGCTCAAGTCTTTTCACACAGGTCAGTTCACTCTAAGATAGTAAATAAAGATCTATAGTTGACACAGAATGCTTCTTTAGAAAGAAGCTTAGATTTTCTGCAGTAAAAAAAAAAAGTAGCTACCATATCTTAGCCAGTAAGATTCAGTTCTCATTGCTTTCCCTTTCTGGAGCGCTGCAATCGTCATCACTGAAAAGGGAATCCTGCAGGTACTCCTTCACCTCATCATGCCCTATTCCCAATACCTGGATTTTTAGATAATCACAGTCTCAAAGTACTAAAGAGAAACAAGAAATGCTCTCTCACCCACTACACTACAGGAAATTTGGGCACTGACTTGCCACAAGCAGCCAGGGACTGTAGAGAGTCCAGATGATCATCTCTGGCGAGAAACCCACCCACCTGATGACTTTTTGAACACACCTTGAAATACAAGAAATTCAATTTTAATATAAGAAAAAGCTGCCTTACTGCAAGGGTGACCAAGCATGGCACATGTTGCCCAAAGAAGTTATGGAGTCTCTGCTCTTAGAAATACTCAAAACACAACCTGACACAGCCCTGAACAGCCAGCTTCAGTTCTCCAGATGTGAGCAGAGGGGTTTGACTAGGCACTCTTCAGAGGCACCTTCCCACCTCAGTCCTCTGGTCATTCAGTGACCACTCTACCAAGCTCTGTGTGAGGGGCACTGCTTTGGTTTTGAGGTTCGGCAGTCAAAGAAAATGCCCTGAAATTCTTGTGATATAGAATTTGTTCTGAAAAGATAAGGTAAGAAAATCCTCACACTGCCCCAATTCAAATGCAAACAAATATGAATTATTCCACAATTACAGCAGCAGGTTTTTTTCTTCAGCTTGTAACAGTTTCTCACCTTACAAAGCTCATCATTCTCCTCTTTTTTAGGCAGAGAGTTAGTATTTGTGCAAGAGTCTGAGTCTGATATCTCTAGTAAGCTGTCCTCTTTTTCTGACCCATTGCACTGATCGGTGGAATCAGTATCCTTCTCCCACTCAATGACTTTCAATTCATCTAAAAGAACATTGGTAAAAAGAGTTTTTCTTAATCAGCATCTGTTATAAGCACAAAGTCAGAGTAATACTACAGCTATCTTAAACTTGGGGAAAGAATTGCAACATTACTTTTTACCTATGTTCAAGTATTTTGTGTCTCAAAAGCTGAATCCAACTAGCCGAAAATTTTCTGTGAGGAAGGATAAAAATTACATACATACAAAAAAAAAAAAAAAAAAAATATTTCAAAGTACTGTCTGCAGAGAGGCAGTACATTTAACTGTACAGGTAGGCATGGCGTTCCTTTTAGTTTAGCTATTATTAATTTTTCCATCATTTGGTTAGGGGGCTTTTTTGCCCAGCTGCATTGGATTTTCCACATGTACTTGTTCAGAAATAACTGTTCTGAGCAAATGCCTTAAACACTGTTAACTAACATCTGCTATTAGTGGTAACCCTCACAGATGAATGAAAAGCTAGTTGAAATGGTCACCTCCTAGAACACCATGCCTAAATATACAGGTCTGTAAGCCAAATCTCTAAGCACATCAAAGACAGAATTGCTGAGGACAAATTAAAAGAAAAGATGGAGGTAAAAAAGCAACAAATAAAAAAGCCCCAAACAAACCCACAATGCAATGGCAATAAACAAAGAGATGCAGATAAAAATGCAGATTTTTTTTCCACCATCCTCGGCAGCATGTAGTATTTAATGCAACTCCAAAAGTTCGTTTGTAACTCCCAAGGATCTACTGAAGGGCATGGGAAACTGAGCTGCAGTAGCACTCTCCCAATCCTTTAAGTCCAAATGCCACAAGGTACTGAGAGATCATTTCAATGTGTTTTGAATATATGAATATGTTTAAAGGAGAAGGGATGAAAGCTTTTTGGAAGGTTGCCTTTTTTTTTGTATTTGTAAATGTCATAATTCTAACACTGGAATAGTCACGTACAGGGGAGAGGCAGCAGAGAAAGAAGGCACCTGCACCATGCACCAGGTATCTGTACATATCCATGGAAATGTGGCAGTACCTTCTGTACTTGGCAGTGCTACTGTAATCTAAATTACTAGTTCCTACATTGACCTTTCAAACTCTGAAGTCACCCAAACAAACACACAGCTATAGTGCCGCCTCCTTTTTTTTGTCCTTTTTTTTACACACACAAATGCATTTCTATTTCTAACTATGAGGAAGCTTCATCAGAAATTTTAAACACAGGCATCAGCAACCAGATAGCACAAAGGGGTTTCTCTTGAAGCGGTGTGACAAGTTGCATGCAACTTGTGAAAACAGTAAAAATTCCTTGATGAAATAGGAGGCAATCCATTTTATCTTGTCACACTGAAGTAGTGACACTCAAAGTGAACTTCACATGAAAGGGAACATCTCTTAAAAAAATACTTTATCCCTACTGTCACCACACCCTACTGTACCTCCATATGCACACACACAGAGGCACATTGGGTACAATGCTAAAATTTGTGTACATGATGCTTCCTTCAAAAAACGTGGATATTACAGTTCTTTTACTCCCCACTGCTTTCAAGATATTTTTGGGTTTAGAAGAAAAACATGACAATTATTGGATTTTCCCAGTAACCTTCAAGCAGATACATAACACATCAGGGTTTCTTCAATTACATAGAGTAACCAATTTTGCTATCTTAAAAGCATTAAAATGTCTGTGTATTGTCTCTTAAAAAAACAATATTAAAGCCTGCAGGATATACTTGTAGAGGAGAAGTGGATTATATTAAAGGTAGGTTAGAAAAACTCCTGCTCAGCAACAGATGGCAGTTTAGAAAATGAACAGTCCTTCCTTTTCAAAAAAAAGAAAATTACTAGAAATTACACAAGATAACCATTGATATATCAATGACAGTTATAGTATGTAAATTCTTAGATGGTAAAAATATGAATGAAAGGAGGAAAAATTTTGCATTTTTGTTTTAAACCTAAGGAACATATTTAACCAGTGTCACACATAAAACAAAAAAGTCATCAGTCAATCTATTTGCTCAGCTCACAGCAGTGTTTGAATGCTTTGTCAGACACCCAGGATCCAGTGTAACTGTAATATTTCAGATCCAGCTGAAGTATTACAAAGTTAACCTAACTTATTTTTACATTGTAAAGACTTCCTGACAAGTTCTAATGCAACATATACATTATCCCAATTAATGCTTTTATAACAGAGTGTACATGCAAAGATTTTTCTGTCTACAGCTGCACTTTTTAATCAATTTGTCTCCCCTTTGTCATTTCCTGGTCCAGGAATTAGAAAGGAAGTTCTAAGAACTAAACTCACGGCTGTTCACATAGTGCAGCTAACAGGGGAAGCAATGAAGACCATGTTCCAAAATGAATATGCATGGCACAGAAAATGAGGCTATCTGCAGCTGCAAAGTCTGCCACATCTAGTCAGTAGATGGAGACAACTGTGCTCCTTTACCCCAAAGCTTAAAATTTTTTGTACATAATTTATACTAAAAGCTTACTTTATACCCAGATGAAATTTATGAAGGAAAAAACCAAAAACAAAACAAAACAAAAAAACCACCCTCTAACTCATCTAACCAAAATAGGAATGGATCATGTCATTTTGTCAGAATGATCTCAAGAATATTTTCATTACAGCACCTGAAATTGACAGAAGGTTTTTTGTTAAATGTTGCACTTGAACTTACCTTCACTACTTCTGTCCTCTAACAATAAATCATGTCTGCTAGGCCATTCCTCTGCTTTGGAAGCGTAACTTTTTTTGTTGTGCAACCTTGGAATCAATGTTTTATTTCCATCATCTGAAAAATCGCTGCCACTAGAGGTCCATACTATGTCCTCAGCTTCCTTAGCACTTTCAGCAGCAGCAGCAGCTCCTATGAAAAAGTATTGCAAAGCGTTAGATTGCTACAGAAATGCAGTTTTGTTAAATTTAAAAGTATTAAAAATTAAACTCTACTATTTTTAACGGACAAAATTATAAATTCTGTTACTAGGCATCAGAGATTAATACTGAAGCACAACTCACCTGTATTTCTTATTCATACATGCAGTATTTTCAGTTTAGTTCACCACAATAAATGCTAACACTTCCATTTTACACAATGTGTCCTTCAGCAGTGTGAGGACAAGCCACGACTGCCTGACATTTACCCCCTCCTACACACAATCCTAACACTCCTCCACTCCCCCACATGTACCCTTGTAAAATGCTGAGTGGTTTAAAGAAAGACTGTCTCTAGAATTCTGGGTTTGGGAGCTCTCTGACTTTCTCCAATGAGTAAGAAAGGAATAAAAGTATTCCATCAGTAGAGATTACTCTTCAGTTTTCTCGAGAGGAAAAAAGACCAAAACTTCTGAGCTGTTGCAAAGAAAAGCTGGTGTGTTTTGGAAGTAAGACATTTTAATTCAAAATACCTTTGTGCATAATTTTTAATCATAAAAGCAAGGAAAAAAGAATTCATGCTTAGCACGGAGCAAACAGAGAACTAGAAAGGCAGAATTTTCCACTTCCTACCACTACTAAAACATTATAAGTAAATGAGAATTTATACAATTACTGGGGGTTTGGAATTAGGCAGAAGGGCTCAGAAGAGAAAAACACAGCCACATCTCCTCCTGCAATACAGAGAGGTTCTTCTTCAAAATCTAGAAAAGCTAGAACCCCAAAAGGTAAAAAAATGTGTCCAGTAGGTCACCTACTTACATCCTACAGAAGCAGTACAGCTGCTAGAGTATCAGAAAATAACACCCCTCCCTTTCTTTTCTTTCCTTTGGGCTCAAAAAAACCAAAACCAAAACAAACTAGAAAGAGTCAGTAAGTTCTCCTTGTCTTTATTCGGCCTAGAGTTCTTTTTTTTAATGACAATATTAAGCAACTTGGGGGCATACAGAAGACTTAAAAGCAGGAGGCTGACAAAACTCTGTTTTCCTATTTATTGCCCATATTTACAAAATATGTGTTCTCTCATGCCTGCTTATCTGTCTAGAAGAAGACAGAATAATTTCACTTTCAATATATACAGCTAAGGGCTATTTTTCTTTCCCTCCTAATAAAAATGTGAAGGATTTAAATATCCCATCCTTGTTATAATACACACCATATACAGCATTAGTGTTGCCTCTCTCCTCACCTTTTCAAAAGCAATAGTTGATTGCCTGCAGCTTTGCATAATAAATTTCTGGCACTGTGGGTGAATAGATGAGCCCCACCACAACAGCATGAAACTGTGTTTTATCAAAATTATCTTCTAATCACAGTAACAGAAAAAGAAAGAAACCAGTATTTTGAGCATACTTCTACCCCAATACAGGACAAAATAAAGTAACAATATTCTGACAATGTTAACATGAAATAATCAAAACATACTAGAGGCACTTTCAGCAGATGTTAACAGTGGTCCAAGACGTTTCTTACTCCTGAATTTCTTATTAGAAGGCTTCTGGGACTATAATAAAAAGAGACAGAGATTTAATCACTAAGACAAATCATTTTAACATGTATCAATGTATTCAAAGCTGTTTTGAAATCACCCACCAAAGCTCAGCAGAACAATTTCAAATTAATTTAAAAATCTTTTACAAGACTGTAATATAATGAGGTGTTAAAGCATGAGAACAGTAACATAAAATCTGATCTGAATTTCCATAGATTTAGAAGATACAGATTTTCTGTGACTATGACAGAAATCACACGTGACCTTGAGAAGAACAGGAGCCAGTATTTTCAGGACTAAAATGTCAAAAGTGGGCAGTAACAACATGCTTGATAAAGCATGTGTCCTGTTGAAAAGTTACAGAAAGAACTATTCGGTTGCCCTGTCTGTGACTGTACTATATCCCACAAGATATTCACACTGTGACTGTTCAGTACCAGACGAAGAAACAGAAAAGCACAAAACCACAAAAAGTGGGGTCAGCACAAAATACTTTTCATTCAGAGCCGGCTTATCAAGCAGGATTTTCTATACTTAGTTCACTATTGCAAACATATTATTTAGGTCTAGCAAAAAGTCTTCAAGTCTTCAGATGCAAGCTAGAGTATTGTTGTTCCATATTTTTCAGGAAATGTAGCACTCCATCCCAAATGCCAAATTACTTTTGCATCCTTCGGTGTATTATTGAAATTTTCTAAGTGCTAAGTCCTATCCAGAACACAACATACCAATTTATGCTCAGCAGGTTACACTAACAAGTTAGGACAACGTCCTTACATAACTGTGCTATCCAATTTTGTATCTTTTTTTTTGACAGTTGCAACAATATGCTGTTAGTTTGGGAACAACACCAAAAAAAAAAAAAAAAGCGCAACATATTATTCAGTCAAGCATGGAAATTCACTGTCAGTTTGCATCTCTTTGTTACACCACTAAGGCAGCATTTTACCTCCAGCACTGAAGTGCTCTGAAAACCATCCCCACACCTAAGCCACGCATTGGAAATCGAAGCAGCAGACACTGATGTCCTGACATTCGTCTTTTTCAGATGCAGGGGTGTGTCATTTGGGAATGGTGTGCATTCTATATTCCAAAGTCTCTTCCGCTAGGAAAAGGAAAAACAAACTCATTAAATCACTGTGTAGACATAATCAATTTCAAGCTAAATTTACTTAATCTAGGTTGCCCCCAGTATTTTCTGAATGCTTACAAACAAATTCTAATTTTTAATAAGCTCGGGAAAACAGTCTCAAACATTTTCAAGCATCTTTTATGCAGCACTAAATAGTAACACCACCACCATCACTGTCACGTGTAAATTAAATTTTTGATAAGTACACTTTCTGTTAGTCTCAGTTACAAACTCCTAGTACTTGATAGCTGCTCAGTGAAGCTGAAAATATTAAGCTACACAGGAACAGCTCACTAAAATACATTTTAACTAGATAATGCCTTCAAAGTCATATTTAATCTGATTTAATTTTGTTTATGCAGGAGGTCACACTAGATATCACTATACAGTTCACCATTAAAAATAACCAATCAACCAAAAAATCCCACCCCAGACTCTTTGAGCTGTAAGAATTACATTTATTCTCACAACCACTTCCCCACCAAAAACGCTGCCTTCCCCTTACACGGGATGCCGGAAGTCATTTGGGTTATTAGATAAGTCATGAAACAGGATGCTGATTAGCATCCAGTGCTAATTTCATGCAAGAGATTGGAACATCTGAAAATAGCTGAAGATGAGAGAATTGCCTGTTATCACATCCAAAGCTATCTCTCAGATTCAACACCAGTTCACACATGGAAATTGAACTTGAGTATGATAAACATCTTATCCTACTGTGCTACTGAAACTTATCTTATAAAACACTGACTGTATCATCTGAGTATGTCTGTCTTCTTCTGATATACCTTCTCTCAAGCAGCTACAGTTCCTACCTACAAATAATTATTACTCGAAAACTAAGTTAATCAGCACACACATTTTCTGCCAGGCTGGTCAATCAGGACTGTAATGTACATGTCAAACATATGTGCAACAAAAAAAAAAAAAAAACCAACAAAAAAAAACACCCCAAAAAGTAAAATCACAGAATAACCTGAGCTGGAAGGGACCCACAAGCATCATAGGAGCCCAACTCCTGGCCCTGCACAGCCCTGAGAATCACAGCACGTGCCTGAGAGTACAAGCATTTGGCACTTTTTGTCCATTTTGTAAATGGCAATACATATTTGTTTTCCATAGGTTTTTTCGGTGCTCTTGAGAATGAAACGAGTAGTTTCCAAAAGCATACAGTGAGCAGCATCTTACTTTACCCCTCCAGTCACACGGCCCTGCTGTGCACGGTAAGAAGACAGAGCACAACAAAAGCACTTTGCAGTTTCCACAGATGATAACTGACCTTGCTAAGAGCCTCTTCTAAAACTGCTGGGGTTATTTACACCTCAAAGTACCTACTCATTATCACCAAAGTCAAACTGTCCCCATCACTACTCCCACAGATATATGAAAGGTACAATCTTGAGTCTGACGTGGTATTAAATCCAGAATCAACAGCACTTCAGTAAGGACACGATGTCAGGTAGGAGACTACAGTAGTTTAACAAGAAAGGTTACCATTATGACACAAAGAGAATTTAAACACTGCTTCCCTCTCAGCGAAGATGCTGGCCCAAGCCTCAACCTTCAGAGTGCTTAGACAGGAACCTCTACACTGGGCTGTCCTCTTAGCAAGCTTCTGATGGTTTTAGTCTTAGTCAGTGCTGGGAGTCTTTTTTATCTGCCTGATTTTGTAGCTTCTAGAAGATTTTGCAAGATAAAGTTTGCAAATAAGGACTTACAGTATCAAATACAGTTCACCAAAGCTTATTTCCTGAATGAGACACTCCACTTTTGAGGAACACATCTGTGCCAACAGCAGCACCATAGCTTGCAAGCAGGTTTACAGGACACCACTTCTGACAGTCAGTGAAAAGCAGAAATGGTTGCAAATAAGCAAAAAAGAAATGCACATCATTGCATGCTCTAAGTTTTGCATTAAATTGGCTTTGTAATATACTTCTATTGTTTGGAAGTGTAATAAACATAGAACTAGAGAGTTAGTGTTAAATCTCTCATTCACGTTATTCTTAAAATCATGAAATTTCCTGACAGACAGAAAACCTCAGTCTCTATGCTATGCAATACCAATGGAACAGAGTAACAGTGTGACATAAGAGGCAGGGGATGAACAGCAGAATGTGGCAGCTGAGACATGGCCCCTGCTGCAAAACTGCCACGATTTGGGAATACTATTCAGAAATCAGCAGGATAAAGGCTACATGTAACTCCCTCTTCCTAAGTAAGAAGGGTTAGGGTGCATCTAGAAAGAATATGCTTACAGGCAACAAGGTGAATAAAGCAAAATGAGTAGAACAAATAGCTGAGTTTATGCTTAGATGGTTACACTTCTTTAGGAGTGCAATGTGAAGTTACACTGGAAGTGACTTTTAAACAACTGAAATTCAGAGTACTACACAGTCATGACCATGACAAGCAAAGACTTTTCACAATTAATGACTTAACAGCAGAAGAGTTTTATTTAATCCTGCAGTTCCACAGCCTGACTAAAGGCAGGGCTGCTCAGGTTTTCAGAGCAGTCTCAGGGCAGATGGTTCCATGACAAACCAGAAACAACTGGAGTCCCCTCTTCCCCTTTTTCTTCCCAAACACTTGGTACTTGCCAGACTCTGCAGACACAGCAGTGATGAACCAAACGGTCAGAAAACTTCTTTGGGAAGAAAGGATACAAGGGTCAGTGGGACCACTCCAGCAGCTGCTTGATACACATCAGCTTAATTTCAACCTGAAGAACCATCAGTACTGCCGACAGATCTGGTTAATTAGCTATTTGTTTCACCATGCTCCCCAGATTCAAGAAAGTCTGAGAGTTTCTGCTACCAACACACAGAAATTTATAGCCACTACAATCACTGAGAAAACCTGAAAATAGTCCCTGAAGTCCCAAACCAAGAAACTAAAGAATACACCCTTTACATGAGATATTCTTCAGCTACTGCAAATTCTGGCAGACACCACTTGGAAGGAAACAAAAGAGAAGGACTTATGATTGTTGATACTGACAGCAGTGGCTTTGAGTTCGTGCCTTTAATACAAATACCTTGCCACCATATTTCCTACATCCTAGACCACCTTAAAAATAATTTAAAAAAAAATTAAAAAATTTTAAAACTCAAAAAACCCCAAACAAAACAAACCCTAGAGCCAATTACCCC
Organism: Sylvia atricapilla; assembly: GCF_009819655.1. Classification (NCBI taxonomy): domain Eukaryota; kingdom Metazoa; phylum Chordata; class Aves; order Passeriformes; family Sylviidae; genus Sylvia; species Sylvia atricapilla. The sequence continues at coordinate 110,657,880 of NC_089140.1, read as the reverse complement.
ATCCCAAACTCGTTGTCAATTTAAATCTCTCTACATAAATATTTGATGTGAATGCAAGAAACTGGACCTACAGCTTCAATCCACAGTTACTGAAGAGGGCCTCGGAGCTGATGCAAAGGAGCTGAGAGCAGCCTGCAGGGCCTCTCTTTGGCTCTTTGCCTTCAGACACGGTGGGAACTGTGCCAGTGTAGGGGACAGCACTGCCATCCTTCCCCTGCAAAGCCACCTCGGCACAGAGGGATAGTGTCCAAGGACTTCTGTCACAGGAATACGTCTGCTGGCATGCAGAAACGGCTCTTTGCTTCTGCACCAGCCTGCTTCAAGACAGCAGAGAAACTAACATTTTAAGCAACTTATTTTCCAAAAATAAATATTTATAATTAAGCTAATCTGAAGGCTGTGCTGTTCCCAAAGAAATGCAGCAACAACTGTGAGTTCTTTTAATCTTGAGTCACAAGGTTAATCATCCTTTCCTTTTAGTCTGAAATAAAAACAGGACGTGCAAAAAATAACTTGTGTAATTTGCTGAAGGAATGAATGAAGTGTCTAAAACAAGGTACTGGAATTTTTTTTAAAAAAGTCATTGAATCAGGCTCCAAAGAGCTAAAGCATGTAGACCTGCCATACATCACAAAATCAATATTTTTTGCAAAACAGAGTCAGACTAAGACTCAGACCTTGTAAATTGCATAACGTGCCAGAAGCCAAAATATGACCTCTGAAATTTTGAGTTAAAAAGGAGAATGCGACGATGGCTACCTCTTATTGAAATTGCCTTGAAGTCTGTTACCAAAAGCATTCCATTTTGTCTCTGGAGAAGTTCCTTCTAAATGAGAGAAAAAAATTTGAGCTACTCCTGTTGGCTTTAGAGGAATTAAGATCAAGCCTTCCTCATAAAGGGTATGAAGGGCAAGCAACCTTACCCCTTTACTCTTTTAGTTATTTCCAGTGAGATAAAGGTGCGTCAGCCTACATGGGCGCAGGTGTGAGGAAAAGGGAGGTACACTCTGAAACAACAGTGAAAAATCATAGTGATTACAAAACAGAACTACTGCAAGTATGGGGCTGGGGTGTTGGATTTGACTTTTAAATAGATGTTCCTATCTAGAACATCTCTGCTCAACCAATCTGTGTGGTTACATATGCCCAGGAATTGTTACCCAGAAACACTCTATATAAAGTCACTGCGACCATATGTTCAGAGGCTACTCACTACAGGCCCTTTACACTCCAAACAATCCCACTTCTTTGGCGCTACTCCAAAAACCATGGGAAGAATCCCCAGGAGCACATGACCCAATATATTATCTACCTCATACACATCACCTTCTCTAACACAAACAGCAACATAAGCCGAAGGAGAAAACTTGGGATAAAACATTTCACCACATGAACTCCTTCTGCTACTGGCTTTCAAATCCAAAAACTAGTCACATCACTTAAACATCAGTCTGTAATATTCAAATACAACTGTTACATTCTTCCTGAAGAGAGCAGAATGAAGAAGTATTGAAAATCACTGCTCCAGTTGTCAGAGACCTTTCACATTTTTAAAAAAAACCTGTAGGAAGCAATCACATAGAAGTATGCAAATATTGAACACTGACCAACAGCCAACCTCATCTTTCACCTTTATTCTCATCAGTTTCACGCGAAAGTACTCCAACTAAAACGCTTTAGTTTGTGCTGGCCTTCAAAAGTCCAATTTCAAGATAGTACAAAACTGCACTTGACAACAGGAACCTCATTTTCAGCAAAATGCTGTATTCATGATACTGAGTTCCTGAAAGTGTAACTACTGCTTTCAGTGCCTAGATAAAAAGTAAAGGTTTAATTTGATATGAAAACATCCTTGCATTTCAAACTCTCAAGTGAGGATTCAAATAAAGATTGCAGACTTAAAGTAATGGCTTCTATTTTTTTCCAGAGAAGATTATTTTTTTACACCTATGAAAGGCAGTATGCATATTTTCCAAAGAAGATTCACAAGAACACATGTGGTACCTAGAAAGGTCCTCATCAAGTTGTAATCATTCATTTTAAAAAAATCTATGTATGATCACAGTCAATAACAGCAGTGATAACCTGCCATACCAGTCTACTCTTATGGTAAAGAAATATTAAAACCAAAATAAAACCTTAAAATAATTTTCCCATTGCTATTGATGTGCGAGACCAAAATTTTTAAAACACTCTTTCAAAACCTTTCTTTGTGCTCATGATTTTTACTACACTAAATGAAAGACTATTCTCAATAACTTATACTGACATATATGATTACCACTTGAATGTCAGGATTTGTTAACCTACACATCCTTTTTAAAGGAAGAGTATAAATTATTATATGCTTACATTGAAAAAAAAAAAAACAAAACAACCCACTCTGGAATAAGAATACTATTAAAGTATACTTTGTCTTAACAACTAGTGCCAAGTAGTTAGAGAGAAATCCGCACTCTATGAAAGCAGTTGAAGCAGAAATTTTTTATAAAAGCTTACACAAAATTAAGTTATCCAAAACGTTTAGGATATAATAACAGAATCAACATCTTTTTGTTATGTCTCAGGTTGGCATGTGGTTTCAATCAGTTTAATTAACAATCAACAAGTGGGGAGAACTGCACTAATTTCCCTTGGCCAGTATAAGTTTTCATTCGTGAAGCAACAAGGAACATCATCTTTGTAAGCAAAATGAGTTGCTATTATCACAGGATGTAATCACATTGCAACAAGAGTTGATTAAATCTTGTTTCAGTAAAGTGTGCATTTTTTCACTAGCCAGGAACTTAAAACCTTTCAAAAGAAAACATATAGTGTCAATATTACAGGTTAATTTATGTGAAGGTTACTTTATGTAGGTTATTTTTAGGTTGTGGTTGACATTTTCTTCCATTAAATTTTACTTTAAATGTGCTTATATTTAAAAAGTGGTTGAACGTGCACACCGGTATAGACAAAACTCCCTAAGGACCAGATGTGTCGTTTGCCAACTCAATTTGTCGGCTCTGTGTATCAAACACCACTTACAGTCCCTTTCAGCAGTACCTCAATATTAGCCTAAGCACGGCTACTCAGAGCCAGCGCGTCCTAACTACCCCTCTGCAGGGAACAGCCAATGCACCAAGCAAATTGCCGTAAGGACAGGGACAGAAAAACAGCACGGGGCGCTTCTCCTCCCTCCGCTCCCAGACAGGGAAGCGAAGCTGCTCCAAACAGTATCAACCCCAGCCAACTCCCACAATTCTCTTCTCCTCTCAAGTTTTACTTTCCCTGCGCTTTTTCCCCGACTGCCGTGTGAGAAGGCCGAGCTCCCCACGCCCCTCGGCTGAGCTGTGCCACGATGGATTTCACTGTCAGCGTTGCGCAACCGCGCACACCAGGGACGCGCGGAAGGGCCCGTGTTCCCGCCCCGCGTTCCAGCGTGGCGGCTCCCCAACACAAGTACCGCCTTGGAGCCGGATATGGAAGGGCAGCGAGGGCGCAGCGCGGCGGCGGCTGCTGCTCTGCTGCTCTACCGCCACCACCCATCCCCGCGCCCCTCGCAGCGGGGCCGGGAGGCGCGGCTGGCCGGCGGCCGGGACACCCGGCAAGGCCACCCGTGCAGAGCGCGGGGAGCGCCACGGCTCGGCCCTGCGGGGCGGCCGGGGCGGCATTCCCCGGGCCGGCCCAGCCCCTTCTCCTCCCGTCCCGCCGCCGGTACCTTCCCGCCGGGCATCGCCCCCGGCGCGGCGCCGCGTCCCCGGTCACGTGGCGGGGGAGCACCGGGGGGCGGGGCCGAGGGAACCCCCGGCCCGCGCCCGCCCTTTGCAGCTTTGGCGCCGCCGGAGCCGCGGCTCCTGATTGGGCGGGGGGCCTGTGACGTACTGGCGGGGCGGGGCTCCCGGGAAGCGGGGCAGCGGTGCGGTGGGCGGGCCGGTTGCCCGGAGGCGCGGGAGGGGATCCCGCTATGGGATCGCGGCGCGGGAGCCGGCAGGGATTTCCCGGCGGGAAACGCCGCTGCTGGCACCGCGTCCCTCCTGCCCTCCGTGCCGAGCTGCCCTGAGGCCGCGGCGGAGCTGGGGGTGCCCCGAGCGAGGGGGCTGCCGCGAACTGGGCCTCCGTTCTCTGCCCAGGGCAGGGGCTGAGTTGGCAGCGCTCATTTTTGCGGGGATGGTGTGGAGAGCGACGTCTGAGCTCTGTCCTTCTCGGAAGTTTGTCAGCCTGGATTTCGGTTCTGCATCCTTCATGATAGCCAAGGTCATTCGTGCGTCCTTCGTGATACCCAGGTTCATCCAGAAGTAAATCTCAAATGAATGTTTAACACCACAGGGGAAGAAATCACAGGGATGGAAACTGGCTAGCTACTTAAGCAAGTGATGTCTAAACACAAGGCACTTGAAAAATACGTTTGCTGTTACACCATTAAAATAAGATTTTTTAACTTCCTAAACAAAAACTAAGCCGGTAAGTTTACTGGCAAAAAGAGTAATGTCAATGCCAAGATGTAGACTTGGAACTGAAACTTTGTAAAGATGCTTTGTAAAGACGCTCTCTTCCGTAAAATAAGTGGCAGCTAACAGAAGGAAAAAAGGCCGATCACCTTTGCAAATGTTTTACTGGTGGAAACACTGACAAAAAAGGGACAGATAGGTTATTTTTATATTGCTTATTGTATGTTCTTGACAAGGTTACCTTGGCTGTCAGTGCTGCTGTTAAACACAAGTAATAATAAAATAAGATAGTTGTATCTAATAGCTTAATTATAATTTATAAAGTACTTACGTTTTGATAGGAGGTACTGCATGACTGCATTTTTATTGTTGAACCCTAATTACATACATCCATCTATAGTTCAGTTTGTATTTTTTCCAAAGCACCCTATGGCAAATACACATCTGGCATTCCCTTTATAAAACTGCCACTAATTAAAGTGGATTTTGCAAGCAGAAGAGCCAGAAACATCATCATGCAAAGCCCATACTGCCTTTGATTTTTATGTTCAAAACAGAATTAAAAGCACTGAGTCCTCATCCTTCCAAAAATTTGCAGTATTTCTTCTGAAATTACCAGACTGACAAATTAATCCTGTTATATATCCTCAAGGTAGTTTTCTTTGAAAAAGTATGTTATTGCACTACTTAGCTAAATAGTCTTATGTTAGAGCTAAACTGGAGAGAAATGGACCACAGAAGTCTGATCTGTTTTAGTCAGCGTATTTTTTTCTGTACATAAACTCCTTCCAAGGATTCCAAAGTGCTCACACCTGGGAGGAACTTACTTCTATAGTATCCCAAGATGACCCAACCTATAGATTCCTTTTATTTGTTTTCCTGTTCTTCACAAGCAAGTACTGAAATGACATGGAAGTATAGGAAGCATGTGAGAAAATCACCTTATATATTAGGAATTAAAACAGACCTGCAACTTTTTTAAAAATAATGTCTCTGTTACATTATTAGAAATAATGTGAAGAAAGAGTAATAAAACCCAAGCTTCTTGACAAAAGCTTAACTTTCATAATACTACATTATTCTTCAAGTCTGTTGAAAATTTCTGTGCATTATATTTTGGTAGTAATAATTAACAGAATTGGTTATTTTTTGAAGAACTGGTTTTTCAACTACATATACAAGCATATCTGTGTTTTCACAGGCTTAAATAATAGTTTGAATCCACTCTTTTATCTGATATACTGATTGACTGTATTTGCACTTGAGATCAAATCTACTGCTGCTCAGGGAATATGAGCATGTTTTTTGTATTTTTGTATTTTTGTTGCATGAAAATTCTATGAAAACTATAAAATTTCTGTTAGCAATAAAAAAAACTTTTAGTGAAATCCAGAAAAAAGGGCATTTATTTGTTGGTGGTGCTTTTGATTGCACCAATGTTCCTTAATCTGCATGTAGAAAGAACTCTTTCAAAGAAACAAAATGTATTTTATACAGAGGAGTCAAAGATAAGGAAGCTTAAATTACTGAAGTTTGGAGCACTTGTTTATATTGATTGAATGTGCCCGTCCTTCATTCTAATATGGGTTTATGGATTCATTTCCTCTTACAGAGCATTAAGTTAGAGCTTTAAAAGCTTTCCAGCGTACAAAGTCTGGTACAGACAATGTCAAATTCAAACACAGAGAAAAGTTTTTGGTTTGAGTCATTTCTTCGGGAAAGTTTTAAAGATCACAAGTATCCCAGACACTGAACTGGGATGAAGTAGATTCGGAAAAACTCATCAAATCTTTTAGAGTCAGGGTCAGATAGGTTTTCAGGAGTTTGTCAGGCAGGAGGTGATCCAAAGGCCTAGGCTAGATACCAGAGAGATCACAGTCTAGATCCAAAATAACATTTGCTTATTCAGACTGTGTTGCAGTTTGATCATTCCAGGCTTTCTAGGGTTCTTTTAGGAAACAACATGAAACACTTAAATCTTTTTAATCCTCAAGCTACAATGTCAGTTGGACTTTAAATTGTACAGTTTCACAGTACAGTGCATCACTATGCTGAGGCAAGCTGTAAACTGTGGAAGAAATGGGGGAAAACCTCCCCCCAAAACCCCTCAGGGGCTGCCAGATTGCAGTGAATCAAAAGAGTCAAGTTCTAACATTCACACAAATTAAAAATTAATAGCTGATCATTTAAGAATCAAAAGGGAAAAAAAAAAGGTTTTAAATGAATTGGCATACTCAGGAAACATCTCTTTAGCAGCCTTGCCCCTGGGTCATAAAGACATGAGGGGCTCCAGCCTCTGGAGTGTCCTGGCTGCTGACTGGCACAGAGTGGCTTCACACTGAGCCTGAGTCACCTCATCCCAACATCCCGGCTCCAAGTGCTCCCCATGGCATCTTGCAGTGGCTGACATTTTTGTCTTCTCCTGCTATTTCTCTGTGTCAGTGCTATAAAAGGAATACGAGTACATAACTTTCTCACAGACAGTAACATTTGGGAAACATATTTGCCCACTTTTTATGAGATGCCTCTGTAGTTTAATGAGGTAAGTGCAAATAAAATAATGTTTTCAAGCTGAAACTGAACATCTATCATAAAAGTACTCTCTTTGGCTGTAGCTGGTGAGAAAAAATGCAGGCACGGATTCAGAGCTGGAAAAAAGTGACATATTTTAAACTTCAGTCATTAGGCCAGTTTACTCCCATGAAAGTTTTCTCTCTTAATTTAATTCAACAAGGCTTTTAAATTACTGACAGGCCAATAACACTGCACTTTATAAATTTTAGTAGCTCTGGATATTGAATTTCCTCTTTTAGGTCTGTGCTAATACTACTTTAGCCTAAACATGACTACGATGTACCCTTGTGTTGAAGACTTTACAAACACTGTTCCTGAAAAATGCTTTGCCCAAAGGAATATGTTAAAGTAACAGTATGTTAAAATGTGGGTAGGGTAATAAATTAGTCCCTTCTTCTACTGCCTTGGCAGCTGGTCATTTGGGTTTGGTCTCTACATGATTTCTCTCTGGGTTTTTTTTCACTTCTTGAAGTAGACAGGAATATGCTATTAGATGCCTTCTAGATAAAGGCTGTTGCATAGCACACAGCTTTAAGGTGGGGAATAAACAAGACACAATAAATTATTAAAAGTCAAAGTTGGCATACTAGGCAGTCTTCTCTATCCAAGAAGCTCCATCATTATTAATTTATAACTTATTATAAATTAATTAATTATTAATTAATTATTTAATTAAATAATTAAATATTATAACTTATAACAGAGAGAGAAGAATGAAACCCAAGGATTTATTTGGTTATTTATTGTTTATTTTTTATATTTACATGTGTGTGTTTATATATATAATTTGTTATTTATTCTGGGCCATCCTGAGCCCTCATCTGTTTGGATAAAGAATACGATTGGTCTTCACGTTTGGATTCAAAAATACCATTTGAATCTGCAGAACAGCTATCTTTTTAACTTTTTCTTGCACGTACCAGTGATACAATAGGTCCACTGTTTCAAAATCATAAATAATTGTTTTCTTCTCAGTTCTATGTATAATTAACAAACAACACTAAAGACCTGGGAATTCCCTTGCTGATTTCACAGAATTCAAATCTGGCCATGAATTATTTTCCCCAAGCTGCAGAAAGCCATGTTTGGATCATTCTCTTAATAAAGACTGATATGTTGCAAGTGTTCCAGCCACAGCTGGGAAAAGACTTGAGCTTTTTCTATCATGGAAGTTAGCTGTGCTCTGATCTGGCCTATTGTCTTAATGCTCATCTCATCCACACTCAAGCTCATGAAATGGAATCGGGTAATAATACTCACGTGCCAGTTAGGGCTCCTGCTTACTCAGGCTACAACTTAGTACTCTTCCAGAAAAGAATTAAGGGAATGTGCTGAAGCACTAAGGCTGCTTTCACTGCTCTTCCCAAAGTCTTGCATGGAGGACAAACAGGCTTGGATTACACCTCAAACATTTGTCCAGGAAAGAACTCTAAATCACCTCAGAATGAAAATGTAACCATAGAATAAGTTCTAAACATATACATGAGTATGCATGGAGACAGTGAGAACATTAGGCATAGCAGTGAGGCACACGGCTTGACCTTGGACTGCACCTGGGCTTGGCTAGTCTGTGTGTGGTCTTAAGAGCCAATCATTTATCTGAACTACGATGCCTAAATCAAGGAAGATCCTTAAATCAACAGCTAGCACATCAGTATAATTTCCACAGTACTCTCAAACCCCATGTTCTTGTGTCACAACTTGCTCTGTGATATTCCATTCTCATTCACCAGTCTGTTTCCTCCTCTTTAGTATTACTTATGCTGCCTCCTTTGATGTGCTCATTAGCAGACATGGAACATGCTGAAGTACGAGTTCAAGCAATTGCATTTTTATATGTAAGCAGTCTTTGACATCTTCTGTTTAGTGGAGTATTTATGAAGATCGGTGGGTTGGTTTCTTTTGTGTGTGTGTTTCATTTGTCACCAGAATTGTTTTGAGAGAATAGAAAATAAAATTTATATTCTCTTTTCACTATATCTATGTACCTTCTGTATCTACATACTTTTGACAAAAATCTAGAAGCCTGCAAAGAGAAAAAATACTTTTTTTTGCCTACCTTCTACCTTTCAGAAAAGCAAGCACCTTTTCTACTATTGTCCATCATATTACTAACAGTTGTTCTGACAGATTTCTGCTTTCATGTTTGAGGCTTCTAAGGTTAGAGTTGAGAAATGAAAGTGATAATTCTAAAATGCTTTGGTCTGTTTTAGTAACTTAGTTGCAGTGAGTGCAGTACAGATAGTGATTCTTTTCTTATATACCCTTGTAAATTAACCCAATAGCATAACACAAATTTAAAAACGTGATAATAACAATGAAGGGGATCCCAAATCAAATTTCAGTGTATGAACACAAATTAAAATTAGAGTTGGGTCATGAAAAATATAAGCTCCAAACACTTTAACTTTCTTAACTGGTATCAAGCTTTTAACTCAGTAACCTGAACTAAGTATTAAAGTTCTGGGTTGTTTTCAAGAGCAGAAGTTCAGCTGCTGCTGCTGCTGGAAGCAGAATGCAGGTGTAAGTGCATCTCAATTGATTAATGTGTAATTAATAATACAGAACAAGAACCATTGTATACAGTTTGCACTTAACGATCATAACTTGCATATAATTCCTATCAAACCTGCACAGTTTGTAAAATAACACTGACTCTCACAATACACAAGATGCCTTGTGGCGTACAAGTAATGGATTTTCATTGATTTGCTTTCTGGATAGATTCCATTTGGTCCATAAAATCTCAGACCCTGATGTGTATTATTTCAACTCTCTCTCCCAGTAGTGTATACCAAAGGTAGCACAAGGTGTCATGCCATATGCTTTGATACGTTTGCTGCTGAAATATTACTCCTGATGTTTTCCAGTCTTTTTTTTTCTTTCTTGCCTATACCAGCGCCTCACTTCCCTGGAAATCAGGAGGCGCAGAGTGCACTGCTCACTGATGTGGTGTGGCAGGCTCCTGTGCAATAAAAAGATACGAGACTCAGATTATTGCTGGAATGCAAATATAAACCTTAATCCTCAGTGTCACCTGTTTCTGAAACACGTTACTTAACATCGTCTGTGTCGTGTTACTTGGCATGTTTTACCTTTATTACGCAGCATTGTTTTATACAGCGACTTCACGGGCGCGTCTTCGCGTACGCTGTGAATACGGCATCTGTCATACACGCGTAGCCAGAAAAACAGTTTGGAGGTGATTTTGCCATGTGCCTTGGGACCGTGAGGTCATTACGGGCGGGTAATGCACGCTGCTGGCAGGCGGGCACCGGAGCGCCCCGGAGCCGCGGGGAGCCGCCTGCTCCCACGGGAGCCGCCCGGACCCAGCGCCGCGGGCAGCCCGGTGCCGACTCCCGGAGCCGGGGGCAGGTCCGGCCCGCGGGGCGCGGCCGGGGAGCCGCCCTCCGCCCGCCCCCGGCCCCGCCGCCTCCCTCGGCCGTCCTCCCGTCGCTGCCGCCCCTCCGTGCCTCGGTGCCGGCGCGGCGCAGGACGGCGATGTGGCGGTGGCGGTACGTGAGCGGCCGGCAGCTGCACGGCTTCCGACACTACAAGGTAAAGGGCAGCCCCGGGGCCGGGAGGGCGGGCGGCCCTCCCCGGGTCGCGTCTCTGGGCTCCGGGCGGCTGGATCCCAGCCCAGCCCCGCCGTGCGTGCGGCCCCGGCCGGCCGCGCCATCCCTGCGCCCGCAGAGGGTCCGCGGGGCTCCACCTGTGCCCGCAGGGGGATGTCCCGCACCGCCGCCTGTGCCCGGCCCGGCTCCCATCCGTGCGTGCCCCGGGCTGGGTGCTCGCGGGGCGGCAGGTCTCGGTGGAGACAGAGTGAACTGCGTTTTGGGTGAGTATCAACGTCTGTGAAAGCTCTGCCCGTTTTAGAGCAGCGTGGTTTTGGAGGCAGCCGGTGTTTCTGTAAGAAAATACGCATTGGTGCTGCTTGTCTGGCTCTCTGCAAAACCTTCGGCGCAGGAATGCTCTGGCACTGAGAAGCGAATAGGAAAGCCGAGAGGGGGAAAAGAAAAACTTACTTTAAAGAATCTGAACTGAACCTCATGTTTGCAAATAACCGACATGCAGAATCCTAATAAATGGGTGAATCATTAGATATTCGAATTTACCAGTGTTATGTCATGGGCTTAGGAGTTACAGGGGATGCACTATGGGGGATCACCCAGGTTTGCTCCAGCTGAGGTGCAGGTTGTCTGAAATGGGCCGTGCCACCCTGTTCACACACCCTCACCCCATTCCCTGTGGAAAGCAGGGAGGGCATGCCTGCTTCTACCAGCACACCACCAGCCTTTTATTTTATGTTCAGCTTCTCCAAGCAGCCCATACACCATGCACCCCAAGATTCTTGCCTTCTTGCTCTCACCATGTGCTTTCCCAGGCTAGACTCCAGCTAGGGCGTTCAGCTTTTCCTGGTTCCGATCAAGCCCTTCTCTTCCCTGGGCAAGCAGCTCTGCCTGTTCCCCTCAGCACGAATGAAGGTGAGGGAACTGTGGCTTCGAGAGCGTTCTCCAGGTTGCTTCCTAGGAACTTGTTTTGCACAGGAGCTTGTTAAAATGTACCAACCTGTCTGTGTGTCTCCAGTGTGAGCGGGATAAAACATTCTGCAAGCTGCTTCTGGCCACAGGGTGTGAGTTGCACAGGTCTGTGCTTGAACAGTGGAGCTGCAGTCTTGCCTGAGATCAGGAGGAGGAAAAACAAAAAGCTATTTTTAGCATAAACGGACATTGTTATTTAAGTAACTTTCCTGAATTCTTTGAGCCCATAGTACAAATACAGAACACTTGTATTAAATTCTTTCTTATCACTTGAATGAAAATAGCTTCAAACAAGTGCAGATGAGAAATAATCAAAACAACATTCTTTTAAAAAGCTGTAATTGTGGTGCCATACTTATGATTTACAGGGCAAATTATTACAAATAGACAGAATCACATATCAAATAATTTCATTTGAATATATTGGGTAATACCCTATATATGTAGGGTAATTTCCTTAACTATAAGAATCAGCCAACACAGATACTTGAGAAGTATCTGTTCTACTGTGTTCTCAAAAAAAAAAAATCCTATTAAGTGAAGGCTTTAGAAAGATGAAATCAAATGGTTTTCTGTTATCTGAGGTGACTTGTGACTAGGATGTCTTGGAAATAAATAAATCCAAATGGCACAAGTTTCACACAGCTACCTGAGGTTGGTGCTGCCTAGCTGGTCAGGTATCTGCACCATTTTCCTGGTGCTGCAGGATGCAGGAGGACCTGGCAGGTGATGGCAGCTCTTCCTATTCCTAAATGCTGCTCACAGTAGTTTAAAGTACTCCAAAAATTCAAAAGGGGTACAGCATGGAGACACTAATCACTACCACAATCTCTTGTCCCTCACCTTCCCATACGTAGGGCTGCCACAACCACGGCTTTGTTCTCACCACCTTCCAGGCCTGAGACATGCTCCTCAACCTTGTGTTGCCCTCTGGCTGCCATCTCCTCCCCTTCAGCCTAGGGCCTTGCTGCTTCCTGCTCCAGCTTCCCAGCCCCTCTCTCAGGAGGAGATTGCTGCTTCTTTTGCTGTCTACTCAACAGGTGCTAAACTCTGATCACTGTGCCCAGCACACATGGTTTACCTCCTCTTACAGCTCCTGGCTATTTCTGAAGGTAGGTAATCTCTGAAAGGATCTGTGAGCATACTTTCAGTATTGAGCTAAAACAATGTGTTGCTTTCGGACTTGATGCATACATAAAAAACTTTAGATTTAGTGGCATCCATCTCGCTGTTGTACATCACACTGCACCATTGTACTCAGAGTAGTATTAGTGGCGTAAAATACTCCATAGTTTGCACAATTTATCTGCTGAGCGTAACACAGCTTAAAAAAATAATTTGTGTAATCAACTCTTTTTGTAAAGGTAAATATGGCTTGAAAAAAAAGCTGTCCAATTTTCAAAATTTTCACACAGCTGAATTCATTTCTCTGCCATGAATGCTCCAATTGTATGTCTCAGGCACTGTCTGTCTCCTGTTTGCAGTTGGAGGAGGGCCTTGGCAACAAAACCAGCACAGTTCTTTGCTGCGGGAATGGCAGACCTCCAATGAATGCAAAGACTTCAGCACCCTTTAGCATGTTAGTTCCATGTATATTAGGCTTTTGAAGCAAGTTTTCCCCAATTAACAAGCTTTGGGTTACATCACAGAGTGACCTCAGAGCACAAAAATGCATTCCCTTAGGATGAACATAAACCAGACAACAAACACACAAGTACACCCAGGATATTCAGTCCCACAGTATTGTAATGGAACCCATTTTATGTGATCCCTTCTGAAATCCTTATAGCATGGGCATTGGCTCCTCAGGGCATTGGCATTTCACTTTACAAATCTATTCCCATTCATTCTGCCTGTTAATGGAGTTTTAGAGATTCAGTTTTCGTTTTTCTGCTTAAAAGCATACAGAGAACAGGTGGAGATGTGACAATGAGGCAGTTCAGACATAACCCAGAGTATTCCTGGTGTGATATTTCTGCCTGTGGGGCAGGGGCTGATTTCAGGGCAGTTGCAAGCTCAGGTGATTTGCTGCAACTGTATCACAGAAGATTCTTATCCTTGATTTATGTGCTGTTCTCTAGGACATAGAGCAACACAGCCAAAAAACTACACCCAACTGGAATTGTAGAGTTTGAGTCATGTCATTCCTACTTAAATGTTTTATCATCGTTCTGTAGTTCTAGAAGAGCACCCATGGAATTACACTGCTATCTTTTTTTTCTGCCTGCTTGGGTTTCTGTTGGAAGCAAGCTGTTCTGCAGCAACCAGGTGATGAGTACAGATAAAAGCGGAATTTGGTTCTTTATTTTTATCCTTCTCACCAGAATACAGTCATGTCAGTGGAGAGCTCGTGTTGCTGTCTCCTCATCACTTCATTCCTAGGATTCCCCTTGCATATTTGCCTTGAGTCACCTTTTTTTCAGTACCTGTGCAGAGAGGTTTTTTAGGCCAGAAAACTTTGCTGCTTTATCCTGTTCCACAATAAAAGAGATCTAAGAACAAACTATAGACGCTTGACTCAAACAATAGGCCTTGGAAAAGATGGTTTAAAAAATCAGATACAACATTAAAAATTAACATCTAAGGTTTCACATTTTCATCTTGTTTTGTCCACACTGTTTCTATCCTCTAAGTAATTTTTTTAGCAGATAACTTTGTGTGAATAAGGGGTATGGTGAGGACGGGAGAGTAAATGAGGTATAAGTGGTTTCATTTCAGTGAGGGGTCTGGTACTGTCCCATGTTCTCATAAGTAGACAGAAGTAACTAAGATGAAATCATTGTAAAATGGAAACATTTTAAAGAGTTTAAAATATCTCTTCAAAGAGAATGGAAGCATTTAAAGTTTTCTGTCAAAGTAGGAGGTTCTATCAAGTGGGATTCTACCTACACAGCTGTCTCTATGTCCCAACTCCATTGCTTTCAATACTTTCATCAAGGAACGGAAGAATATTGTAAAATTTTCACTATATTAAAGAATTTTGAAGAATAGGTTTATGATTTGAAATATATTTGAAAAAAGGATATAATATCCAGAAATCAATATGAAGAAATTCGGTAAACAAGGTACAAAACTTAAGGGAAAGAAAATCAACATTTAGAACATAAAATAAGGAACAGACTGCAGGAAAGATACCAGAGGATCAGTCTCAACAGCATTGTGGCTGTTATAATAAAGAGAAAAAAGTTCTCAAGCTGGAAGTGTCATATATATGTCAAAGAGTTATGTTTACTTCTGTAGGTGATATACTGATCAGGTATCAGCTGGAATAATGTGTCCTGGCTGCTTTGGCCCACAGTTTACAGTCCTCAGAATGACATTATGAATATCAAGAGGCTTAGAAAAGATGAACTATATGAAACAGTCCGAGTAAAGTGGGAGTAAGAGCCTAGCAATCATTTGGTCTTCAGGAGTGCCCTTTCAAAGAAAGACCGTACATGAGTTTTGGCTGCACAGAGAAATTTAAGGCGTCTGTTATGTCAGTCTAGTGTTGATAGATAAGGCCTGCTGGAACAGGTACTAAAGGGGCTTGGGCAATCATTTTATCAGTCTTAAGAATTGGCTTGATTTCTCTGAGGCAAGATCAGCAATCTGGTGTTGAATATTAAAAATAGTTGCTGACACCTTTTTAAGAACGTTTTGGGTAACGTATTTTCTTTTGGTGTGCTGACATGGCTGTTTCTTGCAAGCAACGGGGTTGTTACCTCATGGAAACTTGATCTGCATCTCTAATGTATACTGAACGTGATCCTGCATTAGGTGAATGAGCTGGACTAGAAGATCTCTCGAATTACATCTCAGCCCTCATTTTGGAGGGTTAGAGAAACAAGATCATATGTATGGTGATCATGTTTCAAGGTCTGATTCTTTCTCTTATACTGACTGATAGCAGAAGAGCAAAGTGTGTTGAGTATAATCTAGTGAATTAGTGTCTGGAAGGTCAGGATTTACCCAGATACAAGATTGGCTTTCTGTGAAGTCTATGCTTTTCCAAGGCTACAAGTGTAACTATCAGATAGAAAAACCATGGTGGGTTCTGCTCACCTTAATTTTACAGCAGTTTTGCTTTCTGTGCTGGTAACACAAGGAGTTCACACGATTTTGAAAATTTAGGATAGGAGACTTTCATTTGCATGTTTATCTGGAACTTCTTAGGAGACAGTTGATAATGCTTATACAATAATGCTCATTGCATGTGGACAGTTGTATGTTGAGTACTTTCTTTACATGTTTATTATATAGTGTTTTTCCATGCAGTTTTTTTAGATTTTTTTCACTAATATTGAATTCCAGATATTACCTGAAAGCTGTTATCAGTTGTGTCTGCTGTAGTTAGATTTTCCAAACCACCACACTTTAGTAAAGTCCTTGAATATTTGAGGCATTGAAAACTAATGTTGCCCAGCTTCAATAAAATCATGATTCAACAGCCCACTGTTCTACAAATAAAATCTTGCCGTTTTCTTCGTGTTACTTTGATGGAAGACTGGGGTTGTAATTAAATGTTGTTGAATACTATGTGAAATAAACCAAATAATTCATTACTCTTACATTATCTGTCACTGCATTAATGCGTCTCATGTGTCAAAGAGACAACTGGACCAACTGAGTATGTCATCTCCTGTTGTAATTGTAGCTGACATAATGTAGCATTTCATGAGTTCTGTAATCATTATCTTCCTTCTACATATCATATGCTAATGAACCAACAACTTAATGAAATCGCATCACAGAGATGCTGCATTTGATATCACTTGCTGCAGGACTTTTTTCCCAGTGATGGGAAATTGTTGTAGTATTACACCCATGAATTTACAAAGGTTCATTAGATCACTTTTGGGATAACTATACTCAATATAAAGAGTTCTGTGCCTTGTCGAATCCATAAAAGTGCAAATACCAACTGCATAGTTTAATTTTATTGTTTTATCAAGAGATGTTAGCATTCTGATACTTTTTTTTATTTTTATGGGTGGAATATGCATGTATATGTGCATATTTTTGTTTATTCATCTGTGTTTTAATAGAAGACTAATTGCAAAGATGTATCTGTGACTCAAATTCAGATTGTTTGTTATAAGTCTAAGGGAACCCTTATTCTAAGGGTTGTTTTATAGAGGGAGAAATCCTTCTGTGAAGGATCCCCCCTCTAGTGCATCAGGATATTAGGTAACACAAGGGCTTGGTGTATGTGCTGCAGAACCACTGTTTGGCATCTCTTGTGGAAACTACAATGTGCTTTAAATCTGTCTTGCCTTTTGGGCCTGGAGTGGTTTCCCCACTTTGGATTCCCCAGGTATTTAGGTACACACTATGGCAGAGCTCCAGCTGGATGGGTGTTTGGTCTACTGTTTGATCTTCAAAGGGCTGCTGGCACATACATGTTTGTACATGCACACAAATAGGTGTAGCACAAAATCCTGTTTTTGTTGTTTCCTTTTACCAAGTGTGGAAGACCAGTCTGCACAAAAAACCCCCATAGAAATCAACGTTCTTGCTACATTAGAGCTTCTTTAAATAGCAGATTAAGGATCAGTTGTGCAGTTCCTTGAGAGTCTGCAGGGTTTGGTTTTAGCAGATTTATATTTTTACCAGTCTGGGCTAGTCTCTACCTTTGTTCCTTTACAGCAGCACACATGCAACTGTCTTCTATCACCCCTTGCTCAATATTTAATCATATTTCTATGTTCTTTTTAATTATTTTGGCTTTGTTGTTAAGTGTTTGAATGTGTCCCATGAAACAAAGCCTTTTCCTGAAGAGAAACTAGGCAGCATTCTTAATATTAACTACTATTAGTTGAAAACTGATTTCTGACTTCTCACTGACTGTCCACCTCTCCCTGGTCTAGATAAAGCACTTGGTTTTGAGCTCCTGGAGGAGCATGTGTTGAGGAGACCTGCTGAGGTCCCTTCTGACCTGCATGATCCTGTGATCCAAACCCATGTTTGTGATTTTAAGGCCATGACACTGCTCTGCAAGCAAAGGGCAGGTATCCAGTGTCCCCAAGAATAATCTGTCCTGACCCACAGCTCTATGTACCCATGACCTCATGGACATGGCTCCATACACACTTTGTTAAGGGAAAGGATGTGGCTTGTGACCCAACGTGTGTGTCAGGATTCCTGAAATTGAGGAGGTGAGCGATAAACATACCCTTGCAAAAAAAAAGGTCCCCAGGACAGCAGTTTGTGTACGAATTTCTGATGACTTAGTAATAGCAGTCAGAATTGCAGAATTGCCCAAGCCATGACATTCTAGTATTTGCTAGGAATAGTATCAGGTGGAAGGAAAATTAACTGTATTTCCTAGCTGTAGTGTGCACAGGCTAATGGAAATGAAGGGGGCAAAGTGAGAGGGAAGAGAGGAGCTCAGGAGCCCAACCTGGGCAGCCTCTTCCTTCACAGTGCAGCTGCATCCAACCCTAGTACAGGCTTATAAAGCCTTATAGGTAGTGGTGACTGAATTAAAAAAATCTATATGGCGGGGAGGAGGAGGAGGGGAAATGCAGGATGCACCAAATGATTTAAGCAGTGGGAGATACAAAACCCAAGCCATTACTTATGAATAATTAACTAACTGATGAAATAATATAAAGCAATTCTATTATTAGAAATAACAGGACTGTGTTGTGGAATACATCAGCACTTAAATTGCTGAACATATTTGGCATCCACAGTATTGTGGAGCTCTGTTTATAGCATGCTTCTCTTTCTTCCTTTTGTGAAGCTTTAGTTAAAATCCAAGACTGTGTCCCATAATAACTACAAACCTGTAAAAACATACATAAAGTAGAATTAAACTCCACATGTTTAATGTATTCTAGGGATTGGAAAGATCGATGAAAAATTGTTACCAGATGTGCCAGTATTTCAGTATTTTCTTTAATTTTTGTGTGGTTCCTGAAGTGTGAGGTATCACAGAAGCCAAGTTCGTGTTGCATAAGATGTTGCCCAGAAGGGTGATTTCCCACTGAGCTCTCTTAAACAGCGACTGGTTCATGCCCTGATTGGGAGGGTCATTTTGCAGCTTTCTAAACCACAAAACCCCCTTATTTTCTGCAAGAGTGTCCACTGTAATGCCTCCCATCCCGTTGTCTGTCATTTACAAAACACAGGTGTTGTGGATGTAAATGACTGAATGGCACAATACAGTGCTACCTGGAACAAGATGATTTAAGTGTAGGAAAGGAATAGTCTCTTAGCATAAATAGTAGCTGAAGTTGAAAAAGTATATAATGTAGTTATGCAACTACATTTCTTGCAGCTTGCTTTCTCTCCTGACTCTGAAATGTGTGTAGACATGCTTATATTTTTTCTCTTAATTGTAGTCATTCCAAACTTTTATACTTGTGATGCCTCCACAGTGCCAAGCTGGAGAAGGCTAGGGAGTCTTCTGAAGGTCCAGCGTCTGTTCTCATTAATGGTTAGCTCACTCCCTGTTTGGGTTTTATCTGTTTGCTTGTTTTCTTAAAATCTCTCCAAGGCAAGAGCTAGGCTTTTGATTTGGTAGTGGTCTGTTCTGGAGGCACTGCACATAATTTTTTGGTTTCACCATCCTTCAGCTCTTCCAACATAGGCATTTGGGGTTTTGAACATTCCCAGAAGACAGGGCTCACTTTCATGCTCAGAAGGTGCCATATTGCTGGGTTACAGTGTAGTCTCCAGATTGTTTCAGACACTTTGAACTTAAACATAGTGAATGCTAATGATGTGTTGGGTGTGTGGGGCCAGATGATGAGGCCCAACACTCCTCCAGCAGATGCTGTGCGGTGCTGATGTGACCAGTTTGCAATAATGGGAAGTATTTCTAAGCTGTGTGGATGTGAGCCAGAAGGTACCATTTGTCTTGTATTTAGCAGAGCAGACCTTGATCAATGTAAGTGCTTTTGCCCCTCGGTGTTTGGCTCTGCTCTGTCACTGTGGAACAGTTATCTTTCTTCTGTTGCCAAACTTTTGCTTTTTGCTCATTTTTCTTTCTTCTGTTTTTCCATTACTTTTCTTAATTGTTTATCCGTTTTTCTCCCCCTCCTCCTTAAGCTTGTTTCCTTTCCCCTTTCACACAGGTGACCACCACAAACTTGCTGTGCTGGATCCCCTGGATGAAATTAAGATGCTGGAACACAAAGTAAAAGCACATCTCATGTGCACTGCCCGAGTCACCGTGTATGTGTGTGTGTGTCTGGTGTCTGTATTCTCCTTTCTAGCTCTGCTAGAAGCCATTAACACTGAGAGAGAAAGCAGATGGCTTTCAAGGAAATATCAGCTATTAAATAAAACCAGAAGAAGCATTTTTAAATTTGAGAGTACGATGAAGTCAATGCCTTTTTTCCTAGTCCCTCACTACTGCTGTTTCCTCCCAACTGTTGCAAACTTCTTCTAAAAATAATTGAGAGAAGCTTTCTGATTATTCCAAGCCCTTCTTCTTTGTATAAGGACAGTCAAGCCCTTTTCCAGGGCAGAAAGTGTTTGCAGGGAAGTGCTTAGTACTTGTATGAGCCTTGCACTTAAAAACCTCCAAGAGGCTTATCCTTTCCACTTTTATCTTTTAGTATAAGTGCCCTGAAAATGACAGAATTACACAATAGCAAATGGCAGTGCTTTTTTTACATCAGGTTCAATGGACTCTTACATTCATGTTCATTGGTCATAATGTGAGCATGTTACTCAGTACTTTGCTTTTCTGAGCAGCCATGGACATTAAACTCCTGGGGATTTCATGGCCTTGAGGTTAGTAGCTTCTTGGGAGAAGAACAAAGCAGAGTATTAGACTGTATAGCAGACTTTATTTGTCAAGATTTTTTTTTGCCATGACTGTAAACTATTTTTCCACGGGTGTTTCATTTGGTCTGGCTGAAACAAACTATTATGGAGGGAAGAGCAAATTTCCATTCTTCTGCACATCTGCTGAATGTTCCTTTCCCACCCAGAGGACCAACAGTTCAGCCACAGGCGTAGGAATTAACAGGATGAAGTGTGGTGTGTCATGAAACATCTTTAGGTGACAATAGCTGGCTGTAATTCTATTTTTTTTTTTTTATTTTTTTTTCCCTCAATAAGGTCTATTTTGATTTTTGGTGCTTGACTTTGGAAACCGTGAGGCAAACAAAAAGCTGACTCTTTGTTTGTGTCTCTTGTTTGTGTTTGTTATGTAGAGATATGTTGGAAAGCTTACATTTTCTGTTAAAGAAAATACAATTAATCTCTTACATTTTCCATTAAAGAAAATACAAAAATGATATAATATCTATATAGTGTCTTATATTTTCTCTACAAGAAAACAACTTCAAAGAAATGAGACTGAATTCCCTTTTTTTCTTCTAAGAGAAAGCAATAGTTCTGAACAGCCAGTGAATATTTTGGATAGAAAGCCTCATTTTACTGTTGTTGTTTCACTAGCGTTCTCTGATTTTATTCATGACCTTGACTTGGGGGTGAGAGGAGAAAGAGAATGCCAAAGTAGAAGCAAGGGTAAAACTCACTTATTTTGACCTTTGCATGTCCTTATCCAGGTATAGCTGGATTCATTGAACTTGCTGGTCAGCAAATTGTCCTGTATCTCACATAGTCTTTGAACACCAGCTGGGGTAAGGAAATGGGCAGCAGCCACAGTGAAACTTTGAGCAGACTACTGGTTACCTGGAACCTTGAAAGTGCTAATGGATACTTCGAATTTTCTTCATTTTCAGAGGATTTCCACAGTTCTCGTGTGAATTAAGTACTAGCTGACTGATCTGTTGGCATAGATATTATATGGCTTGCTATTAATGTTAATTTTGGCATAAAGGTAAGCAAAGCCCACAGGTTTTGGCAAGTCCCACACAAGCTGAACTACCAAAAGTTGAAACAGTTGTAATAATCAGTGTTTGAAAGATAAATACAGCATCTGGACGTGAAAATACATACAGAATAATGAAAACTTAAGTTTTACCTGCAAATTAATTTTTTTCAGAGGTAATGTATTTAAGAATTCTAATACATATTCTGGTGAAAAATCTGTTGATGAAAAAATTGCATCATGTATTAAGTAATGTGGGTGCCAGCAGCACAAAAATAACACATCAAAGTGAACACTTACAGCATTTTTAGAAAAATTAAAATCAGTCATGTACACTTCATTACATTGAAAATTTTATTCCCTTTGGAAATTTAGGCAGTCTGGTCTGACTGGTTACTGCTAGGTGATTTTTTTGATATTTGTGTGTATGTATTTAGAGTGCATAGCTGTGCTATCATAATTTTATTGAAGCTATGTTTATGATCTGTGATTTAAACTTGAACACACAAAATTACTATGTGAATGCTTTGTTTTGTCCAAAAGGTAATTAAAACATACACTTTATATTCAGATAGAAAAAGGAAATGTATGGAAGAGTTCCTAAGCATTTCGTACACAGGTACCTGAGTTTAAGACAAGTTGCTTTGAAAGTTAATGTCTTGTAACAGGTACTTCCAGAGTGCAGTCTCCTCCAAAGAGTAGTTGGCTAAGAGAGGTCAATAAATTAACTCTATATATGGAGAGACAATTAACTGTTAGCTGAAGTTATGTGAAAGGAGACTCTTTGTCATCAACTCTTCTGCAAGTGAGCAGCTTTGTCAAACTGAGGTCTAACACATCCCTATCTTACTCCTGTTTTCTGCACATCATGTTTGGACAGTGCTATATATAGATATATCTGAATATTTGTGAGTCATGTGCATCATCCTAGCAACATTAAGCCAGATAGGCACTTTGAAAGTCCAAGAATTTCTTGAAATAATTATGTGTACCACCTCAAAGGAGGATAACTTCTTCTGGTGCCTACCTGCCAGGGCTCAAGGTTCTGAGTGTTATTATCATTTAAGATTATTCTTCCTCAGATTATTCTATGTTCTGCAGTCTCAAGGCAGGATAACACTTGATACTGTCCTCTGAGGAAAAAGGAGACAACAGCAATTCAGGGTGGCCTTGGATTTCTGAAATATTTTGTTTACAAAAGATATAGATATGTACTTACTGGAATTTATAAAACACATGTATTTACAAGTCTGTCCATTGGAGAAATTTTATTGTGGTAATGAACTGTGCTATTTTAGAGCACATTTTTATAATAACATTGCCTTACATGAATTAGCATAGTGCAAATGCAACTGTGTTACTATGACAAAAGCTATGTATCTCTGCAAGATAATATTCCACCTACAAGCACATTCCATATTCACTGTCTATCCTACATACTAGCAATGAACTCGTGCTCAGGCTGTGCATTACTGGTAGTGCAAATAAAGGTGGTAAATCCAAAATATGGTAGAAATGCAGAATCTTGGAGGGTTGTAAAATTAGTAAGAATTTAGAAGGAAAATGTGACTGCAGAGCTGTTCGCCATTTCGCAAGCCTAAACCTTTGTGTTAATACATAGAGTTGCTAACAAGATAATTTTAAACCAGGCCAGTGCTTTTAAATTAAATAAAACCTGTACGAATCAGAATAAAATAAATTTACACCAGTCTCACTGAGTGCCCTTAGATGCTGAAGGATATGTAGTCCTAGAAAAAATAGCCATTGTTCAGTGCTTTGTTTAACATGCTTGCTTTTTCCTCACAGTACAGTGCTGTGGATACAAATCCTTTATCTGTGTATATTATGCAGCCCATCTGGAATAAAATTATTAAGGTAAGAATTTAATTTAATAAAAACCTGACATGTTAATGTAAGAATTTGCTTACATATGTGTGTATTTTTATTTAAAAATACATATTGATCAATAAAGCTGAAATGGCATCTGGTAAAAGAAAACAAATGTTGCAGATATATAGCCATGTTTAAGGTATGTTGTTTTGAGATTTTATTTTTTTTTTTTTAGAAAGAAAGGGCTTGTTTCTTTTTTTCTAATTGCTGTAGAAAAGGCATCCATTTCTTTTTTACATCTTTCATTATTGCATCTTTCATTAAACAGCTTTGCAGACATGGATGGTTTTACTTAGTGCAGATTATTTTTTTGTGCAGCATATGCTGCCTAACAACAGCACGGCTTTCTTTCTTTGCTGTGCATATGATTTTATGCAAGTGCTGTCTCATTTTCTCCCAAGGGGACTTGCTTGAGGGAGCCAGGCGTTCCTCTCAGAAGCTGAAAATGAGAGTGGTTACCATGATCACCATAACGACTGGAAGATGGCACCTCTTGAATGCATTACAAGCTGCAGTTTTTAAAAATAAACCACTCACAGTTAGTTATGCTGTTGTTGGAAAAAAAAAATCTGTATCTCAAATAAATATGAACTTCATTGATCTCCAAGGAAGCAATGACTTCTGCGTCTGCCTCATTACAGCAAGTGTTTAGATCAGAGCAGATTTGGAAATAAACCTCTGTGCAAACAAAAAAGGATGCATGTGGTCAGAGTGCTGCTGGATCTGCCATCTTCAGGTTCTATAATTCAGGTGTTGATAATTCTTGAATTCTTGTTGCAGGAAAATCATAATCTCTAATTCATAACCTCAAAGTAATTTAGTGAAAATTGTTTATATGAGCCCACCGAAGAATTAAAAAACAACCTGAACATGCCATGAGAAAAAACCCAATTCAAAGATGTGACACTGAATTCAGTAATTCAAGTCAGAGACTTTGTTTTTACTCCCATCATAACATTGAGGAAAACAATGAGGCAGAAAAGCCCCTCCAGCACTCTGGCATGGGAGATGAGTAGAAGCTTTACTGTGCATGGGCCTTTTGGTTTAGGAGATGGGTGGGTATTCATCTGCAATCAGATTGAAGGGGGAGTGTTGTCAATGCAAAACTTCCTTTGGAGATAAGTTCTTCTAATGGCTGCAGAATTTTACCAGAAGAAAAGCAAGATTATTGAATGTAGCTTAGGGTGATAGGTTCTATAAAAAATGTGACCTCTTTAGATTTTTTAAAATCTCCAGGAGTTTTAGGTGAGCATGATTTAATTTGCTTCTTGCTGGAGGAGAATCCAAACTAGAGCAAAGAACTTAAAACCTATTTCAACAATCTGAGTACAGAACTAAAGACTGAAGTGGGTGCTGTATGCATTGTGCCCTTGGGTTTGGTTTGAATCCTGAAGATACAGCAGTGAATGTCCCATTTTGCCTTCTGGTGCAAGAGGGTTTCAGAATACTTCTCAGTGATGTGTCACAAGGATTTAAAGGGAAATTATGTTGCTCTCAGCTTTTGTAGAAGTAGTCATTCTAACATTGAAAGATACTGCCATGTAGAATCAGAGTCCTGCAGAGGAGCTGGCAGTGCACAGCTGCAGAGGGAAAAGCAGTATGTAACTGAGATTGCAGTAGAGTCCATGTTGCTCCTAGAGATAAAAATGAGAACCACAAAAGCACCAAAATTATTGACCACAGTATAACTGTAAAATATCAGTAGGAATGCAAGTTGTTATAATGGTTTTGTTCCTGAACAGTGCATTGCAATAGGGAAACCAGGATAATTTTCAAAGAATTTTAAAGAATGTTTTGCATCTACTATGTTCATTCAAAATTGGGCAGTACAAGTGTGCATCTTGATGACCAGGAGAAGTTCCTTCACTCAGTTTAAACATCTTGGTACATCTATTTTCAGATATGCATTAATTATCTTTTAGCTTCTAAAATGGCGACAATAGGAATTCCACATGGACTATTTTTACCAGATTCTAGAGGAGTTAAAAAACCCAACCTTAAATTCTCTGTGCCAAGAAAACAAAAACCAAACCAAACCAAAACACAAAACCCCCAAAACTCCAAAAAGAAACAAACAAAAAAACCCAAAAATGAAAAAAACAAACAAACAAACCAAAAACCCAACCAAAAAAATCCCCAAACCCAACAAACCTTGAGAACAAAGGCTTGGGATTAAGGTCTTGCCTTTCATATGCCTGTTTAATCCTTTATGGCAACACAAAATTTTCTGTATTCCACGACACAAAATTCATTGGAAGATATGTTTCCTGTGTTATAAGACATTACCATTCATTGCAAAATATACTTCCTATGTTATAATAAATTAAGAAGAGCTTGACAATAAAGATCTGTGAAATTGTGAGCTGAAAACGTATTGTCATAACCTAGCTCATTTATCTCTAGTGGGAACGCTGGACAATGATAGGAAAAGGAGGAAATCCCACTGGACTACACAGGTGTATGACAACATCACTGAAATCAATTAAACTCCCTTCTATTGCCTTTATGAACTTCGATTTTATCACCAGAATTGGGCAAGAGTAGCATTTTAGTGGTCTCAAGTGACCTAGTGAAGTTTGAACAGAGCTTTTTATAAATGTGTACTTTACCATTTATTATCCAAACAATAGCTCTATTAAAGCATTTGCTGTTTGTGTTAAGGCTTTTAAGAACGAATGGCTGTAGACCCAGAGAAACAGAAATCAGTTAATACTTCGTGGAACTAAGAGTTTTTTAAAAGATTCAAGCACACAAGGGTTTTGCCAGAGAGCAGATGTGATTCTCACCATGGCACCTCCAGTTGTATTAATCATGAAGCACACTGATGTATTAGACCTCTACTGTCCATTAATTAGATAATAAAGATTGCAGCTCATCCTTCTGTAGCATGCTAATAAATTCAGGCTCTGTTTTTCCAAGGTGTGTAAGAAGTTAAGCTTGAACTCCCTGATTTTCTAATAATGAAATAGGGTGATGGTAGTCTAATGTCAACCAAAAGGATAAGGGGCATTAAATATAAGAAAAGGGATTTTGCAACTGGAGTGCTTTCCAAATACCCAGACAGATTAGGTTAGGTAAGGATCAAAAGAACATGCTTAAGGGTTTAACTGCAGGAGAATCTGTTTTCCTGAGGACAGAACTCCTATACCTGTTTTTCATGGTGTGTCTGTTAGCCAAAGGGATTGCAACATCCTCTGAAGGTTTCATTCTTAAAATACACACTGTTAGCAAGAAAGTGGGTTAAAATAACTTCTTCATGTTTGCACCATGGAAGCATAAATTATTTCCTGTAATAACTCTAAATTGACATTGTGACTGTTTAGAATGATGAGCCTAATTAGAAAGCAGATGTTTGTGATGCCCCACTTGATTTAATAGTCAACAATTCTTATGAACCATCTAGGAAAAAGCAGTCAGTTTATCCACGTGTAACCATGTAAACATTTCGTCCATAGTGTATTAAAGCACCCTTTTGATCTGTGATTTAGATTAAAAGACACAAATCCAGATTTTTTTTCTGTGTCTGTGCTTATTTCATGGAAGGTCATAGATACCACGTAAACCCCCAGCAGGATGTTCACCTTCTGCATCTTCAGGTGGCAAAACGGGGAGGTGTGTGGCTGTCACTGCATGCTGAGGATGGATACCATGCAGTGAAGGGTTCCTCCTTAGATGCTCTCCAAAAGGAACTTCAGGGGACATTTGCTGACCCTTTTCTTAGAGGTTTAGATTTGCCCTTTGGAACACTCAGAATGATAGATCTGTTACATTTTTTAAATTGTTGCTGTATCCATTCAATGGTGTGTTTTAAATACCTTGAGAGCTGACATACAGTGTTTTAAAATCAGCGACAAAGTCCTGCTGATAAGGAAAGCAAATATCAGATATAATAGTTTTCCCAATGTTGTTACAGAAGATGTCTAAGAAACATAATGGAAAAGTGTTCAGGAACTCTAATCTGATTTTTGGAAGTGTATACTTAATCTGTACACCATTGGTTTCACAAATTCTCCTGAACATTACAAATTGCTCTATAGTTGAAGAAAATAATCTAGTCAGGACAGTTAATCAGTTGAAGCATTCAGGTTTTAAAAGTAAATTTAAGTAAATGTAGTAATAGGATTGAAGAAATTAATACATATTCATCCATCTGTTCAGCTAGCTAGTCCAAAGATACTAACAAAACATGTAAAACTATTGTTAGCATAGTTATAGTATACTATTTTAAGATAATATAATATTCCTGTTAGTATCAGGAATTATTTGACTTGATTTTCTTTATTATTTTCTGTTACTATTTTGTAGTGTTGAAGTACTTTATATATATTTTGAGTCCTTAGACACTCCAAATAATTTAATTATACGCCTCCGGTATTTTTGTGGTTTAAATATATTGATAACATGTTTGAGTGATAGTGATGTTGATACTTAGTATTTCTGCAAATATGTTCTGGCCAAAAATTCATGTAGAAAGCTGTGTAGGCTATTTCAAAAAAATATTCTAGAGAAACTGTGTTACTTGGGAAGAGTGTTTTCAAAAGAGATTCCTGTCTCAGTGTAAGGAATACCTTAAAGCCACAGGGAACGAGTGCCTGAGAATGGCTACTGGGACAAAGAGGTTTAAGTGAAGGCAGAGAGTCCTTTTCAGCACCCTCCAAACTAAAGTGAATTAATAGAGTGTTCATAATTGATGAATAAAAAGGGAAGCCCTGTCAGAAAGTTACTATCTAGAAAGTAGGGAGATACTTGTGACAGGAAAATCTTCAGAATCTAAGGGTGTAATGCACTCAGGGTCTGATTTTGTTGATGTTTTGAGTAAGAAATTATTCACATACTTTGGAAGAAGAGCTTTCCTTGTTATAGTGTGGGAATACAATGCTTAAAAAACCTGCCACATGGATGCTGAATTACCACACTGGGGTGCTGCAGTCTTCTTTCAGTTCTGATACAGCTGATCACAAAAGACTTTCCTTGAAAGCTGGGTAAATAAGGATAATGTACAACATTTTAAAGGGAGTATAACATTTTAAAAATGTCATTCTCACTGCAGTCACAAAAACCAGGCAAAAGGATTGCATTTGAAAATAAATTTCAGAAATTATAACTATTTTAATTTGAAAATGGGGAAATATACACAAATCTGAAGATTGCTGATCTCATGTAAAACCTTCTTTCCTGATATAAAATATTTCATTAAAATAAGGTGTACAATTTGAAATACAATTTTTCTCAATTTTTTCCTTTCATTTTTTAACAGATAGTGCCTTTGTGGATTGCTCCCAACCTGTTAACATTCTCTGGATTTATAATGATTTTATTTAATTATTTTCTAATATCTTTTTATGACTGGGACTACACTGCATCAGGTAAATATATTCACACTGTAATTTTTCAGCATTACTGAACTGCTTAAACTTCTGAATGTTACAGGGAGGTGTCAAGCACTTGAATCTTCTACTTACTCCCTTAATGAGGCTCCTGAAGGCACAGATAGGAATAGAAACCTCACACATAACATTATAAATGTAGATAATTTTATTGAAAAATCTTATTTAATTTTATCCCTAAAATGGGTTTCAGGATATGCTGCTTGAAGTCTTTGATACGCACATTATATTTAAAGTTTATTCCAGGGTTTAAATACGCAGCAAAAATCCACCTGAATATCCTTCATAACATTTTCATTGATTGCACATTTCCTACTTCATAACATTTTCATAGATTTCACATTTCCTAATACTTAAACAGATGCCTGAAGGGGTTAACTTCCTTTTCATTTCTCCACATACTCACACCCCTTATTCAAGATTGCTTCTAGACAAAAACATAGTTTCTAAATAAATGTCTCTTCAAATTATGACTTTCAGAGTCCGAGTCCGTGTTTGCTTCTCATTGTAGACCAAGTCAGAAATTTTTTGGACCTGATTGCTCCTGAGCATAGGGCATGTTTGGTTTGGGCTTCTCAGACCAGCTGTTGGAGCCCACAGAAAGCAGTAAGAATCTTCCAGGTGATTAACATGTAAAATATATGCAGATAAAAGGTTTTAATTTTCTTTAAACTAGACAATTAAGTGGAGATAACACTTTTCTTTCCTGAAAAAAATACATTTAGTTGCCTTTATTTTTTATGCCTGTGGTTAGCTTCAGGAGGTACCCTTTGGTGTGGGATGTTGGACTTTTATCATAGCAATTCTAGAGGCAGGGATACTTGTTAGCAGTTTTGGTTCAAAAGTTATGTTTTCAGGGCCAGCTTGTTGTATAGTTGTCTGAACAACTCATTCTTGAGCACCTGGTTCTTTTATATCCATGCAGATGCTATTTACTCAGTCCTGTAATAAAAGAACATCCAGAACAGGTCTTTTTAATGGGATAATACAATCTTGACGCATTCTCAGTAGATATACATGGGACTTGAAGACATTTGAAATGGTGATTAAGTCTCTTTGAGTTGAGACCTGTATGTGTAGTTCACAAGCTCTTCCTAAGTCCACACGAGAACAGTATCCATCGTTTCTCAGTTGCTGGAAAACTTTCATGCAATCTAAAGGGCCTTTGCAGTATCATATATCAATCCTATACCTAGGATCAGAAGTAAAAGACCTAATTTCCTGTACAGTTGGTTTTCATGCTACAGTTTGCAGATTTGTAGCTAGGAGTGAGGAATTGTCATCTTTTCTTTCAGAATGGCAAGATGAGGCACTGAGAGAAAGGTGGTCAGGGCACTGC
The DNA here is from genome assembly GCF_009819655.1 of Sylvia atricapilla. NCBI lineage: Eukaryota > Metazoa > Chordata > Aves > Passeriformes > Sylviidae > Sylvia > Sylvia atricapilla. Next base: position 110,627,944 of record NC_089140.1, on the reverse strand, counting down.
TTTAGGTGCTGGCATCTCCTGGCATCATTCTGTCAAGGACATACCTCTGTATGCAGGAATTCCCTGTGTTTGGTGCCCAATGAGAAACCTGAGAGGACTTTGCATTTACAGCAGTTTAATGTTGATGTAGTATTGGGTGATGTTTTAGTTAAATAGAAGTCTCTTTGGAAAAAGGATCGATTTCTTTAAAACAGCAACAATAACCTTGGATTAATGCTATCAGCAGAGCAAGAACAGAACCCTGGGCTCTGTCCAATTCAACTATCTTTTCCTTTTTCTCAAGGGAAAAAAAAAGGGTGCTAATATTTCTGCTAGCCTAAGGACAAAAACTTCCTGTTCAGATCTGTGTGGTAGAAGTGTTACACAACCCCCAGACTGGCACTGATAAGCATGCTTGAAAAATTTTTTTTTTCCTATATATTACATGAACATTAGCTAATTTTTCAATGGATAGTCTTCTCATGACCTGTGAACATTTTTACCTAGTTGCTATCATTGTTTTCGGCAATACTGGAGTAATTTCAGGACCAAAAAACCTCTCTACTATCTTTTGCCCTTTACTGTGCAAAAACATTCAAGACTGCTCAGTGCTTCTTTGATAGAGCTCACCGGTGCCTGAAGTTCAGACTCAAATATTTCAATCTGTTTCATGCAGTGGGTTAATCAGTGGCAGGTAGTTTGTATGTATATGCATATCTTGGTGGATTTCTTTGATGTTAACCCCTGTTACACTGACTCACTACCCCATTTTTTTCAGGTACCAGTCCTGGACTTGTTCCCACCTGGGTGTGGCTGTTCAGTGCTTTTACCACCTTTTGTGCTTATGCTTTAGGTAATGTACAGTGAAATAATTTGAATGTTTAGCATTTTCATGTAATTTTATCTTCAGAGCCACTAGTGAAGATTCTGAGATAAAGAGGCATTGTGGATAAATTACTGATCTCTTTCCAAAACAGTTCTCTTAGATTAAAAAAAAACAAAACCATGGAACCAAAACAAACAAACAAAAAACCACTCGCAAACCACAACACAAAAAAAAAGTTCATAAGACTTAACCCCCAAACAGTGTATTAAGTAATATATTAGTGGTTCTATTGCAGTAACTCTTATCCCTCTTGAAAGTTCAAATTATTTTAGAGAAACAATGGAAATCATTTATATATATCAGCAGGCTGGTTACAATCCCCCTGCCATGGGCAGGGACACCTTCGACTAGATCAGGTTGTTCAAATCCTCATCCAGCCTGGCCTTGAACACTTCCAGGGGTGGAACATTCCCAGCTTCTCCAGTCAACATAATCCAGTGCCTCACCATCCTCACAGTAGAGATTTTCTTGTTAATATCTAATCTAAACCTACCTCCTTTCAGTGAACCCATTCACCCTTGTCCTATCCCTACATGCCCTTGAAAAAAGTCCCTCTCCAGCTCTATTGCAGCCCCTTTAGGTACTGGAAGGCTGCTCTAAGGTCTCCCTGGAGCTTTCTCTTCTCCAGGCTAAACAACCCTAACTCTCTCAGCCTTCTTCATAGGAGAGTCACTGCTATTTGGTTTCATAAAAATCTTTGTCCCTTGATGATGACATTCTGGGAAGCTCAGACACAGGAATTATCAGAGGGTGCTTTCAAAGATTAAAAAAATAAAGGACAAAGCAGAAAAAAGGAAATTGTTAGGCACTTCAGTGCTTAGGGAGTGTGTCAGGAGAAGTGGTGATGACAGATGTGATGACAGGCCTGAGCTTCTTATGGAAATAAGTGTCTTTTTTTTCCTTTCCTCTTGCTGTTTTTTTTTTTTTTTCCCATAACACCTACACCTCAGTTTCATATTCCATTTTTACTACTTTGTACTGTGCCATGAGTGTATTTTTAGGTACATTCCACCTTGCTGTGCAGTGGTGTGAAGACATAGACCTGAAATGATGCTGACCTGGGAGTGAGATCCACGTTAGCATGTTTTTTTTTGCTTTCTCTTCCAAAGCTTTCTCATTCCAAACTAGTCTTTCCACAACATGGTGCAACACGTATTTTCTGGGGAGACTCAAGGTAGTATATTTAAAGAGACTGCACAGTTCTGTGTAATCAGGGTCCAGGAAGGCTGGATATATTTAAAGATAGAAATCTTACAGGCACAGGAGCAGGCTGTCTCTAGGTGCTGAAAGATGAGCCATCAGGGAAGAAGACTGGCCTGGATTAATAGGGGGCTTTCACTGGAACTTGGGGAGAAAAAAAAAAAAAAGAGTTTATAACCTTGGGAAATAGGGGCAGACAACTCAAGAAGAGTACAAGGATGTCATCAGGTCTTGTAGACAGAAAACTGGATTGGTGAAAGCTTAGCTAGTACTCCATGTGGTCACTGCTGTGAAAGATAATACAAAGTGTTTTTATGAACACATTAACAACAAAGAGGGCCAAGGAAAGTCTCTGTTCTTTATTGGATGTGGAGGGGAACCTTGTAACCAAAGATGAGGAAGAGGCTGAGATTCTTGATGCCTTCTTTGCCTCAGTTTTCAACAGAAAGTCCCGATATCCTCGAGGCAGCTGAGCTGGTGGGCAGGGACAGGGAGCAGAAGAGAGCCCCTGTAATCAGGAGGGAGCAGTCAGTGCCCTGCTGTGATCCCTGACACCCACAGTCTGTGGGGCCAGATGGGATCCACACCAGGGCACTGAGGGAGCTGCGGAAGAGCCAGACCACGCTCCAGCATTGATCACCAGTCCTGGCTGACCAGGGGAAATCCAGAGAACTGGAGCTGGGCAGTGTAATGCCCACCTGCAAGAAGGATTGGAAGGAGGATCTGGGGAACTGCAGGCCTGTCAGCCTGACCTCAGTGTCTGGGAAGGTTATGGAACAGATCATCTTTAATGTCATTATGCAGTACATGCAGGACAGCCAGGAAATCAGGCCTGTTTAATATCTTTATCAGTAATTTGGATGACGGGATTGAGTCCACTCTCAGTGAGTTTGCAGATGACAGCAGGTTGGGAGGGAGTGTTGATCTGCTGGAGGGCAGGAAGGCTCTGCAGAGGGAGCTGGACAGGCTGGATCAATGGGCTGAGGCCAGTGGTGTGAGGTTCCACCAGGCCAGGTGCCAGGTCCTGCACTTTGGTCACAAAAACCCCAGGCAGCACCACAGGCTGGGGAAAGAGTGACTGGAAAGCCACCCAAAGAGTGACTGGAAAGCCACCAAAAGGAGCTGGGGGTGCTGGTTGACAGTGGCTATGAGCCAGTGTGTGCCCAGGTGGCCAGAAAGGCCAATGGCACTCTGTCCTGTGTCAGTAATAGTGTGGCCAGCAGGATCACAACAGTGACTGTCCCCCTGTACTCAGCATCAGTGAGGCCTCACTTCAAATCCTGTGTTCAGTTCTGGGCCACTCACCACAAGAAAGACATTGAAGTGCTGGAATGTGTCCAGAGAAAGACACTGAAACTGGGGGAGGGTCTGGAGCACAAATCTTATAAGGAGCAGCTGAAGGAGCTGGGGGTGTTAAGTGGGGAGAAAAGGAGGCTCAGGGATGATGTTATTGCTCTCTACAACCACCTGAAAGGAGGACGTAGCAAAGTGATGGTTGATACCTTCTCCCAGGCAACAATCAACAGGACAGGAGGCAATAACCTCAGGCTGTGCCAGGCGACATTCCTGTCTGGCATTAGGAAGAAATTTTTCTCTGAAAGGGTGGTTAAGCCTTGGAATGGGCTGCCCAGGAATCACCATCCCTGGAAAGTGTTCAAGAAACTACTGGACATGGCACTTAGCATTATGATTTATTTGACATGGTGGTGTTCAGTCAGAGATTGAACTCAGTGATCTTGGAGGTCTTAATGAGTCTATTCTTTGATTCTAAATGTACCCTCTCCTTGGAGTGATTTCTAGTAAGGCCATTGCAGTATAGCCATACATTTGTGTGCCATATTTGAGATCCTCAGGCTATATACAGATGTGTTATACATTAGGCTGCAGTGCTGTGCAGAGGGGCTGACCACTTTTGGAATCAGACCCCTGCATGTAGAGCCATCTTGATTGACCTGGAGTGTCCTCTTGAGCAGATGTCTCCCTCTGCATTGTACATACCTTGGCATTTCTGTTCAGTCGGTGAGGTTGTGCCAAAATCTTTCTGTCCAGAATTTCTTTGTATTTGTACCATAAAAAGCAATGGGACAACCATGCCTTGAAGCTGACTGCTAGATTTCTCTAGCAGTTCTCTGCACTCAGAAGCAGTGGTTTCTTTTGTGAAAACAATTTTTTAATGTCATTGTATGGAATTTAATGAAGTGACTGTTGTTTCATAAATTGGAACTACATATTGAAACAGTTACTGTATGGCACTCCAGAAGGCTCATGGGAAGTTCAGCTTCTGAGATTTTTAATGTAGATGGTATTTGCCAGTGAAGCCTGTAGTTCCTAATACTTGGAAGACGAGGAGTACGATGCTGACAGTCAAAGCTATAATGAACTAATATATATGTAGATTTTTATGTCTGCTGTCCAAGCCACTTTATGAAATATTTAGTCACAGATTTAATTTTGCATGGCCAAAGTTTTCCTTCTGGAAGACTGCAAGGAACTATAATAACTAACTAAATATGCAACTGTAATCTTTCTCAGCTTATTTTAATGACATAGTTACTCTCTCCAAATTCCCTAACATGCTGCTCTCCATCCCCCCTGCTTTTTTAAGGTGGTTTGCTTTCATTTCCTTTCCATGAAATGGAGTGCTTTTTTCCTGTTACTTTGAATTCCACTCTTTAAACATTATATAAACTTTATAAAATTGAGTATTATGAATCTTTGTGAGACAAAATTATAATACAAGAATTCTAAAGCAATGGAAGTGTGGGAAAGTTTACGTTAACTATTGAACACACACCATTGTTGGCATGAATTTCAAACTGAAACCTAAACCAGAAAATGTTTTCAGTCTTTTAAAAAGCTAATGAAACTACATGGAAAATGTGGTTAAGGATTTCTGAAAATCTGGTTTGATGTATGTGTCATATAGTTCCTGTGTTTTTCTCCATGACCATTATAATTAGAAGTACTGTATATTAGGACAACATTATAAGCTTTTTTTTTTTTTTTTTTAGAAAAAACAAATGAAAACCACTATTTCACTGTGAGGTACATATTTTAGTATCTATATACTTGTGTGACAATCTAAAATTTATAAACAGACAAATCTTCTAACATCCTTATTTTTAAGTAATAACACCTGTGAAACTAAATTCTGTCTGATTTGGGATAGGTGTTCTTGGAATATAAAACAAAATAAACTTTTTAGGATTGATTATATCTTTGTTTGCTGGTTAGGTTGCAGAGATATTATTTAATGGATGGAAGAATTTTTTATTGCAACATCTTTCACATAACCTCAAGCTTATACAGTTGTCTTTCTGCACATTTCAGCAAGATGCTGAAAATTCAGTGGAAATGTTAATAGAGAGAGAATGAGTCTCTAGAAGGAGGCAAGCTGTATTTGAAATCCTCTATGAGATATTTAAGTTTTAGAGTTCTGAGAACTGTCTCAAGAGATTTGTGTTTGAGCAGAGGATATATCACAGCTGTTTAGGTATTACCATAGAGAAATAGTCTAAAATCTGTACAAAATGAAATCCCATGTTTTCCTGGTTTAGGTCCCTGAAGTATATTTACATTAAACAAAACTCACAGTACTGCCAAATAATCCAGAGAAGTAAGTAGCATATGATCTACAGCAGCTGTGGCGTCTTTGGTCTCACTCTGCTGAGTTGTTCCTAGTCAGTTTTGGGTTATTAATGTTATCAATAACTAATAATTGTTAGCTATAGCACCTTCCAAGTTATATCAAAAAGAAAAGCATCTCCATTTTATATTGAGATCCAAGTCAAAACCAGGTAATCTGTAGGGTTTCTTCTCTGTAGTTTTTCCTAAGAGGTTCATCCTGCATAGTTCTGTTAGGCATAGTTCATCCTAAATAGTTCTATTTTTCCCCTGCATGGTCTCAGTAAAGAGACTAAGGATATGGTTTGACATTACAACTAAGAAACCTTACAGCTGCTAGACCACTTTTCTACTCCCTGTATTCACCATCCCTCCCTTGTGCCATCTCCCTTGCATTTTGTACCATTCACAGTAGCAGTTCAGTGACCCAAAGGAAAATGTAATATTTGCTGTCTTTCCACCAGCTGAACAGGCTACAGGTTGCCCTGTTTGACAGCAGTGAACTATCAGATCAACTCAAACCATATTGTCCAACTACATCCTCAGAGTAAGGTACAGTGCTGGATCATTTTTTAAGCACTCAAGTACTAAAAGTGATCGACACATAATGCACTGTAACTATAATTCATTCTTAGAATCATATAATTGTATGTGTTGGAAAAGACCCTTAAGGTCATCAAGGCCAACCATTAACCCAGCAATGCCAAATCACAACTAAACCACGTCCCCAAGTGCCACATCTGCGCATCTTTTAAACACCTCCAGCAATGGTGACTCCCCCACTTAGCTGAGTATCCTGTTCCAATGCTTGGCAGCCGTCTTGGCGTAGAAATTTTTCCTGATGTCCAGTGTAACCTCCCCTGGTGTGATCTGTGACCATTTCTTCTAGTATGTGGAAGAAGAGCATGACTCTCATCTCACTAAAACCTCCTTTCAGGTGGTTGTAGAGAGTGATAAGGTCACTCCTGAGCCTTCTGTTCTGCAGGATAAACACCCCCAGCTCTCTCAGACACTCCACATAAGACTTGTGCTGCAGACTCTTCCTCAACTCTATTGCCCTTCTCTGGACACACTCCAGCACCTTGATGTTCTTCTTGTAGTCAGGGGCCCAGAACTGAACACAGGATTCAAGTTGTGACCTCACTGATGCCAAGTAGAGGAGGACAATCACTGTCCTGGTCCTGCTGGCCACACTGTTGCTGATGCAGGCCAGGATGACATTGGCCTTTCTGCCCATCTGAACACACTCTTGTATAAAAACCAGAAAACACTTTTAAATACATGGAGGCACAAATAAAAATAAATGTTGTGAAATTTGCTCCTTGAAGCTGACACATAACTATTAGTCATTGAGTTATTGAGCATCAGGCAACTTGGTGAATTTACCCCATAAGAGGTCTGAAGGCTCAGAGCACCAATGGATGGGCAAGAAGCCCTGTGGATATTTTACAGCACTTGAAACTAATTGCAGAGACTGATGTAAAAATGTTTCAAGACGACTGGGGGCAGGTAATTATGAGTGTCTTTCTAAAACTCATGAGGAAGGTGGCATTTAGTTTCAGAGCTGAGGTAAGGACAGAAAAAATTACTTGATAACCGGAGCAATTATTTTATGAGGAGTTCTAACCTGTTGGTATTGAGGGGGTGGTTGTACTTTAGTTTCCTGTCATCAGTGTGATTTTTCTGTGTTATAAATGGCAGTAATGAATTGTATGTGAAGAAAGCCACTCCTTTTGTTGTGCTCTAATTCTTCATTTCTTTTCTTTTCTCAATCCTTCTAGACTCCATAGACGGGAAACATGCTCGAAGGACTCAATCCAGTACTCCTCTGGGAGAACTATTTGACCATGGGCTGGATAGCTGGGCTACCTCCATTTTTGTGCTTTCTTTTTTTTCTGTCTGTTCCCGTGACAATGGGAAGACTGGAGTTTCTGTATATACAATGTATATATATTTAAGCATAGTCTTGTTTAACTTCATGTGTTCACACTGGGAGAAATATAACACAGGAGTTCTTTTTCTTCCTTGGGGATATGATATAAGCCAAGTGGTGAGTATTTATCATCCCTGTTTTGGTTTTGGTTTTTTGACTGTGTAATTGTTTTCATAATATTAAAGCAATAGAAAAATAGAGTTCAAGGCAAATATATTTGGCTGAGATATTGAAATATGTGAAATGGCAACCCCCTAAAAGTAATTCAGAGATATTTTCTGCATTTGCAGTAAAGGGCTGCTCTTGAGAAAATTTTCAGCATCAGAGATTCATTGCTGTGCAAGAGAAAAAAGGCTTGCAGCAAGCCTAGCAGCCAGACAGTGCCCACGAGAATGTCATTTAACTACATTTGATTTGTGGTATTAACAAAAATTACTACGCTATCTGAAGCCACAAGCAATTTTCCCCCCAATACCAGGTTGTGAGCCACAATGTGAATTAGTCCAAATGGTATCTATTAACAGTAATTGCACAGTTATACCACAGTTATACAGACCTTCTCAATTCTACTCCATTTTACAACAAATGCAGTAATGGAAATAACATTGCACCTATGCAGAGAGCAGTAACAGTTGTCAGGTGAGTTCTATATTAGAAAAAAAAGTCAGTCATCATGGATGTCAAAAAGTCATAGACATTCAGTAACATGAATTACTTATCAGCCCACAGTCAGCACCAGCTGAGTTCCTGTCTGATTTACAGCTCTGACTTGAGGTCAACCTCTTCAGAAAACATGCCCAGGGTACCACAGTGACTGGTGTCCTCAGCACACAGATGAGCAGCAGGATTAACAAGCTCAGTGCACTTGCAAGGGCCCAGCACTGGAATTTCTGTGGGCTGGCTTATCTGTGTCTCAGATAGCCAAAGTCTTGCAGCCTGAAGAGCACAGTCAGCCTTCTGAGCTTCCTGTTGCAGGCATGAGATGAAAGGTACAGCCAAATAATTGAAAAGAAGTTTGACAAATACTCAAATATGTGTTTTAATGGAAATACAGTATTCAAATTAATGGCTGCAGATGTAGTGCTGTAAACATAATCAGAATCCAGTGGTTTGAGAACAACTCAGAGATGGTGGTCCAGCTGTGGTGCATCTGTGTTGTCCCCTAGAAAATAGGTTTTGGGAGAAGAAGTTGGCTCAGGGCTAAGACATTAGGCAGCCAGCTGCTCTGCAAGTTTCAGCCACGTCTGTGTAAGGCTTCTCCGTGAAGTTCTTCCAGCAGGAGAGGAATTGTCTTATTCAAGCCTATTTCACTTGTTGCTCAGATGATCACTGTACATGTGAATGTTTAGAAAGCTCTGCTGGATTGCTACAACATCCAAATTGTATTAGTGGTTAAATCTGGGAATGAATATCATCTAGCAGAGCAGTACTGTTAACTCTGTCAGTGCCTGTTAGTGACCTGTGCCTGTGGTCCTGTTTTCTCATCTGGGAAATAATGGTAGTAATATTGTAGTGGTAATATCTGCCTGACAGATTTGTGGCGAGGCTGAGTATCAGTAATGTTTGTAAACTGCTTTGATTAACTGGCATGCAAGGTGCTAACAAGTGCTATTTCCTGCTCCCCTCTGATGCTGAGCTGCTGTCTTGCTCAGCTTTTTAGTACCTCCTGTGATGACTTGGTTACAGTCAAAGTGATAAGCTTGTTAATGTGAGGATTTTTTGATGCTATTTAGTACAGTCATCAGCAGTGGTGGAAGACTGTACTATTGAAATCTCTGTATGTCAGTTTTCCCATCTGTAAAAAAATAGCTGTTGTAGTTGTGATTGCCTATGAACTAAGAGAAGGCAGGATTTGTAGCTCAAGGTGGTCTTTTTCCATTAGTCCAAAATATGTGACATGTACACCAGAAAATACATAATATTTTTTTCCTTATTCTACTGACTAGTCTAGTAAAACATCTTAATTCCCCTAAAATTTTGTTATTGTTTTGTAAACTCATTCAGCAAATTTATATAATATGTGCAGTACTGAAGCTTCATCTGCAGTAACTTAGAGGATACCAGGGACAAATGGCTGATGATGAGTAAGAAAGGTACTCTTCCCCTTACTGGATGTTTTTTCCCCATTGCTTCTCTGCCAGGTATTCCCACACATTTAGAGGCAGATGTTTTTTCCCCATTGCTTCTCTGCCAGCTATTCCCACAGTCACATTTAGAGGCAGAGAGTGTGAAAGCACTCGCTAGCTGCTTCCAGACAGATTCACGTTTAGTTCAGTATTTCCTCCACGGCATTCCTAGCTGGATTGCGGCAGGAATGTGCCGCTCTGTCCTGTCTTCAGTAATTTCACCCACATCTTGGTGCTGTTGCACTGGCATGTCAGACACTCAGGTGGACACTCAGTCCCCTGCTTCTGCTTTTAAGCTCATTGGTGGCCAGGAACTTTGGGCTTTGTTGTCACCAGAGAACTCAAGGAAAACACCAGTTACTGCCAGCGTGCCCAATAGAGGACTGATGACCTTAATGAGCTCTTAACTGGCATGTGGCTCCCAGGACGCTGCTGCCGAGTCAGCCCTGCTGTGCAGAAACACAGCCCCCTCACGGACCCTGCCTTAGCTGTGGTAGAGAATGAGCTGCTGTTCCTCATGAAAAAATACCTTGTTATAGACAGAGAAAGCTGAGAGGCTTACGCACATCACGTTTTTCTGCGACTTGATGACTCATCAGAACTGGTTACCCCCCAATTACGCTAGCTGGGCTGTAATTGGCACTCCAATTAGCTTTGATTACAGCAGACAATCATTTGCAGGAAGCTGTGGTTTGTAAACTTGAAAAATGGCTGTAATGTGTCTGAGAGATGCTTGGTCAGAGGACTCTCAGATTTGTGGATGCAGAATCAAGGTGGCAGCAAATGCAGCAGGGAAAGCTATTCCTGTCTCTCCTCCCTCCTTCACAAGGATCTATCCTGTGCTGATTCCTGAGTAGCAGGAAAAGGTGCAGGGAGAGGAGCCTCTGTACCGTAGCATCTTGACAATTTTCATACACTTTTGAGTGAGCACACCTATTAGAAACCCCGAAAGTCTGAAGAAAAGGCTAAAAAATAAACCTCTGCTATGATCTGTGAGAAATTCCCATGGATACATCTTATGAAAACAAATACTTTTATTTCTGTCACAAGACAAACCAAAGAAAGCTAATATCTGCAAATTAAGTTTCTTGGAGGAAAAAAAAATAAAAAGACTAAGCTTTCCTGAGAAATTAAAATTTCTGGCCTCTTGCCATATGTTAATTTTCACAGACATCGTCTTGTTTTGTTAAAAAATAAAAAAACAACTGTTTTCTTTCTGAAGAATTTAATATTACCCTAATTAAATACTCGCCTAATCCTGCTGTTGCTTTTCATAAGCCACTGCAGTTGAGTTCATAGCAGGGGAACAGAGTACTAATTTTTCCTTAATATGTTGTAATGATACCTCTGCTCCATTGGTGCTGCCTTAAGTGTAACAGGAGATACCCTTTATAGTCTTAATTAAAACTTTAAAAGTGAGGAGCTGTGTGAGAGCTGCAGTGACCCAGACAATTCCACTCTCCTTCCTCTCCCTCTCCCCAGCCGAGAAGGGCAAGCTCAGAAGAAGCAGAAGCAGCAAAATCCCAAAGGCAACAGGCAGATCTCTCTGGTGCAGCCCTTGCCCTGCAAGTGGAGGATGAGCAGAAATCCCACATGTAGAGAGAGTTGTGCCTGAAGGGATGGGTGCTTGGACCATGAGCCCTAGGGTTTCAGTCTAAGATGCTTTCCCAGCTGCTTCTGCCTGATGGCTTTGGACAGTACCACCTAGAGCCTCTGGGAGAACCCTCTGCCTGCCTTGGAACTCTGAATAAATGGAAGTACAGGATGCCGCTAGCAACTGAAACGTTGTAGAACTTCCTTTTCTCCTTCCTTTCAGTCTGAGCTGGGGAAGATTTCTTTCATGAGTGCCATATACCAGGTTTTCTTTTGACAAGCTTATTTACAAAACCCATGCTGAAATATGCTCCACATGACCTTTTCCAGGGATGTAGTGTGGCAGCCAGTGTTTCAGGAGCTGGCAGAGAAATCCCAAACAATACAAGTGCACATCACATCTTTTAAAAAATTCTACCTCCTCTGAGGGCAAAAAACTTTTCCTATTAAAAAGCAAAATCAAGATACAGATACGTTGTTCTTTGGTCACATTATCAGGATTCACAATTTAATTTCAGTTGAAAGGATATTCACTTTCAGAGTTTTTCTAAATTTGAAGTGTCTGTGGAAAGCATTGCCTTTCTTGTGAAGAAAAAATATTATTACTTAGTTCCAAAGTTGGAGCACAATGGAATTGTTGAAGCAAGAGAAGTGACAGCAGAGAGGAAGCAGTGCTGGCCAAACTATGGTGTCTGCTTCAAGCTGTCTCTGGACAACAGCTGGAAACTGATCTCAATACTCAGTTATCTGAGGGAAGCCCCATGGTTTATCCACGTAAAATCTGAAGAGAAGAATCTGCTGTGCACAGGCTTTTTTTCTGCAGCAGACTACTTCATTCTTAACCACTTGATTATGATTCCTCACAAAACTTTCTCAATTAATTAATCTTTCACGTGCCTTTAACTATTTGTCTATAATGTCTAAATGCAAAGTGATCTTGTTAGGTAAAATCTTTCAAAGTCTAAGATTTGCAACCTTCAACTATTTATTGAAAGAAAAAAAACAGAGTGAAAATAATAGAATGGAAAAATTGCAAATCACATTAAAGCGAACTCCTATTGAAATAGCTTGTAGGAAATTCTTCTTACTCTTGTAGTCAAGAGTCACATTTATTATCAGAAAAATGAAGTAGCCTTGTGTTTTAAATGATTTTTGCTTTCTGGATGTTTATTCTGAGCGTTGTGTTAATGGAAAATATTTCAACACATGAGCAATTAATACTATAGCAATATGCTAGTGAAATTGAGTATTAAAGTAAAATAAATGTCAGGTTTTTGTGGAATCATAAAGAATTTAAAAATATATTCACTTTTTTTAAAAGATGACAAAATATTTTATTTTTTTTCATCATGTAGGATATCACACAGCATACTAAATGTGCCTGTGTGCAGAACAGAAATGGTAAATCAATGGTAAGGAAAAAATCACGTATGTACACATACAATCTAAAATATTGTGGTCACAAAACTTATACCTGAAATAGTGAAAATACGTGAAAGGAGGGTAATTTTAAAATATGAAGTATTTTAGAGAACGTGTAAGAGGCTAGAAGGTAGAAGACTTTGAGGGGTTATACTGCCTTATGCTTATATAGAATTTTCCTAATGTCACTTCAAAGAATAATTCTGATTTTACACAGGAACAAATGTGACTGTGTTGCTGTTATTTACAAAATTGTGGCAAGATAGGGAGCCCCTACTCAGAATCCAGCTGCCCTGCAGTCAGATATATCAAAAAGCCTACAAATTAACACCTTGTATTTCCACATTTTTCTGAGCATACGTATTCCTCATTCTCATAGAGAAGGTCTTGGAAAGCCAAAAATATTCCTGGTCAGATACTGCTGAAAGTTCTCACTTGTGTTATTGAGGTGGGTGGATGCCAGGCACCCACCAGAGCTGTTCTATCACTCCTCTCTGCAACTGGACAGGGGAGAGAAAATAGAATGAAAGGCTCATGAGCTGAGAGAAGGACAGGGAGAGGTCACTCAGGAATTACTATAATGGGCAAAACAGACTCAGCTCAGGGATATTAACTGAATTTCTTATGAATCAAAGTCAAAGCAGAATAGTGAGAAGTAAGACAAATCTTAAAAATACCTTTTCCCTGCCTCTCTGTTTTTCCTGGGTTCAACCTCCACTCCCCTACTGGCATAGGGAGACAGGGAATGGGGGTTATGGTCAGTTCCTTACAAGTTGTTTCTGCTGCTGCTCAGGGAGAGGAGTCCTGCCCCAGAGTGGGGTTCCTCCCATGGGAGACAGTTCTCTGTGAACTTCTCCTGTGTGGGTTCATCCCATGGGCTACAGTTTTTCAAGAGCTGCTGCACCATGGGTCACTTTTTCCATTGGGTGCAGTCATTCCGGCACAGCCTGCTCCAGTGTGGCTCCCCCACAGGATCACAAGTCCTGTCAGGAAACCTGCTCCAGCATGGACTTCTCTCTCCACAGGTCTGCAGATCCCTGCTCCAGCACGGGTCTCCTGCAGGTTCACAGCTTCCTCTGAGGCACCCACCTGCTCTGGTGTGGGCTCCTCCAGGGGCTGCAGGGGCACAGCTGCATCACCCTGGGCTGCACCATGGGCTGCAGGGGAATCTCAGCTCTGAGGCCTGGAGCATCTTCTCTCCTTTCTTCTGCACTGACCTTGTTGTGTGCAGGGCTGTTTCTCTCTCATATTCTCACTCCTTTCTTCTCTGGCAGCAATTACAACTGCACAATAGATTTTTATTTTTTCCTTTTAAAGTATGTTATCCCGGAGGCATTGTCACCATTTCTGGCTGGGACAGCCTTGGCCAGTGGTGGGTCCATCCTGGAGCCGTCTGGCATTGGCTCTGCTGGACATGGGACAAGCTTCTGGCAGCTTCTCACAGAAGCCACCCTTGTAGCCCCCTTGCTACCAAAAACTGGCCACACAAGCCAAATACAGTTATTTAATTTGGAGACTTCTCATTTTAAAAAAGCTGCAATTATTTTTCTTGCTAAAGACTACATTTGTATCTGAAAAGTGCTAAAGCTGGTTAATGGTAGAGAGAGAAGCAAAAAAATTGGCCATCTTTTCTTAAATAAAATTAGTCAGTTGTACTTGGGAACGCTGCCTTTTTTTTTTTTTTTTTTTTTTTTTTTTTTTTTTTTTTTTTTTTCACCAGCAGTGCCTTTAAAACAGTTTATATAACTGATTAACAGACAGGCTTTGCTAATAATTTTGACAATCTTCAAATTTTTGCTAGTATAGCTTAGATCAAGGGACACAGCTATTTTCTCATCCTTCCAGCTTTCTAAAGGAGGTCTGCTTTCTAAAGCAAGAGGCTGCTTCAGTGTAATCAAAGTGATGAGTCCTTAAAAAACAATATACCAAAATTTTGAAAATTTTGAAGCCAAGGAGTGGGGTTTTTTTCATGTGCTACATCTGTTAAGAGGCAATCTCGATCTGGGAGTCCTGCATCACCAAATCCCAGGGCAGGGCATTCCCTGTGAGAGCCCATTGCATCCACACTCCTGTTCCTAGACATGCACTGACATCTGACAGGGATGCTCATGACTGCCCTGCCAAAAGTACCGGCTGTAATAATGGTTAATACTGAAGTTCCTCTTTTATCCCTTGCCAAAAAAGCCTGTTCAGGATTCAACATGTGAGGGTAAATTCAGGCTCCATCAAAGCCAGTTGGAGTTTTGCCATCAACTTTGTTGGGGTCAGGATTCCATCCATCATGTCTTATGGGTAATATAATACAATTTCTTCAGGAAGCCAAATGTTAACTCTGATGCAGTGGATTGCAAAACCCATTATACAATTCCTTCACTCAGACCAAAATTTGACTCACTGTCTTCAGTGGCCCAAGACATAATGGCATTCACTAGTGCCTGCTCTTCTCGCTGCAAATCTGTTGTGCTGCTTGTTCTTGCAGAGGCAATTCAAACATCCAGTTCCACAATGCAAAATCCAAACAAAACCTCTTAAAGATCTGCATACTGACAGGTCAAGAATCTTGATTTCAGATACAGAGAAGTAAGTGAAACCAAATGTAGTATTATCTATGTGTAATAGAAGTTTAAGCAACATCAGCATCCTGCTCTTAATCTGTGATCTTAAAAAGCCTGTTAATAAACAAAGAGATTTTCAGTGTATCTTTGAGTTAAAATTTAATAGAAGACTAGAAATGTGCTTGTTGAAGTTCAAATGGAGAGAACACATAACATATCAAGAATGATTATTAAAAAACCTAAATAAGAAATAGTAAAATCTGTAACACAAGCGAGCTGGAAAATGTTTTTCATCCCAGAATAAGAAGCTGCAAATTGAATGTTACCTTGGAATAAATAGATGAATATGCAGTTTTCTAAATGGCATTGTAATTAACACTGTCGTTTTAATTTAGAGCTAGTGTAGCATGAAATATACAGCCCCTTGTGGGTCCTATGGCAAAACTAAACAGCTGAGAACAGGGCAGGCTAGAGAAAGAGAAGGGCAGCAGTCCCTCTAGCTGGGTGCTCCTGAGTCTTGTGTACGTGCCCTTTCACTCCTACTGACAGCTACGAGATTCTTTTTGTGTCCTGTAATGATGTTATCTGTCAAACAAATCAAAAATCAGGGAAGACTTAATCTCCTTCCCATTCTTTTTATTTCTTCACATTCCATCTAATGTTTTATTATTGTTTCAGGTGAACTTAGGGTTTTTCTCCCCCCTCTCAGTTATTCTGATATGATCAGTTCAAGGGGAAGAGCTGCAAAAATAATCACATTACTAATTCTGAAGTCTATCCAAAAACAGGGAAGTGCATATGCAGTGGGAGACCTGGCATTAAAAGTGGATTTAGGTATTTTGGAAAGGTAAGTCAGTAATACTTACCACTTACAAGCAGATGCACACATTATCAGGGACGTTGCTTGCTTACCATATTTCATAAATTTTAAATAATTCTGTTGGTGAATCTGCAAGTTGCTTCACAGCTTAGAAGTAATTGTTTTGCCATGGCAGCAGAAGGCAAAGTAGGGACAGGAGGTAACAAACAGATATATTTTTTTTTAAACTTTTGTATTTGTATTTATATGATAAATGAAATTCTCTACCTTTAGATATAAAGTATTGAAAATAAGTTATCTTTTTTTTCTGTAGGTGTTAATAGCAGCATATCTGCTCACTGGTACTGTTGGTGTGGAGGTGTGGCAGAAGCCTTTGCTCTTTGGTTATTATATTACAGATCTCTTGGTTATCTTGCTTATAGGTAAGTCACCACATCTATGCAAAAGTGTACTGCTTTTGAATTATTTTGATTTCATATTTTTTATATTTCCCTCCTTTTTTTTTATTTTGTTTTGTTTTGTTTTGTTTTGTTTTGTTTTACTTTTGTAAGTTTTGGCTCATCCAAAAATATATAAATAGAGATGATTAAAAGGGTTAATACTGGAAAAATTTTAAAAATTACATAATATTGGAAAAAATTTTTCCTCACTCAATTACTATACTCTGCACACAAATAGTATAGAAAATACTCCTTATCTACATGTGCAGTTCAGTGCAGTGTGCTGGCTGGCTGGGCTCCCAAAGTCTCAGGAACTCCTGAGTAAATGTCACTCAGGTAAAATGTCACTTTACGTTTCTGTATATTCTAAGTTTAATGTTTTGGCCTGGAGCACACCGTGTTCCAAAACATTATGAACAGAGGGAACGAAGACGTTATTTAAATAACCTTAGATACTGTAAATATGAATAAAAGCCAGGTGATTTCTAAGCTCTTCTTTAGAATTCCTTTGCAAAGAGAAGAGATTTATTTTTCATACACAGGAATAGCCTGGTTTTTCATTATTTAATACTGTCAGTGTAGTTTGAAATGAGCATTGAATGTTTTTTGACTGCTATATCAAGACTGAGAACAATAGCACTTACATTTTAATGAGTGAAAAATATAGAAGTCTTAGCTGAAAATCTGTGTGTGCAAAATGGCTTTGATGTGTTGCTTGGAAGGTGAAGAAATTAGCATATGCATTTTGGGTGGTTTTATATGAGCATACAAGTGGTGAGAAGAGGGCACTAAAATACTGTTTGACCCAAACACTCTAGGCTTGCATCCCAAGAAACATCTTCTGCCCTTGAGCCAAATGGAGAACTTGGTTATAGGTGCTCACCCCATGTCAACTCGATAGGAGCCATTTGAGCATTTTGCACTGATGTGGGCTCTCACCACCCTCTCTCTCTGGTTGTCAGCAGGTACCACCTCCTGCCCCAGCACTGTTTCCCAGAACTCCCACATTGGAAAGGCCCCTGTGTTCAGGCTGTGCTTTCTAATGAGCAGTGTGTGAAAGGACATGGTTTTGTGCTTTACCCAGAATACAAAACCAACAGTGTGTGACCAAGATTATACACGCTTTTTCTAGTCAGACCTGATTTAGGCACTCTGAAGAAAAGAAAGAAAGGAAGGGGCAAAAGACAGTGGCTGCCTCTTCAATAGTCAGTGAATTATTCACCTTTGACAGTGGTGTAGCTGTAGACAGAGAATGATCTGTGCTCTTGAAGCAGCACTGCAAGCCCAGGGGAGATGGATGTGGCTCACCCAGAATGGGCAGGTTAGGGCAGAGGTGGATGCTAGCAGGGGCCAGCCCACTGAACATGCTTGTTCTGTGCTACACACCTCAGTGCTTGGTTCCTGTCACTAAGACACATGACAACCTATTCAGGGAGTACTCTGATGCCTCCCCTTGCACTTGGGAGGCCATGAATGAAGGTTTAATTCAAACTATTCATTATAGTAAGGTTTGTGGAAGGCAATGATTTCAGCGTTACCAGATCTGCAGGCATGAGCATCCTTTTTCATAATCTGCCAGAACCAGCTGCAAAGCAAGATATGATGGACTGTTCCATTAACAATAGAAAGAAGTACTGCTTCTGTCTTCTGTGGTGTGCTTGTATGAATGGATTTGTAAGCACACAACTGTACTGCTTCCTTCATTGTCCCAATCAGAGTAGGCTTAAGTAGAAGCCAAAAGGTTTCTCAAAAAACCCTGTCTCTAGCACACTATCCACAATGACAACTTTTGCAATTTAGTTGAAGTTAAATATGGGTCTAAAGTATGCAAAATGATAGTCTTGGTTGACTTTATATTACTGAATCATCATAGTGCTTAGTAAATATCTTAGAAACAGAGACTAAATTTAAATATAAAAAAAGTAGAATCCTTCCACTAAGGGTCATGCTGGTCCAGAAAGCACTGCCATTTCACATTTGAATCTCAGCTCAGCAGTAAGGTGCTTATCATTGAGTACCTGTGTGCAGTGACCAGGGATATATAAAGTTTTTAGAAGCTTGTGGTAAATTGCAGGACCCCACTGTGACTGCAGAAAAAGTACCTGTCTAACCTACACCAAGGGCCAAAGCAGCCAGGAAAATTCAATTATTTTCTCCCTTAGAGAGACTGCAGCAAGTGTGTCTTGCTCAGCCAGAACCGTTTGTTTCAGAGAGCCCACTTTGGCTTGTTCAGTAAAATGCCTTTGTGGCTAGTTAAAAACAAAGTGGGCCTCTGATGCTTTTTACAAGCTAGTTTCCCAGGATCCTGAGAGGAGCCATTAAACCATAAATGGCTGTGCTTAACCATCTGATGGCATTTAGTAGTCACCAGTGGTCCTTCTAACAACGAACCTGTAGCTGCTCCATCAATACTTGGCATTTGTTTGGTGCTTTTAACTGTCCTGCACACAACAGGAGTTCAGCTGCTGAGCCGTCGCTTCTCCGAGAGCAGCTGGGCTTTAGCTCGTACCTTCTGTGCTGGGAAGAAATCCAGATGAGATGCACAAGAGTGTTTTTCAGATGTCTTTCCTGCAGTTCTCTGGGAAATAAAAATAACCTATGTTTAACCTAAGGATGAACTGTGTGAAAGCACCTCCTCAGAGGAAGCTGTGGTATCACCAGGTGACACTCACTCATTGAAAATAATGGAGCTTTTATCAGGTGCCAGAACACACAAAGATATACATAGAAGTGCAGCGATACTGGTGTTTAGATTAGGTGTTTTAGGAAAGAGAGCTTTATGTATGTTCCTGGGAACTGTCTGGCACACTGTGAACACCTGTAGGAGAGCCAAGTCTTGAGCTGCTGAGCAGTGACCTCAGAGGACTGCCCTGTGAAACAGAGAACCTTCAGCATAGTACTTTATGGGAATTTGTCAGCTACCCAGCAAACATGATCCTATAATTTTCACTGGCAGTGAATGCAATTCCATCCTTCAGCTCCAAAACACACACCTAGCTGGATGCTGAATCAACGAGGAAGGTCCTTCTCCTGTTTCCAGAGCATGCTGACCTGGCTGCTAGGCAGAAATGCCTTTTCTATCCCAGCATGGGAGCAGACAGACCCTTTTAAAGTTATGTGCCTGTGTGCTCATCTGGAACTAATTACTTCTGCACTCATCAGTGGATGACACTCCGAAAGCTCTCGTGGGATTTAACCACAATTGTCCCACAGCAATATCTGGCTAACTAGGGTCCCTTCAAAGGGCAGCAGTGGGGTGAGAGCTATCATTTATTTTTACCCCTCCAGGGCATCCCAAATGCCTAACATTCCCTGTCACTGTGCTATCAGGTTGAGAGCAATATGAAATATTTACAATAAGCATTTTAAAGCAGTCAGTTCTGCACATAAATTCTAGTACCACAAATGATGCTGTAGACTCTGTAAGAATATTTTCACTGACAGGTAGGCATCTGTAGTTCAGGGAGCAGCATTAGTAATTGATGATGGCTTCTGTCTCATGTTACTATTAAATGACCTGGAGGTGCATGCTCTGCATGAAGCATTTCCCATGTTTGGGACCTTCACATTTGCTCTGTATGAAGATTTTATAATGTCTAATAAAATTTGAGTTCAGGCTACAATCCTTTCCTCACTGGAGACATGCATCTTACTGAAAATTTCTTTTGGTATATTCTTTTGTTCAGAATTGGCTGAGGGCTTGGAAGTTGTGGTGGGATGTACACAAATAAGCAGAGTTAGCATATCAGCTTCATTCCTTAGGAAGGCAAATTGGAGAAATGATGCCTGGATACAGAGTGTCTCCTGCTCCTTCTCAGTATTAATTGCAACCACAAGAATAGACTTTGTGGGAAAAGAATCACTTAAGCATGGAGAGGGTATGTGATACTTCATCAGTGTGTGGCACATGGGGCAGACTATTCTGTAATCCAGACATGGTGTCATGTTTGAGTCCGCTATGTGTGGTCAGCAGTGCCCAGATCTGGCTACTGAAGCCTGTGGCAAAGCTGAAACAAGTTTTCAAAGTGCAGGTTTGAAGATGAAATGTGAATTGAGTATTAACATCTGTCAGAGATCTGAAACTTGAGCTTTGTTTTAGAGATGGAGCCAAAAGATTCTGAATTTTTTCCTATGATGTGCACGGGTTTGAGTTCTATGCTGACTTCTACAGCGTATTTTCTTTGAGGGTCACTCTTCCCTAAGCTACTTAAGTATATAAAATGAAGCGTGAAAACATAAATGAACAAATATTAGCAGCAAAGAACTAATGATGAGGCCAAGCTGTAACAGGTAAAACATGCCAATTATTTGAATTCCATCATAGTGGGAAAACACAGTTACCCCTCTCAAACAGTGCCTCGTACTTACACTGTGCTACACCCTGTGTATCAAAGGAGGACACACAAGTCCCTGCCATAGTGTTCATACAGCAGCCTGCCCCTTTTGCAGTGCCAGAAACTGTTTAGGAGGCCACAGTCAAATTATGAATAGTTTCTGCCCCCTATGGAATGATAAGTCATTCTGTAGTGATTTCCTATAGTTCCCATGGCAAAGTGGCTGATGCTTCTGCCCTAGTGATGACTTGCTGAATGACTAAAAGTTAGTGCTGCGTTTTCAAAATGTTATTGCTCCAACAGGCTTTGACCAGTCCTGTTTGAGAAGTGTGGTTAAGGTGAGCTGGCTTCTAAGTGTCTGTCACCAATTTAACATTTATGAAGGCATTGTTGTGACAGATTGTATGAGGCTCCCTTAAAGTAAAGGGTGTGAAATACTCACCTGTCACTTGAGATATATTTTTAAGAGGGCACTGAGTTCATGTTCGGAGTAACTCATCTGAGCCAGTCAGAACAATAACCCAGAAAAGCAGAGCGTTCAAGGCCGGAGGCAGAGCCGTGTCACGGGATGCTGATTACAGGTGGGAATGAGTGTGGTGGTGTTAAGATGTGAGGAGTCATTTCAGGGGCTCTGGAAGCCCCAGGAGAGGGTCAAACAAGGGAGCTCGTCTGGCAGAGCCTTCTGGAAGCCAGCCTGGGCATTTCAAATAAAGGCACTGTTTCTCTGGTGCTCAATTCTTGCTGTGCCCAGAAACTGGATGATGTGTGAACAGAACTACATCAAAGAAGCAGCTATATCCATAAACTAATTCTTCAGTCTGTACTAAATCCCTCTGAATGCTAATTGTGGTCTTACAGCTCAGTTTGAGATAAATGCAATGTGTACTTCCTTAGACACTGAAAATAAGGTATAAAATCAACAAGCATGAAAAACACATCTCTGTTCACCTAGCATGAGAAACGCCTCCCTCTACAATCTTTTTACTCAAGAAATGCCTTAGATGCTAAGCATCCAAAATCTACATCAACTTTGTGCATGAAGACAATGCTCATGTTTACCTGATATTCCCTTAATCCCTGGAAAATCATTTCGTACTGGGGATTTTGGGTGTATTTTTCACCCTAATGTATTCAGATTTACAGGCTCAATTACATATGCAAATTACATATTTGTTTGCTAAGGTTTCCCCTCCCCCAGCTACTAAGTGGTTTTAAGCTTGCCATTTTACATACTAATAAAATATAATGGTATTTTAGTGGACAGCTCAAAATGCAGTTATGTGTTTGCACAATCAATTAAAAGAGTTGTCTGCTCCAGACTTGCCTGAGAAGGTCACACTCTTCCATAAAAAGCTTCTGTTCCAGTAACAAGTGCTTCTAAAATGTGCACCTTTTGATGAAGCTTGCTTCCAGGCACTGTTCACTGTATTAAACATTCAGTGTGTTAAGATATTTTCATGTGTCTAGCTGCTCTAAATGTGCAAGGAATTTGGAAAAAAAAAACCACAAAAAACCACCATGGAAAAAGTATTTAAATATTTTCCAAGCTAATATTGAGGCCTGAATATTTTGAATCTGATTTTTCTTGTCTGGTGGCTAAGAAAGGTAAATGATAACATCCCATTTCTTTACAGCAAACATCGACTATGATGAGTTATTAATTTAGAGATGGAAAGGCCAAGTAGTTGTACTGAAGAAGGCCATGCTGAGGTGTGAGCAATTGAAGAATGAGGGAGGAGAATGATAGTAATTAATTTGTAAGCTGAAATGCCAGTACAGCTGCTTGCTGTTACAGAGTTGGTCAACTTCTGTGATATGCCCAGAAGGTCTGCACAAACCTCTTCCCTACCTCCCAAATGGGATGAATGCTCTGGGGAGAATTTTTGGGGTGGGAGCACAGCGGGGATGGTACCTGAATAAATTCACACAATTTGCAGTGCAGGGTTCGCCTAGAATTACATCCTTATACCGTACTGTCTCATTTTTGAATTTTTGGATTTTTAGCTATCAAGAAAGCCAGTTCTTAAAAAAATAAAATTTCAGTGCTTTTCTCAGGACAGTTTAAGGATGATTCATTTGTCAGGAACTTATAAACAAAGGGGATTTACGATAGCAAAGGTGTGGAGAAGATAAACAGTGAAGGTTGTCCTTCCTTTGAAGCACTATAACTTGTTAAGTGGTTTAGGTGTCTTTAGGAGTCGCTTCTTTGTTTAGCGGTGTTTACAGTCTGTGAGGTTTTGTGTTTTCAGAAATGTGGCTACCTGCATCAGGCTGTTTGCTTTGTCTGAGCACCAGCATGGGGCTGTTTGGTACTGAAATAGCATTTTCTGGAATGGACAGTAGTGTCAGCAGTTTGTTTCTGGCCATACCTTCTCTTTCTCTACAATGACCAACTCTGTATTTTGCAGAAATGCCTGAATTAAATCAACAGCCACAATAACTGCAGCATGTCATGGAAACAACCTGTCTGCCTGTAGATCTTCAGTAGTCTTTAAATTTAGTTACATGACCATTTAAAATGATCTCACATAATTAAAATAGACTACTGTTAGTCCAAATAACATGGGTGACAAGGTACCATGGTATCCACTGTGTGCTAGCTTTTAAAAATTATTGTTAATCTATTCAGCTGTATCACACAACATCTTATTGGTTTAGAATTGAATTTGAAAGCACTAAATGGAACCTAAAGTTGTCCTTAAGATTGATGGGAATTACCTTTTGGTCTCTTTTATACACATGTATTTATACACACATATATATATGCATACATATTTATATGCATGACTGTTTATGTATCTGTGTGCTTTTATACATGCACGTATTTGGAAAACAAGATAATGCCTTCATTTCTTCACTTCTGATATGTTTATAATCCTGAATTTCTGAATGCATTGGGATTTGTTTGTTTGTTTATGCTTATGCTGGGCATTTTTTAATATGGACAAAATAATTCCCGGTAAAGAGCTTTAAAAATGCTTATTTCTCTGAAAAGGGAATCTACATTGTGCAACACAGAGGACTGACGATAGGATTGTACCTAAATCCGAGGATTTGGGCTTGATACTTTCAGCCTAGTGTGACACAAGAATTCCCTGTGTATCCGTGCCACCCATCTGTGCTTTGGTATTTCTGCCTTTAATCTAGGCCTGTGTTCTTACAGCTGGGTCTCGGATTTTCAATCAGCTGAAAATACTAAAGGACAAACTAAAACTCCTGGAAGAGCAGTATGCTGCTTCTAAGAACACTTGAGGAGTTCTATTTTCCCGTATGCATTAAAAACATCTAATACCCTGAAATTGGATTTTAAAAATTATTTTAAAACAAAATATGTACTTTTAGGACGTTAGAAAGAAAAAAAAAAAAAAAAAGCTCCATGATCATTACTTGGGCAGTGCCTGAGTGGCTGAGTGCCAGAGAGCCAGCAGTGGGTTTGCTTTCCAGGCTGCACCTTTTGTTCCTCAGAGCAGCAGGGAACGGCAGCAATGCGGATGCAGCAGTTTAGCTCCTGGGCACAAAGGGATCCTTAATGCCAATTAAAAAGCAGACTTAATGAGTACCAAAAGCAGCCCCCAAGCCAGGCCTCTTTAGCCAAAAAGAAAAAAAAAAAAAAAAAAAAAGATGGGAAAGCAACATGTTGTAGGAAATGATGGAATTCTGAAAATCCCATAAGAAGCGGGGGAACACCCTTTGCTTTCCCTGCTGCATCCTCAGTTCTCTCGCTGTGCTAAAAGCAAAGCCGTGTAAAAATCCAGGGGAGTAACTGGTGGAACTGCCCCTTTTGGAAAGTGGCTTTTTGCTAGCTGGGAGACTGTTTGTGGTCAGTGTGTTATTTCTAACTAAAATGGCACTTCATAAAAATAACAAATTGTTGGCAACCATTGCTCTTTGAATTCTATTTCTAGTTCTAGTCTCTATTTCTGTTCCTCTCGGTTACTTTTCTCCTAACAAATCAAACTTCAGGATTGCAGCAGGAAATTTAGATTTAACCTCAAGAGTCAATGTTTTGTCTCATGTCTGCTCTAATGTGATACAGATGTTGGAACTGCTGTACGTAACTCAAGATTTTATTGAACTAGCGCTCCCTGCTTAATAGAAAACATAGCTAACTGGAGTGCACATTAAACACAGATCACTCTGAAGGCACTAAGCCTGTGAGTTTTAGAAATATATTGACAAAATACTTGGGATATTACTTCAATTGCACATCCTTCAGCTGTTTGATAGGGAGTTTCTGCTATGGTAAAGAAGCAGAGCTTTTAATTGTTTTACAAAACAAACCCAAAAAGTAAACATGAAAAAATGCAATACCTGAAATTATTTACAGGCTGGCTTTTCTCTCTCTCTCTCTCTCTCTTTTTTTCTTTTTTTCTTTTTTTTTTTTTTTCCGCAATTCTTTGTTTCCTTCTCTTTAGCAGATAACCAGAAAGACTGGAGAGATAGATTATCTATTGCATCCGTTTTTACTTCTCTTTTCCAACAATCCACTGATTTCCTCTATTCTTTCTTGTTTAGTTTTCCTTCTTGAGTTGCCACTATGGCCAGGCCATGCTAAACACTTGGGTATGTCCTTGATGAGGACTGAAGGATAAATACTGACATTCCTCAAGGCACTGCTATGTCACATTAGCCCAGTACAAAGTCATCTGAAATCATCTCTTTCCTCTATTCATTTTTTCCCTCCGATATTGCTAATCATGAGATTAAAGTTTTCTACTTTTCTCTACAGGCAGCACAGTGGTTCTTAAATGAGATGTTTTAGGTCAGAACCAGAAAGTTTAACACATCAGAGTGCTTTTCTTGCCCATAATAAAATAGGAATTAGGTGTTAATTTAGTGCACCACACCCAAGTCTCATGCCCTATAATTAAAAAGCCTTGCAGAAATGTGTTACCCAGGGCAATCTCCAAGCAGCAATTTGACCAGGGAAAAACCCTCAATACAAAGAAATCGGAAGGGAAAAGTACAAACCAAAGAGCTCTACAGGGAATGACATAGATTTAAACAGTCATTTATATTTTCACCTAGTTCGGGCTGACTTGTTACTGAAAGTCTTCTTCCTCGGTGGACCAGTGTATTTTGGATGTGGGTGTTAGAGGAGGTACAGCTGGGTCTTCAGGCAGCTCAGGGGCTACTGGCAGCTGTGTTGATAATACAGCAGCAGTGCAGGGAGATAGAGCATTAGCAAAGGCAAAACCCTTGTGCCTTGTGGGTTAAAGCTGAGCTACAGAAACATCACAGCTGTGTAACAAAAAAGTAAAAAAAAAACCCACTTCTTCAAATGACGGACATGTAATGAAAATTAATTCTTTTAAGCTATTGTATTATCAAAACAGATCATTGGTAGACCCTTTGTATTTTGAACCATAAACTTATTTCCGCAGTAATGTGAACAGCCTAGCTTGAAGTTTATTGTCTTTCTATATTCCACTGTAAGGCTTTTGGTGTTGGACTTGGATTTTTCTAGATGAACAGCAGCTCATGAAAAGTAGGGCTGTCCTGGGTCCAGCAGAGAGACCTGTAAGAAAAATAAGTGATCTTATCTATTAGCTACATCAGAATTTTTATAAAAATTCTGGTCTTGTCACTCGTTACACAGGAAACTCTCTATCAGCAACTATTTATAGCAGCTACCTTTGGGAAGAAAAGAGGACAGTTTTATTATTGCCTAAAGCCCCCAAACTCAGTTCATATCCTGTAATGAGTACAGGAATACTGAATCATTTTTAGAAAGCATACTAGGTTTGTTATCATGTGAAAAAACTCCGAGGTCATCAGTGTTGAATCACATGTTAATGTTTTTCTCTTCCAGGCTTCAGTTTGTTTCTATCATTTCCACAAACACTATACAACATTCACAGGTAAGTTATGTAACATTAAATAAGTTCTATCACCTCCTACTTAATTCTGTATATTGAATGCTTTTTTAATTTACAAATACATGTAATGCTTGAAGTAGCCTACCTTCTTTCATCCAGATGCTATTCTGATAATGTAGTAAAAGGTTTTTCTGGTGAGTTTTCGGAATCTGACTGGTTTCTTTTTCATGTTTACAACTCTCTCCTTTTCCTTTCACTTGCTGTTCTTGAAGCAGTCTCACAGTGGTCCTGCACAGTAAACTCATAAAGGCTCTGTATTAAAAAACACTGCATTTTAGTTGCAGACAAATGTGATTTTTAACTTTAACTATAAATGTGCTGGGTGGAATTTTGTAGCTGACCATCCTGCACTCTGTGAAGTACTTAATTGTCTTCCTGGTCCTTCTGTAAAACTCTCCTCTGTATGAAGTCTGCAGATAATTGCTATCAGATGTAAGCCAGGCAGGTGGCAAGCTGTGATTACATCTCAGAACTGGCTTGCTGCACCCAGGAATTTTACACATGGTTAGTTTATACTCCAATGGCCTATTTTTATTAATGCTGCCTGCCTTCCACTAGTGCTGCTAGCTCATTTCACTCATCTGTCACTTCAGGCCTCTCAGGTTCTATGTGTCCTGGAGGAAGGACTGTCACTGCCTGTCTTCAGGAATTAGTGGAAACTAATATTAACATATAAATTTTGGAGAGACTAGAAGACAATGTTGCATCTCTCCTATACAGCCCTTTTTGTGTGGTGGTACTCAGTGTAGTTACTAAAAGCATGTGCAGCCCCAGGTTTGGAGCAGGAAGCGTGGAGAGTTGGGAGGTGTGGGGCAGGAAAGGCTGAGGACCTGCAGAAAGGCTGGGCTGTGGGCAGGGGGCTGGGAACCAGCGGTGCAAGGAAATCTGGTTTGGGGATGACTGAGAGGAGGAGGGAAGCACCTTGTGCATGTCAGCCCCGGGCAGTAGCAGCCTTTACCCCAATGAACACTGAGGGTTTGGTTTCCTTCCTTTCCTGTCAGGATTTTTGTTTAGTGTTTTCTTTTCAAGTCATTTTCGACACAGTTCCTCTCAAGCCTTCCACTGGATTTATCATTCCTCTGAAGAGAAGAGCACAAAAATTTTAAACTGCCAGTCAGGTTTGCTTAAATGATGCACTCACAAGCTCTTTGGCGAAGGATTTGAGTTTTCCAATCATCTCCTCTCTTTCTCCATCCTGATGCCTGTTCTCAGTTGTTATTTTAGGAGTAGATTATTCCTTTTTGGCGTGAGAAAGATATTTCTTGGATTTTTGTCTAGCTGTTTCTATAAATACATATGTTCAAAGATTTTAAACAGGACATTTCTCAGTACATTTCAAACACAGAATTGCTCTTCTGAATTAGGTGTATGAAGGAATGGTTTAGTGATAGTGAACTTAGAGTTACCATTTCCCTAGCTGACAGAAAATGCAATCATTTACTACCTTAAAAAAATCTTAAAATACCCAAGATAATACAATGCATCATTAATTTTCCTCTACTCTAATTAGCTAAAAAGCCTCCCCTTTAGGCTAAAGTATCTGAATTCTGGTATATAGGATTGTCAAGCAACATCACCTCCAGACCTAAACAACAGCATTACCTGCCAGCCATGTGATTGACTCTGCTTCTACTGAAAACATGGGGTGTTGTTGACTGAAACAAGTTCATGTCTCATGTTAGAAGCTTCATCCTCTAAAGCCATGTATTTTGAATTCACAGCATGTCTGCGTGCTTGAGAGTACTGCAGCTCACTTCATAGGAGTTTACTGGTCCATTGCCAGACAATGGTGAGCAAGTGAAGCTGATCAGGAACTATGTGAATAAATCAGTATAATTGAACCCCAGAAATAATTGTTACTTAGGTATACTACAATTTCTTGTAAAATGTCTGGTATCTGGTACAGTTGCACTGGTTGCAAGATGCACTCTTGGGCTGAGTTTGGCCTAGAGTTTGAAGTGACTGTGTAGAAATAGAATGGATAAACTTACTTTCTCTACAAAAGTATCGTATTTATTTCCAGAGCACATTTAAAGAAAACACTGAAGAATGATTCTCTGTATGAAGGACTGCTACCTCTTGTGTCACCTCTGTTGCTGTTCGTTCTTCTTACAGTCTGGGTGGTTTTATCTCCAAGCAACATATTAGCAAAGCAACCCAGACTGTTTTTATGGATGGTTGGGGTTGCTTTCTCAAATGTTATTGTAAGTATATTTGAAGTGGTGGTATTATTTAGAGATAGATTTCTATTTTTCTGTGAATAAGCAGAAGGGAGCAGAAAATGTAGCTAAAGTCAGCAGAGTCACACAGTTCTTCTACTCCTGTGTTACACTCTGTCTCATAAAAATACACCACAAGGTGTCTGGACTCAGGACACTTACAGTACTGAAATACCTCCTCTGCCACAGTGTAACACTTATATGAGGGTTCTGGTTTGTTTTCTGAGGGTTTATGAAAACCCTAGGTATGCCTTACTTCCAGAAATATAACAGAAATACTCCCCAACATACAGGCAGAACTGTGGACTTGTCAAAGTAAAAGAAAGGTCAATACTGACACAGATTTACTAGCAAGACTAGAAGGCTTGTAGCTTTCCCTTGCTCTTACTGTGGTGCATGCATTCCTGTATCCTGCAGTTCAGCTGATTCTACATTTTCCCTTCACCATTTAGAAAAAGGCTGGTACCACTGACAGTGTGTTTTAGGGAAAGATGTGAAGAGCTGTAGGGGCCTCGTGATGGCTCTCTGCTTACAGATTAATTTCTCCTGTACCACATCTGATGACCAGTTTCCCCCTTTAATTCCCAGCCTCTGTGCAGTTCTAGCATGGGCAGCCAGACAGTGGTGCTGAGCCCTGCAGGTAACCCAGGGCTTTCTTCTCTGGGGGAAGCCAGGAGAGCAGCCAAGCAGAAAGGTGTTCTTGCATGTAAGCAAAAATACCCTAGAGGACAGTGACTTGTGTCACCTTAGGAAAACAGTCTCCAACACCATCTAAAATCTTACCATTGAGCAATGCTACATCCAGTTTTAAAAGTGAAAGGCTAGAGGTGCCTTGTGCTGTGAGACAGATCTTCAAAAATATGAGGTTTCAAAAGACAAAGCATAGCTGCTTTAGAAATCTGAATTCAGGAATGGGAAAATGTTATAATTGTGATGTTTGTTAGATGTATCCTATAAATGTACATTTCTGAGGGTCACAAATCAAACTGTTTCATCTTAAGGAGTAAATGTCACAAAAATGGGTTGATTTTCAGATGTCTAAGTTTTATTGTACGCATTATTCATTACCTAATCTACCCCTTTTTCTTAAAAGAATAGTGAAGATTCAAAAATTGGAGAAATACAATTGCTTCATGCCAGTAGGGAAAATGCTTTCAGAGTTTGGCAGATGGCATATTCTGCACATACATCTTAACCAACCAAGAGTGTGGCAGGATTCTTGCAGAAGAAAACCAGTAAGGCAAACCAGAAGTTTCTTTACAGGCTGCAGTTTAGCAGACACGGAGTGCAACACGCATTCTTCAGGCTTTGTTTTTTCTTTTCCCAAAACATACACTGCAGTGTTGGAGGCTCATGTGAATTAAAAATGCATGCATGTTAGCTGAAAATTTTAACATTTTAAAAGCAAGCATTAAAAATGTATGGGTGTTAGTTGGAATTTGTAACATTCTAAAGTTGAGAATCAAGCCTGCATTTCCTTTCACCTCTGCTGGTCCCTTAGACATGTTTCCTCCAGCACCAGAGGAAGGCTTGTCATGGCAATACTTTTCTTCTCCATGATAGCCTGACACACTGGGTTTCCATTACCTGTTCTGCAGACCATGTTTCTCTACCCCCATTCCAGTTCCAGTATCTGGAACTTCTCATGCCTTTGACCATGTATTTGGTCCACTAAATATATAATAATGGTTTAAAACAATGTGAAATCCAACCTATAGTCAGGTTCAGTTATATAGCCAGAAAAATTACAGCATATAGATTGCTTTACCAATTTCTGATACTCTCTGGAATGATTCACAAAGGACTCATAAAACCAGTGTTATTAAAAAAAAAATCACAATCAATACAGAGAATGTAAGTAAAATATTAACACTAGGTACAAAGGCTTACTTCTTCCACTATTCGAAGTTAATTATTTTTTCATGGTTTATTTTTGCATTCTTCAGCTTCCACAGCACAGGCAGTAAAGCCAGTATTTCTTTCCTATGGTCAGACTCCTACTGCTGCTGTCATAAGATTTCAGGCACTGCACAGGGAATGAGTTTTTCATTCTTCTGCTGTTTTCAGGATACATAAAATCTATTTTTAACCACATTTCAATTTTGAGTGAAACTTAAATCAATAAAATATTTCAGATGTGCCTAAATTCCTTTTCTTTTTTGTAATGGGCATGGTAGATACGAGACACATTTCTTAAAGGAGCCTAAACCAGACAAAACACTTTGGTGCGCTTAATTGCTTTTAAAATACTGAATTTCAAGTGAATTTGTCTCATTATGTTTCCAGAACTCAGTAGAATTAAGCTAATTGCCTTCAGTTAAACCATGCACCATGTATTCATTTTTTCTGCCATTCTGAGTGGGATCCCTTTCCGTGGGCCCCCAGCAACATCTCCAGGGAGCCCACTGCCATGATCGAGCCAAGGAATTGGTGTTTTAATGCATAAAGGAGCTCTAGAAAAGAAAAACGGGATGTGAAAATGTCATATATTGTCTTCCCTCCCTTCTATACAATGAACCAGAAGATATTTCTGCCAGTCTGATTAAAATACCAGCACACTCTCCCAGTGATTAAGTGGTGGCACATTTGATTTGGGATCACAACTTTAGGAGCCTCTGTGAAAACATGAGGCTGCAAACAAATTCCCATTTTGTGAAGACGTGCTTTCGTTAATCAAGTGTGTCAAAACAGTGTCTCCAGAAAAGGGTGTGTTGGAGTCCAGGGCATTCCTTTGGATGCCCTGGAAGGCCACAGACCTCTCAGAGAGGTCTGGGACCCAAGCAAGAGGGTTTGAGATCTGTACAGGGGGGTCTTTTTTAAATTATAATGATGTCCTCTAGGCCCCAGTGAGGCAGAAAGGTGTGTACCTCCAGCAGCCTTCCCACCAGAAATGAACCCCATTTGTGAACTGTAGCCCTGTTTCCCCCTCACACAAAGCAACCCATGGAAAAAATGGGAATACTTCTCCCGAGACCCTGGGGGCTGGCCCAGCAATTCTCACCCGGCCCCTTTTGCTCCCACAGTGCAAGGTGATCATCTGCCAGATGAGCAGCACCCGGCCGGAGCTGTTCCACTGGTTCCTGTTCCCGCTGGCGCTGGTGGTGTACGCGGCCATCTCGGGGCTGCTGGGCCACATGGAAGAGGCGGCTCTCGGCGTGTTCACCGCCCTGGTCACGGCTGCCCACGTGCACTACGGGGTCTGCGTGGTGAGCACAGGGCTCTGGGAGCACCTTCTGCTTGGGGCGTTGTCTGGGAGTCCGAATGTTTATGTTTCGGGTTTTTTTGCTGGGTTTTTTTTTTAGTCCTGTGTGTTCGTTTTATTTAGTCTAAAGTTAACAAAAAAGAAATCAGTTTATTGCAGGCAATGCCTTTTTTGCCTGTGCAGCAACTTCAGTGACTTGAATTATTCCAATGTAGCCAACTGGTTTTGGCTTTTAACCCATCAGAATTAGAATATTTATGGACTGGTTTTACCTAGACCCAAGCGGCGTGAATGCTTCCAG
Organism: Sylvia atricapilla; assembly: GCF_009819655.1. Taxonomy (NCBI): domain Eukaryota; kingdom Metazoa; phylum Chordata; class Aves; order Passeriformes; family Sylviidae; genus Sylvia; species Sylvia atricapilla. Next base: position 110,595,431 of record NC_089140.1, on the reverse strand, counting down.
CCCTCTTTTTTTGCCTTTCTTCTTGCTAAGGTCACTTGACTGAAAAAATAGGAAGGTAAAATGCAAAGTGACATAAATAGAAATAATAAAATAAGGTCAACTTTGCTTTGAATCTGCAGGCAAAATAGCTGTCCCATTTTTTTCTTGGCCCTCTGCTAGCATCTCTCAAGCTGGTGACACGAATAGTTTTCCAGTTCATTCAATCTTACCAGCACATTTTTGTGTCTGCTAAATCTCAGTCTTGTCATTGTTATCTGAACTACTGCTTGAATTAAGTTTTACTTTGTTGATGCCCATTTTTTAAATTGTCAGATGAACCTTTACCAACTGTTTTAACGGCTTTAGCTTTTAGATAAAAAACGCTTGCATGGCAAAGGTTTCATTTCAGAGGGAGCTGGTCAGCATTCTTTTATTTAAGCCACACCATTGGGATGTAAGGATTTTTCTTTGAAAGCAGCCTTTTGTCAGCAGACATTGTTAGCACAGTAGAGTCTACCTGAGCATCAACATGAGCCTGTTGGTGGGGGTCAGAATGGAAATACCTGGTCAAAATCCATACTTGGTTGAGGGGCTCGGCTCCATCACAGCTTATGCCACCTGTGAATCTGGTCTGTAACCTCCCAGCAAGAGGAATGTACAGAAAACAGCTCTCTTGTTTGAATACTTACAGATCCCTGTGTACTCATGGATCCTCAAGTACATGAGGAGTGTGGTTGGGTCCTCCCCCCTCTTACTTGGAGACAACAGGCAGTGAATTGTGAAGCACATACAAAACAGGTTGCTAATCTCTGCGATTTCTCTTTAGGGTAGGCAGCTGAGTGAGCACTTGAACATTTACATCTTTTCCCTGAAGAAACGCGTCCAAGAGTGAACACCTGCACTACGATCAGACTGTAACACTTGACATGGAAATCTGCAGCTCTTCTGATGTGATAAATAGTTGGAATGAATCTGATTAAAATAACCAAAGAATAGAATAGTACAGATATCTGAACCACTGCAACGACGAGCTATGCAGCCAGATGCTTCATCTCAGAGGAAGATGCCTGTCCAGCAGAGAACTTTACCCAGTTCTTTGGTCGATATTTATTCTTTTTACCAAGCTGTGTTACTTTCTTTTGTCTTCCTCCTCCTTACCACTGTGTCCAAAGTCCTGGACAAATCCGTGCTGGGTTACACGAGATCTTTGGTGGTTTATAACCAGCACTGGTTTTGCCCAGCCTAGTCACCAGTGGGACCCCAGCAATGCAAACCCTCCCTCTACATCCTTCCCACTCAGACATCTGTGCCTGCTTCATTTGCCATATTTATTTTCTCACAACTCATTTCTTCCACACGGCCTCCTGAAAGGCTTATGCACATTCAGTCTTTTCCTCACCTCATACAAATGTGTGAAGACAAGAGAATGAACTCAGAATGCTATGGGTAGTGTAAAGTATTTTTGAAATGTACCGTTTTTTCCCCATTCTCAGCATTGAGTCTCAGCTGACCAGTCAGAAATGCAGGTTTAATACAGCAGCAGCTGGCCCTTGTATTTATTAAGCACATTGTTTATATTTCAGTAGCAACAAACAATATAGCCTACAAAGGTAAACAGCTGAAAATAAATTTGGCCAGCAAACCTTCAAAGATTTGCATATTTCTCTTCAAAACTAGTTTCAGTTCAACATCATCTACCAGTGCAAAACGCTAAACAAGTCATTATTTGCCTGTGTGCTTGAAGCAAATTCTTGTGGCTTTAGAGAATGTCATAGGAAAAAGAAACAAGAAAAAAAATTTTTAAACGTTAGATGTTTGCATGCAGATGTAAACTGCTCCCTTCATCTATAATACACGTGGGTTTTCTCTGTGCCTTGGAGGAGGGAGTAAGAATTTGAGTTTCATCTCTTTTCATATGATGTCCTAGCCAGAGGGCTTTTGTGGCCTTGAAGCACTAATTAAACAATCTGTCCACTTCCCCAAGGTAAGCACAGAGGGATGTGATTGATAGCCTGGCATGTTTATTAACTATTTAACCATCTCACTTGCCAGAAGCCAGGTGGAAGTGCAGTTTTTAAGCTACTGACCTGAGTCTGAAATTCATCTTTTTCAGTTTTTAGATGGTTTCTGTGGGTTTATCACTAGCCTGATCATTCCCCCTCTCCCCTCCCCCAGTTAACTTACCCTTACATCAGTAGCTGCTACTAATATTTTCAGCTGAACACTGGCAAGTTGTAGGAGCAGCTTCATCTTAGAGCTGGTACTGCCTGTTAGAGCAGCTGCCCTACCATAACACCAGCAGGGCTGATTTCCCCAGGCAACCCCTACCACAGGCACCAGGCCTGCAGATCAGCTTCCCCTCTTCACAATTACTGGAAGGAATATTGGAAAGTTTCTTCAGGTTTGAAAGAATCCATGTTCTGCCTACCAAACCAGCACATTGAGGGTCCCACCCCATAAAGGAACATCAGATGAGTCACAGTTCAAGCAGCTCCAGGTGTGAGTTGGGCAGAGGGGACAGGCCATGCTGTAATGCTGAGTCAGAGGTTTTGCCAAGAGCTGGGCAGGGAAGGGGAGGATTCCATTTGGCACCACTGTGGTGCAGCTACAAGAGGCATCTCCCAGCCTTCTCCCCACTGCTGTGGCAGCCATGCCCTTACCCTGTGTGATGCCCAGGGAGCATGGGGTCTCCACAGAGGCGCTCCCTAACTGCCCAAGGACTTCCCTGGAGTAAGTCTGAAGGCTCTTTATGTGATGAGGTTTGCCAGCAAAGGCAGTTCTGACTGTATTTGAAGGGAAGTGATGAATTTGATGTTGTTGCACGCACCCAGTTGTCTCAGCGTTTGATGAAGTTAAATATTACATCCAATACCTGATGCACTGCCACAAAAGTCTCACCTGCTTTATAAAGGCCATTTGTATTTCACCTTTCCATCACAAGTATTAAGGAAATTCTGGTGAGAAAAGAATTAGGATACAATAAACAAAAATAACTCCAAATTGAATGTGGTTGTACTGAAAAAACTTTGTGGACAGGCTTGCTTTTCCCATCTGTCTTGCACTTACTTAGGAAACAGCTGGAAATAAGGGTCACAGAAGCAGCGCAATTTCATGCACTGGAATGAGTATTTTGAAATATTCATTAAATGAAATTATAAAACTTGAACTACCACAACCTGCCTGCACTTGTACCTTTCTAAAGAGAAACCAAGTATCACTTTTAAAGGACATTAATCTCTGACCAGTTTCTTTCATCTTCTGTATGAAAACTTGGCAAATAACTTTGTCTTTCCTTTTTAAAGTAATTTGTCACCACAATCCATATAAAGCCAAGTATAAAAAGAGATCTTGTATTGCACAGTGTATATATTGAATTATTAGCCATCGTAGATGGCAACTGGTTCAATGAATAGGAAGAAAAATGCTTTTGTTCATAGGGCTGTATGGTCACAGATTTATTTTGCAAAGTCAGGTATGTAGATGACCTAACAGTCTAACAATAAATTTTTTTGGTCACAACATTATGGAAGAAAGTTTTCAACTATCTGAACTGGAAAATATATAAATTTTTTTTTTCCGCTTTAGAGCATTTGCACTAACCCAAGGACATGCCTTCCTCCTGGTCTTAGGAAAAGCAACTAAAGAAGAGCTGCTCTCCCAGGTCTGAATGCCTGGGTTGGAAATGGGCTCCTCTGGTCCCTGCTTCATCCACCCCTCCTCTGTCAGAGGCCCAGGGATACCTGGAGCAGCGGGGTGCAGGCTGGTGGCTCACAGCAGGGTCACTTCAACACAGAAGAAAAGGGTCCTGATCCAAGGCTCAGAACTCCTGTGCTTGAGCAGCGACTCCTGCAGCTACAAAACACCAGAGCTGTGAGAATTACAATGAATTTCACCCCTTTTCTCCCAACAAAACCTCATGCTTCAATTTAAAATCTAGGTGGCTTTTAGGTACTGCATTGAAGATTCATCCCTGAATACCTGGCCACTGCGAGGAAGCCCACTGGGAGCTTTGGTATCTTTCTACAGTGCTCTCTGGCTGCTGCCAGTTTTGCTTTGGAGTGATACCCAGGGGAGTTAGCTCTCCAAAATCTGAAAGCATTTACCATAAAGAAAAATGTGCTGTTTACATGCACATACATAGATGCGTTTTCTGTTTTGATTTATAAAAGAGAATACAGTTGCTGAGCTCTTGGGAAAACAGATGCTATCCACACACAGAGGGTAAGTTAACTTCTGGATTTTTAAAGCAGCTGTCTTCCTCCTCCTGCTCCCGCATGCAGCCCCTGATGAATCAAAAATATGTATTTAATCCAAAAAATTATTATTTTAGAATGTTCCGAATAGTCTCTAGAGCTAGACAGATTTTAACATATATTTTTTTATTAAATATGTAAAAAGATAAACGCAAGTCAAGTTATTCACATATTCAGACAAAAATCTACTCTATCATGCGACAGTTTGTGGATAATGTAAAATGACTGATACATCTGAATAAGACTTTTTTTGTATCTATTATGCCATTACTTATCTATTTATAATTAACAATACATATGTTTACATTCCTTTCAGTTTACATTTAATATATAACCAAAGCTTTATGGTGTGCTATTTAGTAAAGGTAATTACAAATGCATATTAAAACCATAACAGAAGAATGGGTTACTCACAGGGGGTGGGGGGGGGAAGGACAACTCTTTCCCCTTTCAGAACACTGCTCTCCCCTCAGCACAGCCACATTTCTGGTGCCCCCAAAGAATTTCACTGCCCTGGCTCCCTACATCAGTCACTCCCCCCTTGATACAAGCAGTGAGAGGGCTATGGTCCTCAGATCAGAAATAGGATACAAGGAATTTCCAGGAAACAAAGTTCAGCTTTTTTTTTAAATTTTTTTTTTCATATGTGCTTCAAAAGAGAGAAAAGATGAGAGGCACAACAGCCTGGCTATGAACTGTCTGGGGAGCTCAGCAACCCCAACAATTTGCACTTTCAGAAAAATGTTTTTCCTTGAAGTGTTCTCCATGACCCACTCAAATATTGACAGAAAGATGAACTCCAGTAAGCAGAGACATGCTGATGAAATTAAGTTTATAGCCTGATCCCAAACTCCTTGCCCCATTCAAAGATCCCATAAAGGTTAAAG